>NC_081414.1:755742880-756060380 GCF_030272615.1 Cryptomeria japonica | reverse complement strand
TTATGGCTAAGTTTGATGATAGCTGGATATGTCATAGGAGACTCTGTCATGTGAATTTTGATAACATAGTGAAGGTCAGTAAGATCAGGGCAGTTAGAGGATTGCCTGTGCTGAGCAAACCGGAAAATCCTTTATGCAGAGAGTGTCAACTGGGGAAAATGTCTTCCTCAACCTTCAAAGGTAAATCTTTCACTGCAGAAAATTTACATGATCTTGTGCATACTGATTTGTGTGGTCCTATGAAAACTAGGAGTGTGCAGGAAGATAGGTATTTTATAATTCGTACTAATGATTGCTCAAGAATGATGTGGGTCACATTCTTGAAGGACAAGTCTAAAGCCTTTGGAAAGTTCAAAGCCTTCAGAGCACTAGTAGAGAGAGAAAGTGGTAAGATAATAAAATGCCTTAGAACTGATCAAGGTGGAGAATTTACTTCCAGTGAATTCAACAAATAATATGAAGAGAATGGCATCAAGAGGCAAATTTCTACCCCTCGGGCTCCACAGCAGAATGGCCTAGCAGAGAGGAACAACCAGACTATGGTTGAAGCAGCTAGAACTATGTTGATCCAAGGGAAGGTTGCGCACACCTTTTGGAGAGAAGCAGTGAGCACTGCAGTCTATACAATGAATCGAGTATTGATCAAAAAGGGTAAGGATAAAACACCCTATGAGTATTGGACTGGTAAGACACCAGTGGTAAGCTACTTTAGAGTATTTGGTAGCAAATATTATATCTAGAGGAGTGAACATCAGAGAAAGTTTGATGCTAAATGTGATGAGGGTATATTCCTAGGGTACTACACCAAGAGTAAAGCTCTCAAGTGTTTTAATAGTAGGACTCAGAGAATTGTTGAAAGCATCAATGTTAGAGTTTTTGAAACCTCTGAGAAATATGAGGAAATCGACAGTGAGCAAGTAGGAGATGAACCGGTAGTAACCTTCTGGGAACCGATTGCAAAATAGCCCAGTACCAATAAATGTGTTCCTACACCTTTAGATGCTGATGCTGATGAAGATGAGGATGATGAAGAAAAGCAAGTGGAATCTGTTAGGATCATCCCTAGGTATGTCAAGTTGAATCATGATCCAAGGCAGATCATAGGATATAAGGATATAGGAATTCTTACAAGAAGAAAGGTCAGAGAAAATTCTTGTATGATCTCTGAATTTGAGCCTAAATTATTTAAAGAGGCACATAAAGATGAAGACTGGATCAAGGCAATGGAAGAGGAACTTGACCAGATAGAAAAGAATGGTACATGGTCCTTGGTGTTAGGTCCCGGGGACAATTGAGAGGGGGGGGTGAATCAGTTGTCTAAAACTTTAAACCAAAAACAACTTAATCAATTACTGCTTTAATACCGGTAAAGATAGTTTGTTATACCGGTAGACAGATGTAATAGATAAATGTAATACTAGTAAAGATTAATGCATGAAATCAAAACATCAAATCATCCACAACACATGACACCAATATTTGTATGTGGAAACCCTATAAGGGGAAGAACCATGGTGGGAAACCTTACCCATAATCAGATGATACTACTGCAGATAGTAAGTGTACATAAATGGGGTCTGCACATGTAGAAAGGCCAAGCACCTAGAGCTCACTACTCAAACACAAATAGGAGTCACACTGACTACAGTTGGATGGTTAAATCCAATAAGAGTGTACTGCTTAAAAAAGCATCTTCATATGATGGATTCAGTACCAATGTAATGCTAATATGCCTTCACAAAAACCTAGCTTCACCTTCAAATGATGTCTTTGTGTATATCTCTTCTTAATCTCACATATCCCTTCACAATATACCTTCTTCGCATTCCACACATGATCTTACAATTAAGATCTTACATTTATACCATAACCTAAGACCAATTTTAGTAGGTCGGCTCTAAAAGATATTACAATAAAAACATTTTACAAACAATATAATATCTGATGCAATAATCGATTGAACATGTCGGCTTAATGCATTTACAATATTAATTAATCTTCTCCATAGTGTGCCATGCTGATCTGGAAAAGATAAGCATGTCGGTGTAACCCTGGATAACCCTGGATCTATTTGCCGGTAAAAGCAAATATTCAAATATGAATATACTAATGATCAAATCTCCAAGATAATATGTCCACATGATGTCTTTGACATTACCAAGTGTCTTCCATGCCATTCCAAGTGCCGGTGATCATTATATCTTGCCAGTGTACCATATACCAATAACTGTGTAATAGTTACTTCCTTGCCAGTAAATGTTTGCTGGATCTCCAAAGTGCTTTTAGTAGGTGTTGACATCAATGACAAAACCATACCAAAATACCAACAATCTCCCCCTTTGGCATTGATGGCAACACAAGATGGAAAAACCATCAAAGTGCCAAAACAAAAATGCCAAGTACCAAAAACCAACAATCTCCAAAAAGATCATAACCAGAAATTAAAATCTCTCCCCCTGGGAGCAACATGTGATTTTCAAAGATTTTCCATACCAATTCTTTTCCCAAAAGATAATGTATTTTTCCATAGATATCTCTCCCCCTTTGACATCAAATGCCAAATTTTACAACATACCAATTGTTACATACAAAATACCAACCAATTTCACTATACCAACTACTCCCCTTGAGAAGTAGCTTCCTCATCAAAGCTGGAGTAAAATATATCTCTGTTAATTCTACCTGTTGATGATAGACATCAACTCTCTAAGTGCCTACTGCTGGGGTATGACCCCAAGCTATTCTCTGAGATACTCAAAAGTCTCCTTAGGCAAAGGTTTAGTGAAAATATCTACAAGTTGTTGTTTATTATTCACATAAACTAGTTGTATTTCTTTTGCTTCAACTTTTTCCCTTAGAAAATCTAGTTTGATAGAAACATGTTTTGTTTTAGAATGTAATACCGGATTCTTAGATATATCAATTGCTGCAGTGTTGTCACAATAGATAGTTATAGGTTCCTTGCATTTTACCTTGAAATCTTTCAACATTTATTTGAGCCAAAGTACCTGTGTACAGTTAGTTGCTGCTGTAACATATTCTAATTCTGCTATTGATAAAGATGTACAACTCTGTTTCTTACTCAACCAAGAAACTAATTTGTTTCCAAGAAAAAATGCTTCTTTGGTGGTGCTTTTACTATCATCAATGTCTCCTGCCCAATTTGCATCTGTGTATGCACATAGATCAAAATTTTCATCTCTAGGATACCATAATCCAAGATTTGGGGTGCTTTGTAAGTACCAGAAAATCTTTTTTACTGTTGATTCATGATTTTCTCTAGGATTACTCTGAAATCTTGAAACAATACATACCGCATTCATAATATCAGGTTTGGTTTATGTCAAATACAGTAAACCTCCTATCATATATTTGTACCTAGTTGGATTCATAGGTGTAGACTCATCCCTTTGTGATAATTTGTCATTTGTTGTCATAGGTGTGCTTACCGGTTTAGAGTTCTCCATTCCAAATTTCTTAAGTAATTCTTTTAAGTATTTTGATTGACTAAAAAATATAACTTTTTCAGTCTGTGAAATCTGCAATCCTAAAAAGAATCTTACTTCACCAATCATAGACATTTCAAATTCTTGTTGCATTTTGATAGAAAAGTCTTTACACAATCCATCTTCTCCTCCAAATACTATATCATTAGCAAAAACTTCAATAGCCAAGATATCATCATTAGTCATTTTATAGTATAGGTTACTGTCAGCATTACCTTTAGAAAAACCAATCTTCAAAAGATACTTATCCAATCTTGCATACCAAGCTCTTGGAGCTTGCTTTAATCCATATAAAGCTTTCCTTAACTTGCAAACCATATCTTTGTCATCTATCAAAGAAAATCCATCAGGTTGTTCAATATAAACTTCCTCTTCAAGATCTCCATTGAAAAATGCACATTTAATATCCATCTAATATACTTTGTAGTTCTTATGTGCTGCAAAAGCCAAAAATAATTTAACTACCTCAATTCTAGCTACTGGTGCAAAGGTTTCATTATAGTCAATTCCTTCTTTTTGAGAATATCCCTTACACACTAGTCTTGCTTTATTTCTGATAACCTTACCATCCTCATTAAGTTTGTTTCTGAATACCCATTTAGTTCCAATTACATTTTTATCTTTAGGCCGGGGAACTGATGTCCAAGTATTGTTTTTCTAAATTTGTTCTAACTCTTCTTCCATAGCTTTAGTCCAATACTTATCTTCACATGCCTCATTAATTGATGATGGTTCAATTTGAGAAATAAGACATACCTCTTCATTTGCCAATCTTCCTTTAGTCATAACTCCTTTATGCTTGTTTCCAATTATCTGATCTTTAGAATGATTCAGTCTTACATACCAGGGTGTCTTTGTTTGTTGCTGTTCCTCAGTCATAGTGGAATTTTCAGATGATACTGGTGTAACTGGATCTTCACTTTGTACCGGTGTAGGTTCATTTATTAGAATTTTTGTTGCCGGTTCAAAATTTATGTACCTTGAAGTTCCTCTGAATTGTTCATCAATCTTTACATTTATACTCTCAACAATTTTCTACAATCTCTTGTTAAAACATCTATATGCTTTACTCTTAGATGAATAACCTAAAAATATACCTTCATCACTTCTAGGATCAAATTTCCCAATATACTCATCTCTTCTAATGTAGCATTTGCTTCCAAATATTCTGAAATACTTAAGAGTGGGAGTAATACCAAACCATAGTTCATGAGGGGTCTTACCGGTTTCACCTTTGATGTGAACTTTGTTGAATGTATAGACCGCTATAGTTACTGCCTCTCTCCAATATACATGTGGTAGATTTGCTTCTAATAGCATACTTCTAGCAGCATCCAAGATAGTTTTGTTTTTCCTTTCAACAACTCCATTTTGCTGAGGTGTCCGGGGTGCTGATAGCTGTCTTCTGATTCCATTCACTTCATAGAATGCATTAAACTCCTTTGATGTAAATTCTCCTCCTTGATCTAGCCTTAAACATTTGATTTTCTTATCGGTTTCATTTTCAACCATTGCTTTGAACAGTTTGAACTTTCCAAGTGCTTCTGATTTTTCTCTAAGAAAAGTAACCTAGCACATTCTGGAATAGTCATCAATGATTAGCATGAAATATATATCACCTTGTAGGCTTTAGTTCTAGCTGGACCACATAAATCAGTGTGAATTAAATCAAGAGCATTATTTGATTTTTCAAGAATACTTTTGAAACTAGCTCTAGCTTGTTTTCCAAATTGACATTCCTTACATATTGTCTTATGAGGTTTGACAATCTTAGGTAAATCTCTAACTGCCTTAGTAGTACTGATCTTTACCATGCAATCAAAGTTTACATGACAGAGTCTCCTATGCCATAACCAACTTTCATCTATATGTGCAATCAAGCATGTCTTTTCACTGTTATTCAAATGAAAGTTATTACCTCTAGTCTGGTTATCGGTTTCAATTTCTAAACTAGTTCTATTCATGATTTTGCATTTTCCATTCTTAAATTGTAACTGAAATCCTTTCTCAACTAATTGACCAGCACTCAAAATATTATGCTTTAAACCTTCAACATAGTAGACATTATCAGTGTTATGCTTAACAACAAGAGATGTTGAACCCTTACCTCTGATCAGACAAGCTTTGTCATCTCCAAATCTTACTAAACCCCCATTGTATTCTTGAAATTTCAAGAATTTTCCTTTGTCACCTATCATATGATGTGAGCATCCAAAATCAATTATCCATTCATCTTTTACCTCAATTTTAGCTGCCAAGGCCTATTCTACCGGTTGCACTACAGGTGCTGGTGGATCTTCTGTTATAGCAACAAAAACCCATCCATTGTCTGTCGGATCTTCATCAAAATCATCAGTGACTCCTTCATGAGCTACATAACAAGATTTGTCCTTATTTTTCTTGAATTTGTATCTCTGATATTCAGGGTTAGGTTTGTATGTCCTTCTAGCTTCTTCTCTTAGTCTAGAATGTCTATCAGGGCATCTTGAAGCCATATGACCAATCTTATTGAAGTTAAAACATTTAAAAGGTGCTTTAACTTCATACTTACTTCCAACTGGACCTTTAGGTATTTTCCTTGCAAATAGTGCTTCAAGTTCTTCTAGTTCTTCAAGTTCTTTCCTACTTTCCTCAAGTTCTCTTGCATAAAAGGCTTTCTAATCAGATTTGTCAGATGATGATGCAGATGATGTTGATGCTTTGAAAGCTAAATCTGTCTTTATAGTAGCTATTTATGGTGAAAATGGATAACAATAATAACAATATTGAAAGGCTAAATGAATCCAACCACTAAACCCTAGCCTAACAATAAACAAAGATCCACCATAACATATGAAGATTACCTAAGACAATGCAAATAACTCAAAATCACAAAGATTATACCATCACATGTCCAATAGGGTTTTGATCTCCATTCTTCCTATCTCCATTGATCTTGCTTGATATATTTGCTCTCAGATTTTTATATGCACAAGAGCTCAACAAAGAACGGAATGTGGTTGCAAGTAGGATCGTAGTGTAGCCAAGTACTCCAAAATTGTTGATTAGTCATTAGGGTTAGACAATGAAGGAATCATCTCCTTAAATAGAAGACACAATAAGAAATGGAGGGTTAAGATTGAGAGGTGTAAAAAGAGAGGTCGGCTAGGATTAGAGGGTAGGTAGAAGAAATACCAAAATAATGAAAGAGGTAGGTAGTGTAGGAATTAAGAGATGAATGACATGTGTCATGTGTAGAAAAAGATAATGAATTAATTAAATAAATAAAGATTTATTTAATTAATAGAAGAATAAGACAATTAAATAAATAAAAATATTTATTTAATTTAGGAAAGGGGTAATTTAAATAAATAAATGTATTTATTTAAATAAGAAATAAGGCTAGAAGAGGATAAATGAATTAATTAAATAAATAAGGATTTATTTAATTAATAGAAGAATTAGGCTTAGATAATTAAATAAATAAAATATTTATTTAATTAAACATGACAATTTTAGGTGTCTACATTTTGCCCCTCTTTGAGACAATGCGGCTTGTCGCGTTGTTTCAAAGAAGATAAGATGAACTGATACAGAGTTGCCCCAGTATGGGAATAATATGCCCCCTTGAGAGATTGGATGAAAATGTCTGAAAAGATTGCAGACAATCTCTCGATAAGAAAGAAAGGCTAGAATGGGTTGACCGAATAAAGTGACAAAGTCACAGGATGAAGAATACTGACTCGGGAAATGAGGGCGAGGGCTAGGGTAGGCTATAAGATAGACCACAGGCAAAAGATATCCTCATTGTCATCCACACCCTTACAAGATCACAGTACAGAGCGAGAAAAGAGCAGCAGCAGTTAGTAGCGATGGCCTTTGTTCACAGATTCGACCGCGTTCACTGATTCCAGAGGCCAGCAGAGGCAGGAGAGCCAGTAAGTACCACCAAACCTCCTCGTACTTTGACACATTTATTGTTGTCATTAATGCATGCTAGGTAATGTAATAAATGCACGTTTATGTCATGTAAGCGTGTTTGCGTTTGAAAAGTATGAATTTGTATCTTCTAGGTCAAATCGGCAGTTCTGTGATGAACATACGCTGTCGATTGGATAAGCTGCTGAGGGGATACACTCAAGCAGGTCCTCTAGGAAGACTAGGATAGATCAAGGCACTTTGTGATGAACAGTGAGTACCAAGATAGAGTACTTTGTGATGAATAGGGAGTACCCAAAGTATGAGCAACACTTTGTGATGAACAGGGAGTGCAAATGTGAGTAACACTTTGTGATGAACAAGGAGTGTCACACATGTAGTACTTTGTGATGAACAGTGAGTACCACTAGGATAAATAGCAACACTGTGTGATGAAAAGTGAGTGTCACTAGGATAGATAACCATATGCATTTAGATAAAAAGTAGCATTTTGTGATGAACAGTGAATGCCACCATGACTGACATGATTGAGTTGCTTGACTGCAGGAGTATTTACCTATGTTAGAGTCACGGGAGAGATTCCCGTCGACGCAGAGGTTGCGACCTGAGTTGTTGTTCGAGGACAGAGCTGCCATTGAGGAGATGGGTTTGAGACATGTGTTGTATGTGCCTGAGTTTCAGGCAAACATGGGTTTGCTGACTGCACTGGCTGAGAGATGGCACTTTGAGACGTGCACGTTTCATCTGCCGATGGGTGAGATGATAGTCACCCTGGAGGATGTATATAGGATTATGCAGATACCGATTGATGGGGAGCTGATTCCGTATGATCGAGACGGAGACAAGGATGCCCTTAGATGAGTGTTCTAGGATCCAAGATTGGAGATGAGGGTAGGACACGTGGCATGGGATACCATGACATGGATAGGATTAGCACTACCAATAGTGTTGGCAGGAGTGATCAGTGAGTTCCTCTGTATCAGTTTTGTATCATTTTGTATAATGATGTAGACACCTGCGGGTGATTGTAGCCATATGATTTTGACATCATTGTATCATGACACTTTATATATATATATGAGATGATGCATCTTTGCGGCAGCTATATGCATGTGCACCTATGTGATGAGATGTTCTTATGTGATGCTTATGATATGGATGCAAATATGTATATGATGCAATGCAATATTTTTTTTATTTTTTTTTTGTTTTATATGTGTATGCAGGATGAAAATGTGAATGTATGTCATGCAGATGAATATGATAATGCAAATGTAAATTGTGCTAACAGGTGTTGTGTGCAGGATGTGACGCAGTTGTGATATCTATATGTGTGTATGAAATTCTTATATGTGGTAATGTAGGTGCAGCTACATGAAATGCAAATGTTTTTGGTGTGTCATTATACTCAGTCATGTGATAGCAGACTACACAGACTCGAGAAGGACGATGGAAGTCAATCAAGAAAGGGGGATGGAAGACAGAAGATATGAAAGTGAAAGAGCTTCTTGTGCGTTATCATCATTGAGCTTTATTATGGCAAAATAGGTTATGACAATCGAGGCATATGTTCGACCCAGAAAGTCATTGTACCTATTTGCATGGAGATAAGACAGTCACAAACAAGGAATGCCCCAGTTCATACTAGACTCACAGTGTCCTCATATCCTTGGACAAGTCATAGCATTACTAAGAGACAATCCACATACAGAAAATGCAACTAGGTGACGATACCCCATCCTCGCCTTTCTAGTCAAAGACATCCTGGAGATAGAAGCTCTAGTCAAAGACATCCTGGAAAAGCTAAAAGACATGTCACCAAAAGATAAAATCAAAAGAAAACCAAGACTCGACACCAACATCCACTGTAGTCCTCAAGTTTAGTGTCTCTTGTCACCTGTATAAGTCTTATTTGATTGTGGTCACAATGTTCACTTTCACATAAAGGATAGATAGCACTAAACCATAATGTTGTCTGAGTCTGTTGAAAGATTTGATTTGTTGAAGCCCATTGTTTTTGCTATGTCTCATCTGAAACTGACTGAATCCATGAAACTGATACTTTATTGCGGAGAAGATGAAACTTTATTGCGGATCTGTGATGCAGATGTTGCTTTATTGCGGATTGTGCACGAATAGACTGAAGAAAGCTGGAAGAAACTATACTCCTCAAAACATGTGATGTTCTCAGTTCCACACCCATCACTAGACGTAGGATTTGCCTTAGCCACAGATAGGATCTGATTTATTATGGATGGAAAGGGATGAAAAGGAATGCTTATTATGAATGGCTAACCAATCTTAGGTAGATCAATAACAAGCCATGATGGGAATGGGTAAGTTTATTATGAACGAATAGGTTGTGAGTGTGTGTAAAGTGAAAGATGAAAGAGAATCCTAAAGGAGAGAGGAGCAAAGTCTCTACGCATGGCGCTGGTGACCCAGTTTTCACCATGGTACTTGCCCAGGGCGCCACCGAAGTGGTTTTCACCGTTGGACGAAATTATTTCTCTTTACTTTTTTCAATTTTTCAATGTTTTTTGTGTCACAAGGCGCTTGTTTGCCAGGTTTTCACCAAGTAACGATTTTTTTGTTTTATAAATTTTTTTGTATTTTTGAAATTTTTTGATTTTTTTTGTATTTTTGAATTAGGATATTCCGATGAGCTATGTGTAGAACCTGCGAAGGTGCATGCTGTTGATAGGATCCTCCAAAGGTTCACCTTCTGTAGTAGAGAGCTGATATGCCCCAGATCCATATACTGCTGTGATGATGTAAGGACCAAGCCAGTTTGGTTCAAACTTGCCCTTCTTATCTCTGTCTTGCTGATTCTTGGGGTTTTCTCTGAGGACTAAGTCACCTACCTCAAATGTGCGAGGCTTGACCTTGTGATTGTAGCTGTGACTCATTCATTGTTGGTAAGCCTTGAGATGATTAAAAGCAGTATGTCTTCGTTCCTCCAGCAGTTCTAGTTCTTGTAAGCGAGAGACCCTGTAATCTTCATCGTTGATTATGTTTCTCAAAGAGACCCGTAAAGAAGGTAACTTGACCTCAATAGGCAAGATGGCTTCAGCGCCGTAGACAAGTGAGTAAGGTGTAGCTCCTGTAGGTGTGCGGACACTTGTACGGTAGGCCCAAAGTGCAGGATTGAGTTGGATATGCCAGTTACGGCCAGCGTCGTCGACTGTCTTTTTAAGGATTTTGAGAATTGTTTTGTTAGACGCCTCAGCTTGGCCATTACCTTGGGGGTAATATGGTGTGGAGAAATGATGAGAGATATGGAAGCGGTCACAGAGTTCACGAACATCCTGATTTTTGAAGGGACGCCCGTTATCAGTAATAATGGAAGTAGGAATCCCATATCGGCAAATGATGTAGTTCAGGATGAAGGTAGCAATTTGTTTCCCTGTAACTTGTGTGAGAGGCATGGCTTCAATCCACTTTGTGAAATACTCTGTGGTTGTGATAATAAATTTATGACCATTGGAAGAAGGAGGGTGAATCTTGCCTATGAGATCGAGTCCCCACTGACAAAAGGGCCAAGGAGATGCGAGTGGTTGTAGTTCTTGTGCTGGTGCATGTATAAGGTCTCCATGAATTTGACATTACCTACACTTCTTGACAAACTGATATGAGTCCTTTTCCATAGTAGGCCAGTAATATCCAGTCCTGATGAGTTTCTTGGCCAAGGTAGGACCACTAGTATGCGGACCACATATCCCTTCATGCACTTCTCGTAACGCAATCTGAGCTTCATCACTCTCTAAACATCTAAGAAGGGTGCCATCTAGACCTTGTCGGTATAGGATATCAGCTAGAATGACATATCGAGAGGATTGGCGAATGAAAGTGCGGCGTTGGTTGTTCGATAGATCGGGAGGTAAGATATTGTCGCGAAGGTATGTGAATATGGAACCATATAACTGGGATTCAGGACCAACAACACATATCATTTCAGTAGGAGTGATCTCGTATGAAGGAATCAACAGATTATCTACCAGGAACTCATAGCAGGTCTCATTTTGTGGTAGATCAATGAGCGAAGCAATCGTAGCCATGGCATCTGCAACACGATTCTATTCTCTTAGTATCTGCTCAAAATCTATCTTTGTGAAGTGTTGTTTCAAATCATCTACCAGTTGTTTGTAAGGCATTAGCTTTTCATCTTTTGTTTGGTAATCATCAGTTGCTTGACGGATGACCAGTTGAGAATCCCCAAAAACGCGAAGTTCTTGAATCTTCCATTGAACTGCAATTCTTAATCTAGTTGTTAATGCCTCATATTCCGCTATATTGTTGGTGCAAGGAAATGATAAGCGGTATGACTTTGGTATAGAATCGCCTTGGGGAGTTATAAGGAGAATACCCACTCCTGCTCCATGCTGTGTGTATGAGCCATCAAAGTATAGTTGCCATGGCTTCACATGTGATATTGTTAAAATTGCTTCATCTGGAAATTCTGACTGTAGAGGAACATCATCTATCATGGGAGCATCTGCCAATTGATCTGCAATTGCTTGTCCTTTTATTGCTTTTCTGTCTATGTACTCGATGTTGAATTCACTTAGGATCATTACCCACTTGGCCAGCCGCCCAGTAAGTGTAGCTTTGTTGAGAAGATATTTTAGTGGATCAATTCTAGCAATCAACTTAATCTTGTGAGTGAGCATATAATGGCGTAATTTTAGTGAAGCAAAGACCACAGCGAGACAGCCATGCTCGATTGGTGTGTAATTTAGCTCATATCCCACCAGTGTGCGACTGATATAGTATACTGCTTTTTCCTTGCCGTCAGGTATTTGTTGTGCTAAGAGTACCCCCAATGCCGTTGGAGTAGCTGATATGTAGAGTAACAAAGGTTGATCTTGAATTGGTGGCATCAAAACTGGTGGGTTCAAAAGATAGTCTTTGAGCGCCTGAAAAGCCTGTTGACAGTTCTCATCCCATTTGAACTTGATGTTTTTGTGTAGCAGGTGCTGGAAAGGATTACACTTATCTGCAAGTTGTGCTATGAATCTTCGTATGGATTGGAGTCTCCCTTGTAAAGATCGAAGTTGACTGATATTCCTCGGTGGCGGCATGTCCAAGATAGCCTTGACTTTTGCTGAATCGGCCTCGATTCCTCTTTTAGACACAATGAATCCTAGGAGCTTCCCTGAGGTTACTCCAAAGACACATTTCTTTGGATTTAATCTTACTTTGTATTTTTCCAGCCGATTAAAGACAACTGAAAGTATGTCCAAGTGTGTATCTCTGTCTATTGATTTTCCCAAGAGATCATCAACATAATCTTCCACTGTTATGTGCATGAGATCATGAAAAATAGTGGTCATCGCTCTTTGATAAGTAGCGCCTGCATTTTTCAGCCCAAAAGGCATGACATTCCAACAGAAGGTTCCCCATGGACAAGTGAATGATGTTTTATGTTGATCTTCAAGCGCAATCCTGATTTGATTATATCCAGAAAATCCGTCCATTAAAGATAGCATTTCATGACCTGCTGTGAGATCAACGATCAAGTCAATGTTTGGTAATGGGAAGTCATCTTTCGGACAAGCTTTGTTGATGTCTCTGAAATCTGTACATATCCTTATGCTGCGATCTGGTTTACTGACAGGTACTAGATTGGAGATCCATTCGGGATAATCAATTGGGCATATGAAACCGACATCCAATAATTTTTCCAGCTCTGCCTTGACTAGTAATGCCACTTGCGGGTGCATTTTCCTTAATTTCTGTTTTACTGGCTTTGCCCCCGGTTTGACTGTCAAATGATGCATTACCAGATCCGGATCTAATCCAGGCATATCAGCGTATGACCATGCAAAGTTGATTTGTCGTTCCTTGAAGAAGCTTATGAATTTTGCCCTCTCAGACTCTGTCAAGGATTGAGCCAGGAATATGTTGTGTGGAACCTCTTCCGTACCAATGTTTGTCTTTATAGTCTCCTCCACCAACATGGATGATTTTTCCTCATATGATGCTGGGAGAATGTCGAGCCTTCCATCTTCAGGTGCCTCAGAGAGGTTTTTGCCCTCAGATACGTCCTTTCTTTTTACTTTTTTGGAGTCAGATAGCACCACAGTGTGGTTTTCGCCATAAGACCCTTGATTTGTTCTTATTTTCACATTTTTGCGACTAGAAGGCCCGACACCCTCACCAAAATATGCCATGTTGTTGAGTTCTATGGTGTATCTTGCTTTGTGGTCTCCAGGGGGAAGATCATCTCGTATGCCAAGATAGTCGATAATAGCTTCGTCATTTTGAAATGTATCAAATTGTGCTGGTCCTTCATGATCCCAGTCAATGAGTTGGGGGTGAACAAGGGGAAGTTCTTTAGTGTTTTCAGAGTTTGCAGGGCGAAGAGTGAAGATGTGGTTATATTCAGGTATGTCAAGACAATCGTCGAGGTCATCGATGGCACTCTCCTCATCAGTTTCGATCGCGAGTGAATCCAAATTATCGTCACTAGTAGTGCCTTCAGGGACAGGTGTCCTCATCCTATGTGATTTCAACCTAGGACCTTGAAATGAAGACTGTGCGGGATCCTTATGGGTTGGTTCTTGACCAACTCTAAACTTTTTGTAAAATTCCTCCTCTTTTGTGGGTTCATCTGGTTCTCTGAATGTCTCGGTGAGCTCATAGTCACTGGAGGATTTGTTTGAACCCCATTCCCACTGATTAGAATCTATGGAATAGTAGTCCTCTTGTTGAATTTCGGCAACTTTGATTCGCAATGCCTCTTTTGTTCTTTTATTGTGTATCTTGGAATTCAGAAAACCAAGTCCCTTTGAGCGTTCCCTTCTTGTAGTTAACTCAGGTTGTAAGGGCTCCTTGACGCCTTCTTTGTGTAACCCGAGAGGGCTTTTTCCATCATACCCAAATCTTTGCAGAATTTTGAAGCCTTTGCCATAGTTCTCACAGGGTATAATAATATGATCTTGTGTGTCCTCTTCAACATCTTTGTAGAGCATTTTGTATAAATCTTCCTCTTCCAGTTCACCCCATCTTTGAAAGGTAGTAGGATCCCATTTGAGCGTCATGATGAATGTTTTCTTGTTAGGATGTGGCCTTCCAAATTCTTTTGGAGAGCTCATGACTTGTCGTAAATACATGGTCTGATTTAGAGTGTATTCTCCCATGCCTTTGTCTTGAAATTTGCCTTTAAGTTCACCTTGTTTTGATGTCGAAGGTTTCAATGACTCAGGGTCAATGTATGCCAAAGAAGGAACAGCTTCACGATTACTGGGAATGATGGTCTTAGTATGTGATCTCAGGTTATTGCAATATATGAACAAATTAGGATCACCGTTAACTGTTACCTCGACTCCATTATGAGGAAACTTAATGCATTGGTGATATGTCGATGGAACTGCCCTCATCTCATGAATCCAAGGACGTCCTAGCAATATATTATAAGTGAGATCTAAATCCAGGACCTAACAAACCACGTCCTTTGTAACTGGCCCAATTCTTAGAGGTAAGGTGACCGTGCCCTTGGATGAGAATTCTTCATCATCATATGCTTTGATGGTAATTTGATTTTTTGAATTCACAGCTTTATCGGAATATCCCAATTGTTTAATGGTGCTCAATGTACAAATGTTTAGACCAGCTCCTCCATCTATCAGGACTCGCTTTATTCGATGCTTGTGTATGAAGGCTTCAATATGTAATAGTGCATTATGTGGCTGACTTACGGAGGCATCGTCAGCTTCTGTGAACGTAAGGGAATGTGGAATGGAAAGGTATCCCACCATGGCTTAAAACTGGTCCACGTTCAGATCAGTAGGGACGGCAGTGTCTCTCAAAATTTTGTCAAGAATAGCCTTATAAGCAGGGGATATGCGTAAGAGCTCAAGGATGGAAATGAGTGCGGGTGTCTTCCCTAACTGTTCTACAAGGTCATACTCAGGCTTGATTGATGAAGAATTGGTATTCTTAGTTGAGGCACCTGGCAACATAATCTTACCTCGACGAGTTGTAACATGACATTCAGAAGTAGACTCGGAGGAAGATCCCACACCCTTTAGGACAATCTTGGGTCTCTGAGAAGGATTCTCAGGATTTTTGTTCTTGATAGTAATAGTAGAAATATGATTGTCCATCGAGATGTGATTGATAGTAGAATCATAATTGTAAGGTGCTCTAGTATAATTGGCTTGATCATCTGTGACTTTGCCTTTTCCTTTGTCGTGTTTTGGGAACGGTTCCTTAAACATCTCATGCTCTTGATTAGATGAATGTCCCTCAATCTCAATGTCGCCTCTATCAATGAGATCTTGCACAATGTTCTTCAATCGATGGCAATTACTTGTCTTATGACCCTTGCTCTTATCAAATTCACAATACTCATCATCATTCCACCAATTTGGTTTAACCTTTGGTTCATATGGAGGAAAATCTGGAACTGTGATCACCTTGTTCGCCACAAGCTTTTTGAATACTGATTCAAGTGGTTCTCCCAATGGAGTGTACTTCCTTCGTGGTCTAGAAGTTGTTTGAGTATTCACTTGATTGTTTGTAGAACTTGATCCTGAAAAGATGAATTTGGGTCGTACTGTGTTGGCATCAACAACACCATCATTACCTGTATTCTTGTTCTTATTCCAAAATTTTGGTTTGTCCTTTCCTTTAAAGTCATCCTTGTTTTCTTTAAATATCTTGATAACTCCTTGTTCAATTAAGACCTTTTCTGTTGCTAGGCCTTTTTCAATAACATCCTTGAATGTAGACAAACAAGCTTTTTTGAGATCATAGCCAATAGCCTTGTTAACATTTTGTGTGAACATTTCCACCATTTGTTTCTGCGGGATTTCGCAAGAGCATCTGCTAGCTAAGTTTCTCCATCTTTGTAAAAATGTTGCGAAAGATTCTCCTTCCTTTTGTTTCGTATTGCACAAGGTAGTAACTGAGACATCTGTTTCTATATTGTAAGAGAAATGCTGAATGAATGCCTCTGCCAAGTCACCCCATGACTTAATACCGAGAGGTAATTGAGAAAACCATTCCATAGCTTGATCGCCTAAGCTTTGTGGAAACAACCTCATCAAGTATGTTTCTTCTGCCGCTACCTCAATGCAGGCTGTGAAGAATTGTCTTATGTGTGCCTTGGGGTCTCCTCTCCCTCTATATTTGTCAAATTTTGGCGTCACAAAGTGTGCAGGAAATGGGGGCATTGGAATGCTCTTATCAAAGGGATAAGGACATATATCTCTCATAGTGTATGTTGGTTTTGATGTACTCATGTCCTCCATCTTCTTTTGTAGATCTCTAATTTGTTGTTCCAAATTATTCTTGGGAGGAGATTGATTTCTTGTAGCATACCCCATGTTTGAAACACCCATTTGAGGAGGAGCTTATTGCATGTATGGATGATACTGATCGTAGACATGTCCATATGGAGGTCTATATTGATGCGGCATATAGGGAGCACTTGGCATAGCTTCATGTTGAGGGACCCCATATCTGTTTTGTGCATATATACCATACTCAATAGGCATTTCATTTTCCATTGTGTTGCCCCCAATTTTGACATGAGGTCTCCTTGTGTCAAAATTTTGAGGATGTCTTTGAGTATCCACTTGTTTTGATTGATCCATACCTTGAGCATGTAATTGTGCATATTTGTCTGCATAAGGCCTCCATGATGGTCTTTGAGTGTAAGTATCATACGTTTGAGCTTGTGTATGTGGGATTGCTGGTTTTTGAAGCAAAACTGATGGTGACTCAGGCATCATATTATTCGGTCCTCTATTTCCTCCACTATTTGGTCTCCTTTGATCCATGTTGGGTTGAGTTTATTGTGAGGGTCGACTTTCCATAAGTTGAGATAAGTCAAAATCATGCGGTATTTTAGCTCCACTTTGTGCCATCATGTGTAAAAAGTACTGACGATCTCTCCTCATTATCTCTTCAACCAATCTATTGAAATGAGGATTCATTATGGATTCTTCTATGTCTGCTGATAGTATTGAAGAGTTGTCAACATTGTCATTGTGTGTAGCATTGTTGTTTATAGTATTTGCGCTTTCCACATTTGGATTGTTTCTATAAACATTCATGTCTGGTAATGTAGTGTGCTCAGGATTGTAGAATAAATCGTTGCCATACTCATAAGAACTCATGTTTGCGGACTCTTGAGCTTCTTTAGCTATTCTCCTAGATTTTTGAAGGCGGGTTTCAACCATGAACTAGGTGTTTGACCAAGATGTGAGAGACTAGATGAAAAGTGAAAAGAGTATGGAAGACCAAGAGTTGTATGGAATGTAAATGAATCTTGAGGTGTACTTGCAATGTCCAAAATGTAAGACCAAGTATGTAAGTAGTAGAGTAGGTGTGACTTCCAAAGAGAGGATAGTTTCTCTTGATGAGGTAAGCTGACCTTGACTCTAAGTAAGACCAAATGAGACCCAAAGGTAAGAAACCTTGATGAGGGACCACTTAGCAAAGTGTAGTTGTATGTAGTGTGTTGAAAGAGTATAGTGAGGACAAGCAAGTGACCTTTTTGACTCAATTTTTTAGACAAGTATGAATGTAAAATGAGATGTAAAGCAATGATGGACTGTATGAGACCTTAGGACAGGTTGAATGCTAGATGAAACCTGAATAGACAACCTAGGAAGCTCAAGTATTCCGAAACTGATTTTCTTTGTTTGTTGGACTCTGAAATTTTTCTTTTTTTCTTGCAATTTTGAACACAGACGCGACTGTATCCTTCACAGATGCGGTTTCCTGACACAGACACTACTATGTTTAACCCAGACGTGCTTATGTGATTTTTTTGTTTATGTTTGCTGGACTGTAAAGATTTTTGCAATTCTGGACACAGACGCGACTGTATACTTCACAGACGCGCTTTCCAGACACAGACGTGTCTCTATTCGACACAGACGCCTCTAAAAACACAGACGCTATTCTGCCCTTCACAGATGCGCGTAGATTATGCAGACGCAGTTAAAACAAACACAGACGCATTTCTGTAAACTTTGTGCAATTTTTCCAATATGTGAAGTTGTTTTGTTGTGACCAAATCTGACTCTTTGACTGTTTTTCGTGACAAGAGGACACAATGTTGATGAGGACTCAATATTTGCAAACTGTCTAGACTCCAAAAGTGTGTTGTTTGATGTAAAATTGTTTTGCATACACTTGAAGACATAAAAGACACAATGTTTTGTTGTTTGGTCTTGAATGTTTGAATGTTTAACATAAGACAAGCACAATTCTTATGGCTGGCCAAGACAATAGTTGTTGATCCCACATAGGGTTTTACCCCCGAGGCTACGCTATTCAGAGTGGATACTTAGATGCTTGACCTCACTGGCTCCACCCTCGACACTCACTTCTCGGGTCAGCCAAGCATCAGTCCCCATGAAAACTCCCCATGGCGAACTTTGTATCTCTACTAAGAACCGTATGTGTGTGGGCCGCTACCAGAGGTCCGACCTCCTGCCTCAACAACTAGAAGGATTTGGGCTTCTAAAACAAAAAGGTGCTAGTAAGGGCATCCGCTCATGTGGCCATACATGTGGCACTTTCAGCTCTGTAAATACAGAAGGCTCCCAGCCGGTAGGGGTTACGCCCTACAAATGATCAAATAAATTTGATCAAACGGGTTTATGGGGAGACATAGTGTCGGTATGAACTAATCAGCACACGTTATTCATAGTTTTCACCATGAATACATTTGATTATAGTGGTTTGGATGAGGTGGGTTTTCCTCGCTACCACTTGGGTCGTTCTCTTCTCACTAGTAGTCCTAATGACCACACGGGAAGACAGGCCCTCTAAAGATTAAACAAAAAGAGCCTATTGCTCAAGACACAAAAGACAATGATTCAATTTTAGTGCACCAATGGAAGTGTTTGCTAGTCTATGAAAACAAGGCACACAACAAAATTACAAAACCCTAGCAAAGGCCCTGCAAAAAAATTTGTTAGTAGTTTGGGTTGTTTCAAATGATCACCCCTTCCTGCAAGCACACAAGTTAGGTAAATTTTAGAAAAACCCAAAAGACTTTGTGAAAAAGGGGCCTTCAACAAAAACGTTTTTGCCTCCAAAGCAAGCTGCACAAACTTAGTTAGCTAGATCTGCAAGGGTTAGCCAAAAATAAACCAGATCTGAAACACTAAGTATAAAATCCGAAAACCCGAATCAAAGAAAAATTTGAAAATTGCAAAACAGAAAGCACAGATGCAGTTATACCAGACACAAACGCGTCTATATGACACAGACGCGGTTCTGTGATGCACAGACGCACCCACAGAATGCAGACATTTTTTCTGAACACAGACGCGAGCAAATTCAACACAGACGCGTTTTAAATTCACAGACGCGGCTCCAAAAACCTGCAAAATAAATTCTGACAAAAACACAGACGCAATTCATGGTATTGCAGACGCTTCTGAAGCACAAAAACGCAATCCGAACGCTCGCAGACGCGGAAAAACCTAAAATGTCGTCGAAAATTGTCCGATCTGCAACTTCAAAAATGCAAAATCTGCAACAAAAATGTTAAATGCAAAGGGACAAGAGTCCCACTGGGCGTGCCAAAATGTTTATGGTGAAAATGGATAACAATAATAACAATATTGAAAGGCTAAATGAATCCAACCACTAAACCCTAGCCTAACAATAA
This sequence comes from Cryptomeria japonica, assembly GCF_030272615.1. NCBI lineage: Eukaryota > Viridiplantae > Streptophyta > Pinopsida > Cupressales > Cupressaceae > Cryptomeria > Cryptomeria japonica. The sequence continues at coordinate 756,040,316 of NC_081414.1, read as the reverse complement.
ACAAAGATCCACCATAACATATGAAGATTACCTAAGACAATGCAAATAACTCAAAATCACAAAGATTATACCATCACATGTCCAATAGGGTTTTGATCTCCATTCTTCCTATCTCCATTGATCTTGCTTGATATATTTGCTCTCAGATTTTTATATGCACAAGAGCTCAACAAAGAACGGAATGTGGTTGCAAGTAGGATCGTAGTGTAGCCAAGTACTCCAAAATTGTTGATTAGTCATTAGGGTTAGACAATGAAGGAAGCATCTCCTTAAATAGAAGATACAATAAGAAATGGAGGGTTCAGATTGAGAGGTGTAAAAAGAGAGGTCGGCTAGGATTAGAGGGTAGGTAGAAGAAATACCAAAATAATGAAAGAGGTAGGTAGTGTAGGAATTAAGAGATGAATGAAATGTGTCATGTGTAGAAAAAGATAATGAATTAATTAAATAAATAAAGATTTATTTAATTAATAGAAGAATAAGACAATTAAATAAAGAAAAATATTTATTTAATTTAGGAAAGGGGTAATTTAAATAAATAAATGTATTTATTTAAATAAGAAATAAGGCTAGAAGAGGATAAATGAATTAATTAAATAAATAAGGATTTATTTAATTAATAGAAGAATTAGGCTTAGATAATTAAATAAATAAAATATTTATTTAATTAAACATGACAATTTTAGGTGTCTACAGTAGCAATAGGACCAAATTCCTCAATTTCAAAGGCTGAAAGTTTTCCAATCAATGTATCCCTAGTTACTGATATATTAGGCATTGTTCTTAATTCATTTATAGAAGTAACCTTCATTTTGTATGCCGGTGGTAATCCTCTTAAAACTCTTGAAACAATTTCATCCTCACTTAAGCTTCCTCCACAACATTTAATACCCAAAACAATTTCATTTACTCTTTCCATAAAAGCAAAAATTCTTTCATCTTCTTCTATTTTCAGATGTTCATACCTGACTCGGAAGCTTTCAAGTTTTGCAATTTTGACTATGGAATCTCCTTCATTCAGTGTTTCCAAATGATCCCAAATAGCTTTAGCAGTAGACCTATCTGATATTCCCATGATTTGCTGATCTGATAAGGTGCTCAAAAGTGCTTCTCTTGCTTTGCAATCATTTTCTTCATCTTTTGTCAAGTTAGGTGGACTTGGCTGACCTGGTACAGAAGCAGTATAACCATTATTTGTAACTTCCTAGATGTCTTTTCCAATGTAATTTAGATGTGTCTCCATTTTGATCTTCCATATCCCATAGTTGGTTCCATCATGTTTAGGACTGTCCTTCCTAAAATAATTAGTAGACATTGGATCTCCTCAAGTTGTTAAACTTCTACAAAAGAGGACTTAGCTCTGATATCAATTGTTAGGTCCCGAGGACAACTGAGAGGGGGGGGGTGAATCAATTGTCTAAAACTTTAAACCAAAAACAACTTAATCAATTACCACTTTAATACTGGTAAAGATAGTCTGTTATACCAGTAGACAGATTTAACAGATAAATGCAATATCAGTAAAGATTAATGCATGAAATCAAAACATAAAATAATCCACAACACATGACACCAATATTTGTACGTGGAAATCCTGTAAGGGGAAAAACCATGGTGGGAAACCTTACCCACAATCAGAAGATACTACTGCAAATAGTAAGCGTACATAAATGGGGTCTGCACATGTAGAAAGGCCAAATGCCTAGATCTCACTGCTCAAACACAAATAGGAGTCACACTGACTACAATTGGATGGTTAAATCCAATAAGAGTGTATTGCTTAAAATAGCATCTTCATATGCTGGATTTAGTACCGGTGTAATGCTAATATGCCTTCACAAAAACCTAGCTTCACCTTCAAATGATGTCTTCATGTATAGCTCTTCCTAATCTCACATATCCCTTCACAATATACCTTTTTCGCATTCCACACATGATCTTACAATTAAGGTCTTACATTTATACCATAACCTAAGACCAATTTTAGTAGGTTGGTTCTACAAGATATTACAATAAAAACATTTTACAAACAATATAATATCCATTGCAATAACCGATTGAACATGTCGGCTTAATGCATTTACAATATTAATTAATCTTCTCCATAGCGTGCCATGTTGATCTGGAAAAGATAAGCCTACCGGTGTAACCCTGGATAACCTTGGACCTATTTGCCGGTAAAAGCAAATATGCAAATATGAATGTACTAATGATCAAATCTCCAAGATAATATGTCCACACGATGTCTTCAACATTACCAAGTGTCTTACATGCCATTCCAAGTGTCGATGATCATTATATCCCACCAGTGTACCATATACCAGTAACTATGCAATAGTTACTTGCTTTCCGGTGAATGTTTGTTGGATCTCCAAAGTGCTTTTAGTAGGTGTTGACATCAATGACAAAACCATACCAAAATACCAACACTTGGTACCTAGACCAGAGTATAAAAATGTCGTTGGCACCAAATGGGTCTTCAGAAATAAGCTGAATGAAGATGGCACAGTTGTAAGAAATAAAACCAGACTGGTATGTAAAGGATATGCCCAAGAAGAAGGAGAAGACTATGGAGAAACCTTTGCTCCTATAGCCAAATTGTAAGGAGTTCGTATGCTTCTTGCATATGTATCATTTAAGGGATTCAAAGTATATCAAATGGATGTAAAATCTGCATTCCTAAATGGAGTACTTGAAGAGGAGGTATTTATAGAGCAATCAGATGGGTTTTCCTTATCAGAAGATAGTGACATGGTGTGTAGGATACATAAAGCCTTGTATGGACTAAAGTAGGCACCTAGAGCATGGTATGAACACTTTCACTCCCATCTTGTGAAAATTGGATTTGAAAGAACAAGTGAAGATAACAATATCTACTTGAAATCAGAAGAAGATCAGATTCTAATATGTGAAGTATTTGTTGATGATATAATCTTTGGTGGAGATGACAAGATGAGTCATGACTTTGTAGATGAAATGAAGAAGGAATTTAAGATGTCACTCATAGGGGAGATTAAGTTCTTCATTGGACTACAGATTCAACAAATGAAAGATGGAAACAAGAGAAAGAGATGTTGGGTTAACTAAGGCCTCTATGGAGCTAGGAGGAATAGGAAGTGGCAATGGGAGAACTCAAAATTCAAATTCTCTGATAGGCAGGAACTCTAGTTCCAATGGTGGGAGCAGCCAGAATGAAGTTGTTGGCTCTATGGGAGAGAAGGATAAGCCTCTAGATATTCCAAAGGCTATTGACATTCCACAGACTAGTGGTACTCTGCCAAAGAAGAAAGCTGGTTCTCGGTTTTTGGGGGAGGGGTCTAGTGGGGAGTCTAGCCCACGTGATGAGCCCTTGGAGAATGGAAAAGAATCTAGAAAATGGTCATCCCTTTTTGGAACAAAACCATCTGGTAAATCCTCTTTACCTCCTATCAAGAATATTTCTGATCTAACTGGTGGAAAGTTTGCTATCTCTATCCCTGATCTGGTTCTGGATCATAATATAAACAACATGTCGAACTCCCTGGTAGGCAAATTTATGGGTTCCCATCCAAACATCGAAGTTGTTAGGGTTTACGTCAAACGGAAATGGGCTTTGAAGGGTAACGTTGAAATCTCAACATTTCCTAAAGGCCTCCTTTTTTTTACTTTCTCATGTGAAGAAGATAAATTAAGGATACTTTGTGGTAGTCCTTGGATGGTAGGAAGGACAGCCTTGGTCCTTCAGAAATGGCATCCGAATCTGAATATGAATGACTCTCTTTTGGCACAAGTTCCAGTTTGGTAAAGTTACCAGGCCTGCCTCTTGAATATTGGGCAGAAAGTATCTTCTTAGAAATAGCAAGTTCCTTTGGTGAACTCCTCTCAATAGACCCAGTCACAGCATCTAAAAGGAGACTCACTCATGCTAGGTTTTGTGTAGGGATAGCTCATGATGTAGATATGCCGAAATAGATAGATATAGTTTCAAATTTGGGGACATGGAAACAACAAATAGAATATGAATCTATCCCCTTTGCCTGCTTCCATTGCAAGAAAGTAGGTCACTGGGCAAAATCTTGTCCTACCAAGCCTAAAGGAGAGCTCAAGCAGACTAAGCCCCTAGATGAAAGTAAAAAGGTTCCAAAAAAAAAGGTTTGGCAAGTTAAAAACTCAGAAAATAAGGAAGCTGACTTTGTTGACAACAACTATTTTGAACCCTTGGGGGAAAATAAGGAAGTGGTCTCCTCAAATTCCATCTCCAACCTTCCAATATAGGAAGTATTGAGGAATGATTCAACAAAAGTTAACAACCCCATGACAGAGCAGATCCGAATAGAGGAATTGAAAGAACAGATTGTATCCTCAAAAGATACAGCCGAAGTGGTAACTACTGATACTTTTGCTGGTAAAGAAATGCAAAATAAAGAGGAACAACTTGAGGAAGGAGAGATCACTGGCTCCCAAGAAGAAAAGACTGACTCTTCCCCACTTATGAACAATACTAAAATGCAAGAAGCTCAAAAATGTGCTATACTAGGTATGAACCTTTCAGATTCAGATCAAAATTTAGAAATAGTAAATAGTGCATCACATGATTCCATAACCCCTAAATGGGGAAATGAAGATGAAATATCAAGGCTCCTGAGTAATCTTGAAGCAGTTCTTGAGAAAGAAGCTGACTGGTAAATACCAAAATACAGGAACAAGAAAGGATCCACTCCCTTGCCTTCTCAACTAAGGAAATCCAGCATAATTTCTCAAGTTGATGTTGGGTACATTTCCTCTTCCCCAGGTTGACCTTCTAGCCACAAAGTCAGAGACAAGGAGGCCAGTAAGAACATTACAGATGGGACTCAGAAGACTCTTAAGGAGTTAGGAATCAGTAAGTAACTATGAAGATTATCTCTTGGAATATTAGGGGACTTAATAATCCTCATAAACATGATATTATTAGGAATATGATAAGGGATAGTAAACCTGATGTTTTTCTAATTCAAGAGACCAAAATGAGTAGAGAAAACGTTGAAACTCTAAAAAAAAATTAAAATGGGAGTATCAGTGGTGGAAGCTCGGAAGGTGCTTCGGGAGGTATAGCTACTATGTGGAATCTCAATAGTGTCAAAGGACATGTTCTTATTCAAGAAATTTTTTTCCATTGCATTAGATTTGAGAATTTAAAAGATGGAACATCATGGGTCCTCACCAACATATATGCACCCAACACCTTGAAAGCTAGAAACTCCTTCTAGAAAAAACTTACAGAAACTAGGGATAGCTTCAAGAATCTTAGTTGGTTGGTCATGAGAGACTTTAATACTCCTTTGAGAGGAGGAAAAATTTGGTGGAAGCCCCTCTCAGTTTGAAAGTAGGTTGGCCCTTATGGATTTCATAAATAATCAAGCTCTCAACGATGTGGAGATACAGGGATGCAAATACACATGGACTAATAGGAGAACTGGCAATGATCTTATCCAAGTCTGCCTTGATAGGGCTCTTATTTCTAATGACTGGTTCAGACATTATTTCTGCTCCCTGTCTGCTCACATCTGGGTTGGGTCTGATCATTTTCCCATCACTCTCTTTGCTGATCCTATTAACAGAAGAAGACATTTTCCTTTTAGATTTGAAAAAATGTGGATTCATCTCCCTAATATTACTTGTAATATTCAGAATTGGTGGAATATCCAAGTTGAGGGCACTGCTATATACAGAGTTGTTAAGAAACTCAAAAGTGTTAAGGACAATATAAGACTCTGGAATAAATCCAGCTTCGGGAACATTTTTGAGGCCAAAGGTAAAGTCCAGGATGACCTCAAGAAAATATAGGTCCAAATTCAGAAGGATGGTTTCTCTACTATGTCTATTGCTGAAGAAAATGAGACCCTTAAAAAATACCATGAAATCATTGCTAAAGAGGAAAATTTTTGGAAACAGAGATCAAGATGCACTTGGCTAAAGGAGGGAGATAAGAATACAAGATTCTTTCATATGTCGACTATCAAACATAAAGTAGCAAATAGGATTACTAAACTGGCAGTGAACAATGGGGAGCTGGTTAAGGAGGAAGAGATAAGGAATGAGGCCAAAAGGTACTTCTTGGATCTTCTAAGGAGGGATCACAAGTTGGATGCTGATGCTCAATATTCCTTTCTTCATAATATTCCTTGCCTCATTGATGAGCAGATGAATGCCTCCCTTTCTTCCATACCTTCAAACCTAGAAATAAAAAATGCAGTTTTTTCTTTTGATGGTAATAAAGCTCCTGGTCTAGATGGCTTCCCCATGTTCTTCTTCCAAGATTTCTGGGACATTATAGGGAAAGATGTTTCCAACGGGGTCAAGGAATTTTTTGGGGCTAGAAGACTTCTGAAAGAAATTAATGGCACTTTCATTGCACTTATTCCCAAAATCCAAGGTGCTAACTCCATGGAGAAGTTCAAACCAATCAGCTTATGTAACTCTTTTTATAGGATTATCTCCAAGGTTCTTACTACTAGAATCCTGACTCTCCTTCCCTCTTTGATTAATCATCAGCAAAATGGTTTTGTCCCAGGAAGACAAATTCTTGACTCTATTATTACTGTCCATGAGAATATTCATTCTCTTGTAAGGGGAAAGAAACAGGGTCTCATCCTTAAGCTTGATCTCTCTAAGGCCTATGACCGGGCTGATTGGTCTTTTCTTGTGAAGGTTCTTGTGGCTTTTGGTTTCTCCTCCAAATGTGTTGACCTCTTTAGTCAGCTTATTACCTTAGCCTCTTTTGTTGTTCTTGTGAATGGATCACCATCCCCCTTCTTCCAAGCGTCTAGAGGATTGAGGCAAGGGGATCCCATTTCTCCTATCCTCTTCATTATTATGGCTGAATGTTTTGGTAGGTATATGGAAAGCATGGTGATGCGAGGATCTTTTAAGGGACTTCAACCTTCTTCAGCTGATCATACTTGTTCTCACCAACAATTTGTGGACGATGCCATTGTCATGGGGGAATCAAGTATCTTAGAAGCTAGAACCCTGAAGGACACTCTTTGTAAGTTTGCCTCTGCATCTGGTCAGCTCATTAATTGGGTCAAAAGAGAAGTTTTTTTCATCAATACACCAGAGAGAAGACAACATAGAATCAGCAAAATTCTGGAATGTCAGATTGCTGATCTTCCTGCCACTTATCTTGGCCTCCCATTGGGCATTGCACCTCTTGATTCTTTTTGGAGCTCTCTGGTGGACAAATTTCATAAGAGTTTTTGCATTGATTGGGTGTTTCCTAGCACTATCAGTGATTTGTTCTACTCCTAGAATTATCATTGGTCTAACTCCTTTTTAAGAACTTTGTGGCAACTTTCACTCCCTCACATTCTGTGGGGGTTATGGAAAGAAAGAAATGATCGTATTTTCAGGGACAGTTCTCTTACTCAAGAAATTGTTTTCCACGAAATAAAATGGGCTATAGTGGAGAACATTGGGATCATTGGGGGCCCCTACTTTTCTTCCAACCCTTTGGAATCTCACATTTTAAGTTCCTGGAGTTTGAAGAATGTTGACAGTTTTGATCCCAAGTAAAACAAAAGATTAGAAGCAAGGTGGCAAACTCCCCCTCATGGTTGGTTCAAAGTCAATTTCGATGGTTTTGCAAATGGTAATCTGGTCCCTATGGGATGTGGAGCTATTCTTAGAGATGATAAAGGTATATGTAAGGAAATGATTGATGTTCCAATAGGAAGCCAAACAAACCACAAGGCAGAAGCAATGGCAGCTCTCCAAGGCATTCTCCTCGCTAAAAGATGGAATTGCCCCTACCTATGGATTGAAGGGGACTCTAACAACATCATTAAATGCCTCAAGGGGACCTCTAAGCCCTCATGGTCTATCAATAATAGTATAAAGGCTGCTAGAGACCTCATTAACACTTTTAAGAAAAGTTTCATATCTCATATTTACCATGAAGCTAATGGTTCTGCTGACTAGGCAGCCAATGTGGCGGTCAATCAAGATGAAATGATTACTTGGAAGGGAGAACAGGGCCTCCAAGAGGATGTCAGATTAATCATTTTTAAGGATCGATACAATAGCACCCCAAAGATCATTAATGGACAAAATAATAATGAAACAGATTAAATGGAGTGCTTCGAGATATTCTAATATTGTCAGTACCAATATCTAGATTCTGGAAACTATCAGCAAAATCCAGATTCTAGAAACTATCAGTAGAATCCAGATTCTGGAAACTATCAACAGAATCTAGATTCTAGAAACTATCAGCAGAATTCAGATTCTAGAAACTATCAGCATTGCCGAAGGGAAGTCAACAGTAGATTATGTGGAAGATTTGACCAAAACTATTGCTAGAGCTGAAAATATGAGAGACTCCTTCAACCCCAAATTTGAGCAAATTGAGAAAGACCTTATTTAGAGGAAAGAAAATGCCAATGCTATGGATCAAACAATGGTGGAAACTGTCAATAAAGTCAACAAAATTGAGGAATGGCTTAAAATTATCGTAGAGAAAAGCTTAAACACTCTAAAGGCCTCTGGTGGAAAAACCAAAACCCTCATCAGCAATTTGGAGGAGGAGAAGGATACCCTGGAAATTGACCCTGATACTGAAGGAACAGGAGATTTTCAAGGACCCAGAACAAGAACCAGAGGTAAAAAGAAGGAGAAGAAGCCAAATAAGGACTTGAATGAACTTAAAGCTGCTCTGGCCAATTACGACCAGCTGATGATTAAGGCGGAGGACCTCCTGAAGGCCTTATAATTGTCCAGTGTTTTCTCTGGTTTCTTCATTTTGTTGTTTCTTTCCTCTGTTGTCCTTTCTATTTACTGGCTTTATTGTCAGTCATTTTGTTAGTTGTTCATTTTTGGTCTGGATTCTCTTTGATGATCCTTTTTAAACTCCTTTGTTAAAGGTTTCGGGTCCTTTAAACCTGTTTTTCCTATTAATCAGAAAAAATGAAAGATGGAATCTTTATCACTCAGTCCAAGTATGTCAAAGAGGTATTGAAGACCTTTGACATGGAAGACAACAAACCGGTTAGTACACCAATGGTGACCGGTTGTAAATTATCAAAAGAGGATAACTCAGTGTTGGTAAATGAGAAGGAATACTGATCAATGATTGGTAAGTTGCATTATGTAGTACATAGCAGACCGGACATTGCACATGCAGTGGGCATTACTACACAGTTTCGAAAAAGACCAAGAGAATCCTACTTGGTTGCAGTTAAGCGGATTCTTAGATATTTGAAGGGAACTATTGATTATGGATTATGGTATCCATACAGTAATGATTTCAACCTAAGAGTGTTCACAAATGTTGATTGGGCTAGTAATGTAGACAACCGGAAGACCACAACCGATGGTGCATTCTTTCTCGGTGGTAGACTGGTCTCAAGGATGAGTAAAAAGCAGAGTTGTATCTCTCAGTCTACACTAGAAGTGGAGTATGTTGTAGCTTTTATGAACTGCACCCAGACTATCTGGATGAAGAATGTATTAGATGGCTTCAAAGTTCCTGTATTTGAACCGGTAAGTATATTTTGTGACAATACAAGTGCAAATAACATTTCCAAGAATCTGGTTTTACATGCTAGAACCAAGCACTTTGAGCTCAAGTATCACTTCTTGAGGGAAAAGGTTCATAACAAGGAGGTTGTATTGGAACATGTTTCCAGTAAGGAGGAGTTAGTAGACATATTCACCAAGCCTCTACGGAAGGCTACTTTTACCTATTTGAGAGGTGAATTAGGGGTGCTACCCCTTCAAGAGGTCAACTAAAGGTGTGTGCTCCACATCAGTCAGGTCTTACATTGATATATATTTTTTTCAAGATTGGTGCGTTGAAGAATGCTACTCCTTAGGGGGAGTAGCATAGTAGAACATAGATGTATATGCCTTTTCTTTGGCATTGTTTTCAAAGGGGGAGAAGATGTGAAGCGGAGAAGATATCTGCAGTATTGGGAGAGAATATGTGAAGCGGAGAGATATCTTTGTATATTGCCATCAATGCCAAAGGGGGAGATTGTTGCCATATGTGCAGAGTTTGATGTCATGATGATATTGTATGATTTTCATTAATGTCAATATGTTGAAGAGTGAACCGATATGATGTAGTAAACCGGTATATGTGAAAAAGTGAAAAAGAACTGGTATGATGTAGTGAACCGGTATATGTGAAAAAGTGAAGCGGTATGTCTATCCAAGTGAATCGGTATGTTGGAATGTGAACCAGTATACTGAATGTTTTGTATCAAGGCTTGAGATGGTATGACTACCAATTGGCAGTCTTGGCTTTAGGGTTTCCGGTTGAAGTGTTCCAAGCTTCTATGATTCAACCGATGAAGTTGTGCGGTGAGTTAGCATTATAATGGAGAACAGATTGTGTTGCCATATCAGCCATGTGTGTCTGAAGGATCTTGCATGAAGGAAATTGATCCTATTTACCTCAGGAATGTGCGAAGTCTCTATAAATGGTGGAGAACGCATGATGGGTTATCTGCCTCCAAGAAGCGGTGAAAAGTGAATGATGGAGAATGTCTTGAGATTTGTTCAAGACCGTTGTATTCAATGCAAAGTGTTCAATGGTCAAGATTGAACCGACTGAATTGCTTAACCCAAATGTTTAAGGTTTAGGGTTTATGCTATCGGCCTATCTGTTTCCTATAAGGTCAATGTTGTGTTTCATGTTGAAGTTGTTGGAAAATGTTGTGTGTGTATCTAAGAGCAGAGATACATGATTCTTGCCAGACTAGATAAGTGAATAGATACCTGCAGAGTGTGATTGTAGAAGAAAGGAACTGAAGTAGATTTGCATTGGCATTGAGTGTCATTACTAGATCATTGTAATACCTATTGATCTCTAACCACTTCAACAGTTGGAAAATCCCTTAACAGGGTAGCTTTAACCAGCTTGCTATAAATCCTTTAACAGGGTGACTCAAAATCATTGAGTTCTTGAAATCCTCTAACAAGGTAACCTTTGACAGGGTTTAACCCTTAACCGAGTATTTAGCCATCCCTTAACCAAGTGATCCCTAGTAGGATCGGTTCTTAACAGAACCTATTGTAATAGTCTTTAACCGAACCAGGCTCCTAACAGAGCGGACTTCAAAAGAGTTCAAAGAACAACTTGTGGGTATTCATCCGCATCGTGGTTTTTCCCAGTTAGGTTTCCACATGAAAAATATGTGTGTCATGAGTGATGTGGTTTCATGTGATGCTTTGTTATTTTCTGTCAAGTGGTAAATCATGTTGAACTCGCAGGTTATTATATTTTTGATTGTAGAATACCAGTGTATGCGTATGGGTGAAGTGGAAATAAGATGTTAGATTGTGTGGAAAGCTAAGTGTTACTAGTTTTGGTCCTTCATCATCTCACTGTGTTTAACTTGTAGTAATCTATTTTAGACCGGTGTTAGTGATTGCCTGTCAAGTGCACTATCTGCAGTCAAACCGATTCAAGAAGGGTGATTTTTGTTTATACTAATTCACCCCCCCTTCTCAGTACCGGTTTGGTACTAACTGGTCATCACTTATTCATCAATCCTTAGATTTATTAATAAGTAGATGAAAGGGGGAATTTAATTGAATTTCTTAATGAACTCAAATAAATTAGGAAGGGGGTTTAATTAAATAATTTCTTATTTAATTAATTATCTTCAGACCATTTTTAGGTGTATACACTAGAATGTATGTGCATTCCCCATTGTAATATTTCATATACTTCTAACAGAGTATCATCATATTGTGGTTAGTGTAGCGTCCTAAAATTGTGACACCTACAATTTCGACCGCATTTGGGTCTTCATGATGGCGATGCAACACTGAACCTGAATGGAGACCCCGAAACTCGCTTGCGACACCCAAAACTACATTTTTCCAGCACCTTGGCCTGATCCTCCTTGCACGCTGCTATCCCGGGAGGTGGGACCAGAGCGCCCAACGCCCTGGTCCTTCAGGACCAGGGCACCCAGCGCCCTGGTCCCGGTCTCCTATGGGACTTCGGGCCTTTTTGTTTGCAATTTGGAAAATAGCATTTCCTGGTCGGCCTAAGGTCGGGAAAATCAGTCTTTTAACCCTAATTGGCAAGTATAAAAACTACATTTCCTCTCCCATTTAGGGAGGAAGGACATATGTGTACAAGACACGAAAATGATATTCAAGCATTCAAGCATTCAAGCATTCAAGCATTCCTTCAAGCAATTGATCATTCTAAGTCTCCATTCAAGGCTAGGTGTTGCATTCAAGACAAGGATTCAACCATTGAAGAGGAGATCACATATTACAACATACAACATACAACAAACAACAACATCTATACCTTCGCATATAAGGATACAAACATCCTTACAACAAGGTATTAGTACTTGTTTTACATTACATTTACAACATTTCTTATTTCTTGGTTAATTCCAAAACTGGGGTTTGACCTAAGGGCAAACCCCTAATCCCTAACCCCCCAATCGTCTTCGCTTTTCTGTGTGTAGGTTGCAGGTACGTGGCTGAAATTGAAGATCTAGAATCCTTGTGCAGAGACGAATAGATCCCCCTTCGTTTCGCGGATTTTTCGGAGGACCGTGTGCACGCTGGGCGCCATCGTCCCGTCAACTTTTGCTCAAATTTGTAGGACAGCGCTATCTCGACATTTTACTGCTAATCCCAGGTCCGCAGCTTCATATCATATCCCTATCTCAATTTATAAGGGAATCTTTCTTGCTTCTACATGCATTCCTAGTTCAGTCTTTCTATCTACATTCTTTACAAAAGAGGGTATCCTTGCTATCACAACCCTTGAAACTCATATAGAATCCAATCTTGCATTGCGTGGGATTGGATCTTGTGGGTTTCAACCCCTCTTTTGAATGTAAAGTCTCTCCTAAGTGAAAACCATCAACCCTAGTGACTCTCCCTTCTCTCTCCTTGGAGTTGGGGAGGGGAGAACAACTAGGGTTTGATTTTTCCGCTTTACATTTTGGTGAACCCGACGTGAACATCCTTTCTGATTATTCATAGTTAGATCTGAAAATTGGATTCCTTGATTACATTTCCATGTTTGATCTTTTGCAAAATTTTAGAGGTTAATTGCATAAAAACCCTAAATTTTCTTTTTAAGTAATTAAACTTGTGAAATGTTTAATTGTTAATGCTTGTTTCAGATCTGCCCTTCTATTACAAATTATCAATTCATATTTGTGCTTTAATTTTGAAAATTAAGTGGTTAAGTGTCAAAACCCTAATTTTTGAAACCCTCTTGATTCAACCTTTGTCCGACAATTTCACTGATCAAAACATCTCCAAATCGGCTGTAACTTTGGATTCCACAATAAAATCACAATATCTTTCATCCCTGAAAATTTGGAAAAAAGTTGCGAGGACTGTGTGCACTCCGAGTGCCATCGTCCCCGACATTTTTTCCGAAATTTCGGGAGCTAGATCTTACTGTATTTTCCTGCTAAAATCTAGAATTTTGGCTGATTTTATCAATTTTAACACCTTCAAAATTACAGTCAAAGTTGGTCTAGCGATTGCTTGGATTGAGGCTTCTAATCATTCAAAAATTGTTGAAATTGAAATTTGTGTCAAAATTGTGTTTCTTACAGTCCTAAATCGGAAAAGTGTGTTAACATTCATTCGAAATTTCAGTAATTCATTCAAATTTTTGCAATTTGTGACTTTTGAAATTAAGTGCTTAATTACCACAACTTTGATTTCCGCTTTCAAAATTGAATTTTGCGTGAAATTGAGTCAACTTTCAAATTTCAAAACTTGCATTGCTTTTGGTATTCCCTCTAAAATCATAAAATTCAAAATTTCAGTTTCCCTCTCTTTTTCAAAATTCAAATTTTGCATTTTTCGACAATCTTGGTAGTGTTCAATTTTGAAATTGCAACTTTAATTTGGCCTATCTACAGATCGTAAAATCACTCAATTTTTTCAGGTTAGCTGTAAAATCATCATAACTTTCATCCCTGCAAATTTCGAAAAAAGTTGCGAGGACCGTGTGCACCCTGAGTGCCACGGTCCCGGACATTTTTTCCAAAATTTCGGGAGATTCTCCTGATTGTATTTAATAGCTTAAATCTAGAAGATTGGCTGGTTTTATTGAAATTTGCTACCTCTAAAATTCAAAATCTTCTCTCTTTCTTTAGTGCATGAGTTTTACAACAGTAAGCCCTACTTACACTATTCCCGTTAGACGAAGCCTTAGAATTAAGTCCTTCCAAGGTTTAATTACTGACGAGATGGAACCTAATTTGAATGGTCTTTTTAACGAGGACATGGGTAATTCCTCTAATCCTCTTAATGATGAAGAAGCTCTCCATGAGGTTTCTGTAGAACAACTTTCAAAATTGGATAACCAATTTGATGATTTTCGACAATGGATGTCTCAAGAATACCCTGATAGTCAAGCTCTTCCTTTAATTGAGGGTCTAAAACGTATGCTTCAAAGTGATAAGAATGGAATTGATATTTTGCATGGTATTGCACACATTGTGGATTCAAATGTGATGCCTATGAAAAGTTGTGCCGAAACCTTAGGTTATACACAACCTCCTACTCAAGACAATCATTCTATTCCTTTGACGACTCCTATTGCTAGTATACCTACTTTTACATCAAACATAATGACTACTTCAATACAAGACATTCCTCCTATGATCACTAATCATGGGGGCAATCCTTCTTCTTCAATCAACCCTCTTCCTTCATTCAATCCAACTTCTTCATTCATTCCTTCAGTGAGTGTTCCTCTTATATCACCACAAATGAACATGACGCAAGGGGGCAATTCGTTTTCCATTCCTCCTTGTAGTGTTCCTCCTGTCCAATCATCTCCTATGACTAACTATCATAGTGTCCCGCCACCTTACTCTCTACCTTCTTTCAATAACATAACACCTCCATCACAATCTAACACGTCTAATATGAACTCTTCGACTGAAGCGACCATTAACAATCTTGCACAAACTGTCTCTTCTTTACAGCAACAAATTGCCTCTATGAATCAATCTAAGTTTAGTGTGCCCACATTTGATGTTGCGAGCCCACTTTCTCTTGATATTGTTCGAGCTATTCCCCCTAAACATGTTGAAATTCTGCATTTGGAGCTTTATAATGGTAAGGGTGATCCTCTAACACATGTTAAGACCTTTCAAACAATATGTACTGATTTTGCTTATGACTAAAGGTTGCTTGCAAAACTGTTTACTAGAACATTAAGAGACAAAGCCCTACAATGGTATTGCTCATTGCCTTCCTATTCTATTACTTCTTTTGAACAACTTGCAAATGCTTTCATTCAACAATTTCAAAACAATATAAGTCCTAAAGTTACTTTGATTGATTTAATGCATTGTAAACAAGGTGTTAAAGAAAAAGTGACTGATTTCATTGGTAGATATAAGCATTTGTATGCTCAAATTTCTTTTCCAATGCCTGACAATGATATTCAAAGAATCTTTATTTCTAATTTACAAAAAGACATTAGAGAAAAACTCCTGTTTTCTGAGTTTACTTCTTTCCA
This sequence comes from Cryptomeria japonica, assembly GCF_030272615.1. NCBI lineage: Eukaryota > Viridiplantae > Streptophyta > Pinopsida > Cupressales > Cupressaceae > Cryptomeria > Cryptomeria japonica. The sequence continues at coordinate 756,024,823 of NC_081414.1, read as the reverse complement.
ACAGTTGTGCGCAACTCTTCACAATTATCAACTGACTGTGAGTCAAATGGAACAATCACATCCTATGGCTCCGAGTGATAAGGGTGATAGTAGTCAACAACCATTTGGGAAGTTTAAACCGAACAGAGAGTCCATTAAATTCAATGAAAACATCATCAACAACAATGTGAATGCAGCATCAGGTGTGTCTCCTATTTCTAAGTTTTTCAGGAAAGAAAGAAAGTTTACTCCTTTGAATGAATCATTGCATAGTATTATGAATAAGTTATTGGAACAAAATGTGCTTACTCTTCCTCCTATAAGGCAAATTGATACTGCAAAGATTAACTCACCTTATTTTGATAACAAATCTTTTTGTCAATTTCATCGTCAACCTGGGCATGATACTGAAAAATGTTTTGCTTTAAAGGGTAAAATTCAAGATTTGATTGATAATAATACTATCTCTGTTTCTAGAGTGAATGATAAAGGCAATACATTTGTAGCTCCTCCTAACCAAAATCTTCAGATTTTTACTAACCCATTGCCTTCTCATACCTCTAATGCGATTGATACTACTGATTCCTCTGTCTCACCCGATGATCTCGTGTCTATGACTCCGAATGTGATTAACTTTGTAGAGCAGCAGAAAATCCATAAAGAACTTTCCATCACATTTGATTCTAGTGAAACTATCAGGGCACCTGATGGTCCTTTATATATAGTTGCAAAAGTCAAGAATACACCTTGCTATGGAGTGCTTATTGATCCTTCTTGTATGGTTAATATCATTACTGAAGAATTTCTTTTTACTTTGCAATTGAATCAAGTGATATATGATGAAAAAAATGTGGTTGTGAAACTATTTGATTCATTTTCTTCTCCTGCAATTGGTTCTATTACATTACCTATTGAGGTCCATAACAAAACCCTTGATGTGGACTTTTCTATTATTCCATCATCCGAACAATTTCGTGTGAAGCTAGGCTATCCTTGGCTATTTTCCATGAAAGCTATTGCTTCTCCTATTCACAAGTTTCTGAAATTTCCCCATAATGGTGAAGTTGTTACTGTCAATCATAGTCTCTTTAAACTAGCTAAACGAACTTCTAGCGTTCCTATTGATTATTTTTGGCCTAAACAATTCCAATCTCTTCCTCCACGAAGTGATCATCTTTTCAAATCTTATCAAAAGTGGAAAAAAGACATGATCCTATCTCTAAGTGAACCTAGAACACCCAAACTTGATATTCCTATCGTTCTCGAGAAGGAAGTTCTTCCTTTGAAAGATAAAACTAATGTCTTTCCTCAAGAAGATTCCCAACCCATCCCTATGGATGTGACTATGTCTATGTCTGATAAACTTCCTAAAAGTAGACCTATACCTCCTCGTCATGATGGACTTGGTCTCCTTCCTAAACCAAATATTCCTCCCTTATATGGAGCAGTTCCTCCTCCTTCCTCTTATGGAGAGAAGAGACTTTCCTCTTCTCCTATTGTTCAACCTAAGAGACCACAACCTAAACACCCAAGTGATAAGGATGAGAACATTCCTCCTCCTCAATCTTCTCAACTTCCTACTAAGACTAGACGAAATCATTCTGCACGTGAACGCCGACGAAAGCGTCATCTTAAAGCTTAGGCAGCTGCCTCTCAAACTTTGCAATCCCCAAAAACACCTTCAACAAGCATTATTCCATTTTCTTCTCAGCCGACGATTGAGCCGAAATCTCCTAAACATAAGATGCATGATGGTCTTGATCCTGTGCGAGTTAAAGATCCTATTTTTATAAATCTTGATGATGATATAGATGAAAATGTTATTCATGATGAAAATGTTACTCCTGTTCATTCTGATAATGAATATGAATATGTTGATGTTGATAACCATTTATCTAATGAATTTTCTAAAGCACTTATCCTAGCTCCTAGACAAGAACACTGTGGCTTGGGATATGAACATAGCCCTTGTTTGGATCTTGTGATAGCTCCATCTGCTGTGTTGGATGTTCCTCCTCTAGCGTGTTCCCTACCTTCCCGAAACATTGATCAGCAAGATCGGGGGGTAGATGACGTGCTAGACTAGTTTCATTAGCATAGCAGATTCTCTCCTCCTCTATCTCTTTTGTTACTTCTTCTATATGTTATTCTCATTCTTCTATTTGTTGTCCTTAGTGTTGTCTACTTGAGGACGATGCAAAGCATTGAGATCTCTCGATCTCTCTCATGTTGACTCAAAAGACACATGTGTTCCCTTCTTCTAGGTGACCTTCCTTGATTGGGGAATGAAGAACAATTATGCATACATACATATGATATACATGAATTATCATACAGCATACTGACCCCGAGGAAAGCGAAGTCACCTTGTGCTTTGTGTTTTGTGTTTATTATCCTTGGGCTTATCTCACACTTGGGGGCTAAATCCTTGTGATAACGTGCTCCTTTCTCATTTCTTATATGTATGACTACCTTAAAGCAATCACCCCCGGTGAGGCGTGTGCAATCGCTTTAATGTAGGGGGGCATACATCCCGTTCATATCTTTTCAAGATACTTGAAAATTTCTTGACAAATTTAGCTTTGCCTTGAAAATTTTTGATATCTTTCTTGCATGACTCATAGTGAGGGAACCTTACTACTGACAGTCATGGTTCTCCCTCGTGATCTTCCCTTTTACTTTGTCAATCAAAGTCTTAAGATCCTTAGTCCACTGGGGGCTTGGTGTATCTTGCCTCCTTGACGTGGTGAAAGTTTTTCAATGTTGTTTCCTTGTACTTTACCGGAAGTATGAGCGTACGCTTATACTCCCGCTAAAGTGGGGGCTAAATGTAGCATCCTAAAATTGTGACACCTGCAATTTCGACCACATTTGGGTCTTCACGATGGCGATGCAACACTGAACCTGAATGGAGACCCCGAAACTCACTTGCGACACCCAAAACTGCATTTTTCCAGCACCCTGGCCTGATCCTCCTTGCACCCTGCTGTCCCGAGAGGTGGGACCAGAGCGCCCAGCGCCCTGGTCCCTGGCCCTATTTTGGGCCTGGTCTCCTATGGGACTTCGGGCCTTTTTGTTTCCAATTTGGAAAATAACATTTCCTGGTCGGCCTAAGGTCGGGAAAATCAGTCTTTTAACCCTAATTGGCAAGTATAAAAACTACATTTCCTCTCCCATTTAGGGAGGAAGGACATATGTGTACAAGACGCGAAAATGATATTCAAGCATTCAAGCATTCAAGCATTCCTTCAAGCAATTGATCATTCTAAGTCTCCATTCAAGGCTAGGTGTTGCATTCAAGACAAGGATTCAACCATTGAAGAGGAGATCACATATTACAACATACAACATACAACAAACAACAAAATCTATACCTTCGCATATAAGGATACAAACATCCTTACAAAAAGGTATTAGTACTTGTTTTACATTACATTTACAACATTTCTCATTTCTTGGTTAATTCCAAAACTGGGGTTTGACCTAAGGGCAAACCCCTAATCCCTAACCCCCCAATCGTCTTTGCTTTTCTGTGTGTAGGTTGCAGGTACGCGGCTGAAATTGAAGATCTGGAATCCTTGTGCAGAGACGAATAGATCCCCCTTCGTTTCACAGATTTTTCAGAGGACCGTGTGCACGTCGGGCGCCATCGTCCTGTCAACTTTTGCTCAAATTTGCAGGACAGCGTCGTCTCGACATTTTACTGCTAATCCCATGTCCGTAGCTTCATATCATATCCCTATCTCGATTTATAAGTGAATCTTTCTTGCTTCTACATGCATTCCTAGTTCAATCTTTCTATCTACATTCTTTACAAAAGAGGGTATCCTTGCTATCACAACCCTTGAAACTCATATAGAATCCAATCTTGCATTGCGTGGGATTGGATCTTGTGGGTTTCAACCCCTCTTTTGAATGTAAAGTCTCTCCTAAGTGAAAACCATCAACCCTAGTGACTCTCCCTTCTCTCTCCTTGGAGTTGGGGAGGGGAGAACAACTAGGGTTCGATTTTTCTGCTTTACAGTTAGGTTCCCACCATGGTTTTTTTGTTGACCGTATTTTCCACATCAAAAATCTTGGCATAATGTTTGTTCATGATTTATGATTTCATTCTTAATTATCATATCTAAGAATAAGTTTAATTTGTGTATTTTTTTTAGACAATTGATTCATCCCCCCCTCTCAGTTGTCTACCTCGAATTAGAACTATTTCATCAATTGGCATCAGAGCAAGTTCCTTTGGAGAAGCTTAACCACTTGAGGTGATCCGAGATGACATCTTACAAGAAGGACAATTCAATATTTAATGGTACTAACTACTCTCTTTGAAAGAGCCACATGGAATTTCATCTAAGATGCATTGGTGAAGCTTACTAGACTATTACAAAGAATAAGTATATTGTTCCTACAAATGGAACTTCAAATATAGATGAGATAAAGGAAGATGAATGGAATATTAGAGATAAGAAAGCATTGTTGAGTGCCTTGATAGATTTTGAAATGATAAATGTTATGGAACTGCAGACTGCTCATGAGATGTCGAAGAAGTTGGAAACCCTATATGAAGGTGAAGTTATGTGAAGATTGAAGAATGCAAATGACCACTGAGAGGGGGAGGGGATGAATCAGTGTATTTAAAAAACTTTTAACTATGTATGCTAAAATTTCTATTGCGAATGAATTGAGAACACACACACACAAGAGCACATCACATAACACAAGATGTAGGAGGAAAACCCAATGTGGGAAAATCCTAGGTGAGAATAGTTGTTGGAGTCTACCGCTCCAATCTAGTCTCACAATGAATAATAGATTACAATGTTTAGGGAACCAAATCAAGAAGAACCAACCCCTAAAACTTTAGGGAACCAACCCAAGGAGCACCAACCCCAGAAACATTAGGGCACAAACCCAAGGAGCGCCATCCTAGTTATCTTCTTCTTCTTTCTTACATGATTACTTTCTAGAATACTCTGCTCTAGCTCTATTTTCCTTTTTTGCAATTGTATACTCTACCACACTCTATCGCTCAATACTCACTCTTCCTTTTGTAGCAACAATACCACTTCAACACATCACTTCACACCCACTATCAACTTCAATAGATGTCTTTTGTTTCACTAACTTTATCTTTCTCATGTACTCCCAACAAATCATATCAGAATGCTCTGCCTACTGATTTCTTTTTTTTTCAACAAGATCTTATTCTCTATCTACAGAATGATTTCAGACTACCTGCATACATTAAATGTGTTTCATCTATCATCAGGTTGATTGATACATAGATTATTAAACTTAGTAATATTAATCTACTCTTCAAGGATACGATATGTAGTAGATTAGATTTTGTTTCTTGGGTCGACCATTTGCATTGAATTCTCTATACTTAAGTTGCTATATTTAGCAACTTATTTCTGCCTAACAGATTTGATTTTGCCTCTATTAAGTTTCTCGAGCCCAACAACCACCTGCAACTTAGTCAACATTATTTCATTCTCCATCATCTGTCAACCTACCCAGACAAGATCGATAACTACTTCCATTATCACCAACTTCTGCATATCAAATATCTTCTTTGACTAGCCAAGGAGCCACATGTCTCCATTTCCTTTGTCTAGATTAGATGGTCAAGGTCGATCGACCTCCATGTAAGATCCTTGTGCCAATCGGCATACACAAGTTCCATTAAAATCCTTCACAATTGGCTTCCAAATCATTTGGTTAACCATAGGCAACTGCCACATGGACCATCGTCCTTATCGTGCTGCCACCGTGTCAGTGAAACACTTCAAATGGTCATGGCGATGTTAAACTCTGTTACTGCGAGATATGCTTTTGTTTGATCACAAAGAGCCTCCCTATTTCTTTGTCAGCCTGTGCCATATTTGAGTGGCTTCTTAATTTGAATGGGATAAGGCTTTGTGTTTTTCCTTACTACATTCTTGTCTCGCGGCCTTCTCCACAACGTTGCAGGAACACACGAGATAAGCTTGGTGATGTCTTGACTAGCTTATTCACTTCCTTTGTTATCCCACAAAACTATTTGTGTGCCTCTTAACCTATATGGGATAAGGTCTCTTCCCATGTCCATGCCTTTCCTTATCCTATGAGTTTCTTCTTATCCCAGTTTGGTCATCCGGAGAAGTAGACCCTTGATGTCTACTTCACTTTCCTCTTATTTTGTTATCCCACGGTGTTTCTCACTACCCTGACAATCTGTGCAGGATAGCATTTCTATGTGTATACTTCATTTTTCTTATCCCATGGAACTCAGGAGCACCTCTTTTACCTTCGCAAAAAAAGCCTTCATTGACCTTCCCTCTGTGGCACTTGTCTCTTCTTATCTCGCAAAACTACTTTTATCTTTGTTTTTCCTTATGGGTTAAGGTTCTAAGCATATAGATTCTAAGTATCTTCTTATCTTGTGTTGCTCGTAGCTCCCTATTTGTTCACTACTTGAATAGTGCTTTTCTTTGTGTGTTTACTCTATGTGGGATAAGCCTTTTAGGCTTATTCTCTCTTAACCTATGATTCTTCTCTTATACCCATAGGAATGCGCAGGATAAGGAATCCTTTGTTTTCTGGCTTGCACTTCTTATCGCGTGAGATCAAGACTCATGACAAATTTACTTACGGGATAAGGAATATCCACACAATTCATTTGATGTTCTTATCTCATGCAATAGCAACACTAAGATAGATACTTAAGTGGAAATTTTAAGCATGTGGAAACTTGTTACGTGTAACATCAACATGCTACATTTTTCTTATTCTACAAGGTCTCCTGGTCGATATAGCTATCCCGTCGACATAGCTATCCCAATCTGAACACTCTGCAACCTTTTGACATTAATGACAATAATGCCAACAATCTCCCCCTTTGGAATTGATGTCAACACACTTGCAAACCTCACTTTGATCATTTTCTCTAACCACTTCTCCCCCTTTGACAACAATGGCAAAGGGTGTTGTCAACTATGAGTAATGAATGGAACTTCCAATTTTGATCACAACACATTTGTAATATATTTGAAATTTTATTTATAACTTCTACACCTCCTTCAGTCATTAGATGAACCATTATTACAATATAAAAAGCAACATAATTAGTACTACTCACAAAAATTTCAGAGCTCCCCTTGAGATAAACATGAAGTTCAAGGATGAAAAGTAGTAAAAACAATATACTCCCCCTGAACCATAGACCTCCAAAAATGTGTTTAAGTTCTAAATGAAGGTGGAACAACACCCAACTTGTGTCTCAGATACTCAAAAGTGTCCTTTGGAAGATGCTTTATGAAAATGTCAGTAACCTGCTCACTTGTAGGAACATATTCAACCTTTACCTCCTTCTCTGCAACCTTCTCTCTAAGAAAGTGATATTTAATTTCAATGTACTTCAGTCTTGAATGCATGACATGGTTCCTTGGAATATTGATTGCATTTGAGTTGTCACACATGATGGGAATAGGATCCAAAAATTACACCCAAATGTCCTTTAAGGTTTGTTTCATCCACAAAATCTGGGAGCAACATGTGGTGGCAACTATATACTCTGCTTTAGCTATGGATAGAGAGATAGGATCCCACTTCTTATTGTGCCATGAAACCAATCTGTCACCAAGGAATAAAGATCCACCACTGGTGCTCTTCCTATCATCTACATATCCTGCCTAATCTGCATCAATATAGGCTTGCAAAGTGAAATTTCCTTTCTTTGGATACCATAAGCCATAACTAAGTGTTCCCTGCAGATACTTGAAGAATATTCTAATTGTATTTACATGTGATTGGTTTGGAGAAGCTTGAAATCTTTCTACCATGCATAGTTCTTGCACAATATCAGGCATTCAAGCTGTGATATACAATAGACTACCAATCATAGATCTATACAAGGTATGATCTACACTAGGTGACTCATCTTCCTTGCTTAATTTGCATCCAGTCACCATAGGTGTACTCATTGGCTTGATATCCTCCATTTTAAACTTCTTCAACATATGCTTTTCATACTTGGTTTGTGATATAAATATACCCTTTTCTAACTGAGAAATCTATAAACCAACAAAATATGACATCTCTCCAAGTATAGGCATCTCAAACTCGGACTACATTTGGTCAACAAACTCTTTGCATAGGATGTCCTTGTTGCCATGAAAAATGATATCATGTACATACACTACAACTATGATCATGTGATTACCATTTTCCTTAATGTACAAATTACTATCAGCATTTCCCTTTATGAACCCTTGTTGATGGGGATACTTATCCAACCTAGATTACTATTCTCTAGGTGCTTGATTTAGACCATACAAAGCTTTTTTCAATCTACAAACAAAGTTCTCATCTTCATGCAACTGATAAACTCTAGGTTTCCCTATGTAGACCTCTTCTTCAACATTTCTATTTAAGAATGTATATTTGACATCCATTTGATATAATTTATATCCTTTATAATTTGAAAATGCTAAGAACATTTAGATTACTTCAAGTCTTGCAACGAGTGCAAATGTTTCTTCAAAATATTTGCCCTCTACTTGAGCATATCCATTGCATACTAGTCTTGCCTTATTCCTTATTACCTTTCCTTCTTCATTCATCTTGTTCCTATATAACCATTTAGTCCCAATGACAATTTTTTCAATAGGTCTCGGAGCCAATTCCCATGTTTTGTTCTTTACTATTTGTTGCAACTCTTCTTCCATTGTCTTGATGCACTCTTCACTTTTGCTTGCCTCATCATATGTTCTAGGTTCCATTTCTGTCATAAGGAAAAAAATTACTTTCTTTGTGTTCCTATCTCTCCTTTTAGTTTTCACAACATAATTTTTGTTTCCAATGATTTGATCATCAAGGTGTTTCTTTTGCATATATCTATTTAGGCTTTGCTATGTGTTTCTTCTTCATGTTCACTTAAATTGATCTTCTTCTTCAACATATGGTTCTTCAGTCTGAGTAATTTAGTTTTTCCTTCCTTTATGTATATCTTCATCTATTTTTCATATGTACACTCTCAATTACCTTCTTTAATATTTTGTTGAAACACTTGTAAGCCTTTCTATGAGTAGAGTACTCCAAGAAGACACCTTCATCACTTCTTGAATAAAAAATTCTTGATCCATCTTCATCTCTTTTGATAAAGCACTTAGTACCAAACACCTCATAATAATTGACTGATGGTTTCTTATCATACAATAACTCATAAGTTGTCATTCTATTGTTTACTCTCAGTTGAACTATGCTTAAGGTGTTTACAATAGTGTAGACTACCTCTTTCCAATGAATATCAAGTAGATTGGCTTCATTCAACATTGTTCTTGCCATTTCATTGATTGTTATGTTCTTCCTTTCGACAACACCATTTAGTTGTGGTTTTCTAGGAGTCGAATATTATCTTTTGATTCATGTCTCTCACAGTAATCCTCAAACTCATTTGATGTGAACTCACCTCCATGGTCTAATCTCAGACATTAAAGATTGTAACCACTCTCCTTCTCAACCATTTTCTTGAAGATCTTGAATCTCTCAAATGCTTGTTATTTGTCTTGCAAGAAGATGACCCATATCATTCTTGAAAAATCATCTATGAGTAGCATGGAGTATCTTTCTCCATTTAGGGCTCTCATTCTTGTAGGCCCACACAAGTCTATATGCACAAGTTCTAGTGGCCTTGTAGTTGAATACTCTTTAGTTTTGAAGCTTACTTTAGTTTTCTTCCTTCTTTTAAAATCATCACATAAGGTGCTAGCTGGTTTGATAATATGTGGTATGTGCCTCACATACCCTCTCTTGCTTACTTTAACAAGATTATCAAAATTGATGTGACCTAGTCTTCTATGTCATAGCCAGATCTCATCAATGTGTCCCATCATACATTGAGACTCTAAGCATTCCTTAAGATTATATATATTGACATCTGTCCTTTTTCCTTTAGCAACAAGCTATCCATTTCTTTCTTTTCTGATTTGACATCTTTTTGAATCAAATGTAAACTTATATCCTTTGTCACACATTTGACTCACACTTAGAAGATTGTGCTTCAAAGCTTCCACATAGTATACATCATGTGATTTCAGTTTACCATCAATATTGAGAGTACCTTTACCTTTTATTCTAATTGATGTTTTATCTCCAAACCTCACTGAACCACCATTCCAATCTTCTAATTTGATGAATTTCTTCTTATCACCAATCATGTGGTTGGAACACCCACTATCAACTACCCACAAATTTTTTTGTTTCAGTATGTAGGGCAGTTTTAACAATCAAACTTGACTTGGCCTTATCTTTATCATTTTTTGCTCAAACTTGTTTGTTTTCTTTCTTCTTTTTTGTTGTCTTATTTTGTTCTGATTTTGCATTAGGTTCAGCTATTGATACTGTCTTCTTTTTCTTAGCTATCCTAAGCTTACAATGCTTTTTAATGTGGCCCAAGTTTTTACAATGATAGCATTTTACATTTACATTTAATTATGATTTTGAAAATCTATTGTAGGACTGAGATATAGTTCTCCTACATTCATAACTCTTATGACCAAACTCAGTACATTGATAACAAACAACATTCATATCCCTAAGAGCTGCAAATTGATTTCTACTGTCAAAACTAGTAGGAGACCTATACATAAGCCTACATTTTGCAATTCTATGATGATATGATGAAAGAATAAGTATCCGGTAGATTACTAAGAGAGGGGGGGTGAAACAGTAAACTAAAAAACTAATACGAACTCCCAAACTCAAAATAAACTTATCAACAAAATAACTTTGTCCAGATAATATCTCATAAGACTACCGGTTTGACTATTATGACAACTTAACAGTAAACAACTTCAATCTTGTAGACATCAAAATGCTTAATCAAATATCAACATATTCAACTCTCATTGCTTCCAGTTATCATGCCTTATCAGAATAGTTAAGTAGTTAATCAAATCAACAAATAAGGTCATAACCACAAAAGCATTCACCACTTGACACAAATATTTATACGTGGAAAACCCAAATAGGTAAAAACCACGGTGAGATGAGACTCACAAGGATAGTTATCTGAACTCTTCTGAAGTTTGTCTTGTTAGGAGCCAAGCCTATTAAAGCTCTTACAATAAGTCCTGTTAAGAATTGATTTTGTTAGGAATCACCCAGTTAAGGGATTTATAAAAATGCATTGATGAAAAGAATAATACCCTATTAGGAGTAACCTCGGTAGAGGGTTTGAGAATCCAGACTAATGAATCACCTTGTGAGAGGATTTATGAAGTAACCAAGCTTGTTAGAGCTTACCCGGTTAGGGGATTTCAATTCTACTGTGATTGTTAGAAAGCAACAGGTTTTTCTTGATTTGTCTGAATAGAACTACATTTGCTTGATCAGATCCTTCTTAAGCTTCAATCTGCCTTTACTCAAATTGTAGATTCATTCTTTAGTTAGGCAACCTCACACTCAACTTATTTCTGCCAAATTTTGTCAACACCAAAATAAAACAACTTCATCGAGCTTAAATACAAATCAATTAGGTCAGTAACACAACAAAAAACTAATTCTCATCATCGAGATTACAAACAAGTCGATACAATCTTGACAATTAGAAATCATAAAAATCTCTTCACATTTATCAAGCAAATTCTAACCACTCCATGATCACCACTTCATAAGACTTGTAACTCATCACGGGCTATGCATTTGATGCAATCCACTTTGCTCCTTCCCAAGACAATCAAATGCACCAAAAAAACTTGAACTTATCTTCAGACAACGACCACATGTGTCACCATCATTACCTCTCAACATCAAATCTTAAACCAACAAAATTTGATCATGTAGGGTTTAAAAAAAATAACTGGTAGGGTTTGCCGGTTACATAACATAGAAAGGTTTGACCGCATACACTAGTTTATCGGTTCAACTCACAAACTAACATACCAGTTTACAATATCTTCCACAAAGTTCATCACACCAATTACAAGACAAAAGCAATAACAACAATAACATCATCAATATCATGAATACTATTTACCAGTTCAATTGACATCAATGACAACATATCATTAATGAAATGTTCATACAAAATGCCAACATTCTATGACCATAAGTATTGCATTTATAAGAGTAGCCATAGAATTGAGGTACATACCAATCATTATTGAATATGTTTCTCATTTGTCTCCTTGGAACAACATAGTTTAGTCTTCTTGAGCTCACCCTTCATGCATCTTTGACCTTTGTGAAGTTTCCATTATCATCATTGGCTTTTCTTTTAGGATCAACATGTTGGTTCCTTGATAGATTCTTTGTAGTTGTAGCATATGCCATCTTCTGATTGGGCTTGCTGATTGTGAAGGTCTATTTGACTTCACTTTCACCTGAAGAGGTGAAGAGTATCTCCTTTTTTGATGAATCTTTACTATCAGAACATTCTCCATTTTCAAATCTAACTCCATTGATGTCCTTGTTGTGCTTTTTCTTACTTAACATTTTCTCTAATGCTTCAGTGTTGCCATCATACTTAATCCTCATGTTTAGTTCATATTTCTTCTTTTCAAGTTCTTTTCTAAGACTCATGATCTCTTTCTCTAACTATTAATACTCTTTATCCTTTCTTTCTAAATCTGACTTTGTCACTTCATGCATACTCTTTCCTTCTTCCAACTGAATCTTCAAATCAAAAATTGTTTTCTTTGATTCCTCAAGAGATTTGTTTAACAACTCGTGTTATTCAATAGCATCATAGTTGTGCTTTTTATATTATCTTCTTACTTTTCTAAGTTCCTCTAATGCACTTATAAGTTCAATTTCAAGGTATACTTTAGCTTCTATTTCCTCTTCTTCATCATCAACAATGTGTTCATCAAATAATTCTCCTTGTGCCATAAAGAGATTAATTTCTCTTTCACCTTCACTGCAGAAATCTTCAGAAACACTTTTTTCATCAGAGGCATCATTTTCAAAAGTGTAAAGATTGTTCTTATTCTTATAACTTCTTCTCCTTGTCTTGTAATAATTCTTCATCTTTTCCTTGCCAAAAGACTTCATGGTTTTCTTTCCATCTTCATTATTTTCTCCATAAGGGCATTTAGATGCAAAATGTCCAATATTGCCACAATTGAAACATTTGAAAGGCAACTTCCCTTTGTACTTTCCTGAGCCTCTTTTGAGTTTCCTAAAAAAAATTTCTATAGCAGCATCAGAATAATTTTCATCCTCATTTGTGGCTTGTTCTTTTCCTTTCTATGTGGTGTTGAAGGCAACATCTCTCTTTGAAGGTTCAACACTTATTGTTCTCATATCATAGGTAGACAAAGAACCAAACAATTCATCCATAGAGAAAGTCTTTAAGTCTTTAGCTTCTTCAAAATTTAAGACTTTTGTATCATACTTTGAGGTTAGTGATCTTAGAACCTTTTTGACAGTAACTTCATCCTGAATTCTTCTCTGAGTCTTCTTATAGCACTTATAGTCTCATCCATTCTTTGCAAATAATCAACTATCATCTCTTCATCTTTCATTTTCAGGTTTTCAAACTGAGTTCTTAGATTTTTTAGTTTGGCTTCCTTCACTTTGGTATCTCCTTCATATACACTCTGTAGCTTGTCCCAAGTTTCTTTTACTGATGTTCAATTCATTACATTGACAAACTTTGTATCTAACAGACCACTTAAGATTGCATTCATAGCTTTAACATTATTCTCATATTCCCTTTGAGCATCAAGGTCAGTAGGAGGAGCTTGAGGAATAGTGCAACCATTTTTTATTGACATCTAGACATAAAACCCAAGGGAAGATAGGTAGGTTTCCATTCTTCTACTACAGAAGGCATAGTTAGTGGCATCAAAGATAGGTTCTTTAGAGGTGGATTCATTTCTAGCCATTTGGTTAACACAACAAGATCTACTCAAGATAGATAAAATTTTTACTGTAAGGGAACCTATGGCTCTGATACCAATTGAAGGACACAAATGACCACTGAGAGAGGGATGAATCAATGTATTTTAAAAACATTTAACTATGTGTGCTAAAACTGCAATTGTGAATTAATTGAGAACACACACAGATAAGAGCACATCACATAACATAAGATGTACGAGGAAAACCCAATGTGGGAAAAATCTTGGTGAGAATAGCTACTGGAGTCTACCATTCCAATCCATCCTTATAATGAATAACAAATTACAATGTTTAGGGAACCAACCCAAGGAGAACTAACTACTAAAACTTTAGGGCACCAACCCAAGGAGCACCAACCCTTGATTTATGAGCACCTACTCAAAGGAGCACCTTGTTGGCATTTGATTTGAACTGGTAATTGTTTGTTTGCTTAATGCAACCAGTACATGTTTGATTTGTAAAGAGATTAGATTGTTGTATGATGACTATGTTGTATGTTGTCATTGTCGATGTGAGGTTTTGCCAAGATTAAGGGCATAATGAAAATCACAAAAGAGAGACAATAGCATGACAAGAATAAACTATATTCTCATCAATATACAAATGATCAACTGGATTAACCAATACAATGAATATAGGCTTGCATATATAGGCAAGGCCAAATGGATATGTGAGCACACAATCATGACATGTGGCTCAATGAGAAACAAGGCTAGGTAAGAAAAATTAGGGGTAGGTAGGATAAATAATATAATATTCCACAAGAGGTGGTGTTAGCATTTCACAAAGGGAAAGTGTTGACATTCCAGTGAGTTTGTTGGTATAAGGATATTAAGAAGGTTGTTGAAGATTGTGGATATAAGTGAGAAAGGATGATCACTATCTTAATAATATTATTTTGTCATTGATGTCAAGCAATTGATTTTCTAATTCAGTATGATGTTGCCATATCTTAATGAGTACGTTTTGATAAGTATAAAGATGTCGGTAATGTTAGAGTTTCAAGCAGATCCGAAGCAAATATGAACTAACAGTTATATGCAGATTCAAATACAAAAGATAAAGGAATAAAATAGGACACAGATAACACAGAGATTTAGCATGGTTTACCCAGAATGGGTTATGTCCACCATACATAGCTGCCCCCAAACCCCCGCTCGGGGCCCGGCCTAGCCCCAAACCCCAGCAAGGATACGTGCTGAGTGTACAGTACTTTGCTGATCAGTCACCACATTTCAACAATCTCCCACTTGGAGACTGATCAGGCTCCACACCGAACAATCTCCCACTTGGAGACTGAAACTACATGACATCACTGTACATGCAACATCCGCTGGATAAAACACTAGGGCTCGACTGGTATACATTCCACAATTATCAATCAAGAAGACCAACAAAAACTAATGAAAAAATCAGCTTCTCCTATGGAACTGCCTTCGTGAACATATCGGCAGGATTCTCACTTGTGTGAATCTTCTCAAGCCAGAACTGACCCTCCTCCAAAACAGTCCGGATGAAGTGGTACCTGAGCTGAATGTGCTTTGTCCTTGAATGAAAAGCAGAGTTCTTCGCAAGAAGAATGGCACTCTAGCTATCAGTATACAATGGGTGATCCTCCTGTGTCTGACCCAATTCCTCTAGAAAACATTGTAACCACATCATCTCCTTGCTGGCTTCTATAGTAGCAACATACTCAGCTTCAGTGGTTGAAAGTGCAACAACCTTTTGTAGCCTAGAAATCCAACTGACTGCAGTTCCCTTTATAGTAAAAACATACCCTATAGTACTCCTCCGTGAATCAATATCACTTGCCAAATCAGAGTCAACAAATCCACTCAGAGTAGCATTAGATCCTTTGAAACATAATGCCTTCGTAGTAGTTCCTTTCAAATATCGAAGAATCCATTTCATAGCATTCCAATGCTCCATACTCGGATTACTCATAAACCTGCTCACAACTCCCACTGCATGTGTAATATTTGGCGTTATACATACCATTGCATACATTGGACTACCAATAGCTGATGAATACGGGATGCTAGACATTTTATTAACCTCTTCCTGTGCCTTTGGGTACATCTCTTTAGTCAATTTGAAATGACTAGCCAAAGGTGTACTAACTACTTTTGCATCCTGCATGTTAAATCTTTTCAACACCTTCTTTATATACTCACTTTGGGACAAATTCAAGGTTCTATTTTTCCTATCCCGTGTAATCCTCATACCCAGAATTTTCTTAGCTGCACCCAAATCCTTCATAGCAAATGACTTGGCTAATTTCTATTTAAGATCATTTATATGTTGCATGTTAGACCCAGTGACAAGCATGTCATCAACATAAAGCAACAGGATAATATAACTGCCATTATCAAATCTCTTAAAATATACACAATGATCAGAATGACATCTATGATACCCGTGTTCAGCCATGAAACTATCAAATTTTAAATACCATTGTCAGGGTGCTTGCTTTAGGCCATACAGACTTTTCTTCAACCTGCACACCAAGTTCTCCTTACCTTTGACCTCATATCCCTGTGGTTGCAACATGTAAATTTTCTCCTCCAAATATCCATGGAGAAAAGATGTTTTGACATCTAATTGTTCAAGATGTAAATCATCTACATCCACAAGACTAAGTACAGTTCTAATTGAAGTCATTTTTACAACTGGAGAAAATATTTCATCATAATCTATACCCTTTTTCTGTGCAAAACCTTTTACCACAAGTCTAGCCTTATATCTTTTCTGACCTCCTTCCTCCTCCTTCAGCCAATAAACCCATTTGTTAAGCAAGGCTCTTTTTTCTACAGGTAAAGGGACTAAGTCCCAAGTCTTATTTTTCATCAAGGAGTCCATCTCCTCTTTCATGCCTATCTCCCACTGTTATTTGGCATCCACCTGCATTGCTTCTTCATATTCTTCTGGTTCACCAGAATCAGTTAAAAATATAGAATACAAAGAAGGAGAAAATCTTTTAGGAGGTCTACTTAACCTCCTAGAACGTCTAACACTTGTAGGAGTTTGTGGAACATTCTATTGTTGCTGAGCATCAGGTACCTGTGGCATTTCATTTTTAGGAATCTCATCCAACACCACATATTCTTGCTTGTCCTGTTCATGCTTCTTTTCCTGCATCTGTTCTTTATACATAACCTTCTCATTGAATATAACATCTCTACTTCTAGTTATTTTCTTATTTTCAAAATCCCATTACCAATAGCCATATTCATCTATCCCATATCCAATGAAGGTATATTTCTGAGATTTAGCATCAAGCTTGGTTCTGTTTTCTTTATCAACATGGACAAAAGCTTCACAACCAAAGGGTTTTAGAAAAGAATAATTTACCTTTTTACCAGTCCATGCCTCCTCTAGAATACCACTATCCAAAGGGGTTGAAGGTCCTCTATTTATCAAATAGACAGCAGTATGTACAACATCTGCCCAAAAATGTAAGGGCAATCCAGCATGCAATCTCATGCTCCTCGCACGTTCCATGATAGTCCTATTCATTATCTCTGACACACCATTTTCCTATGGAGTTCCTGGAACTATCTTCTACTTTCTAATCCCATTTAAGGAGCAGTAATCTTCAAATGCTTTGCTGCAATACTCACCTCCATTATCCGATCTAAGACACTTCAACCTTTTTCCTGTCTCATTCTCAACCAAAGCTTTCCATTTCTTAAAAGTTTCAAAAACATCTAATTTTTGCTTTAGGAAATATACCCATATTTTTCTGGTTGAGTCATCAATAAAAATAACATAATAACAAGAGCCACCAAGAGATGATACCTGAGCCGGTCCCCATACATCTGAATGCACAAGCTCTAACTTCTCACTCTTCTTCTCTTTCCCAGCCTTGAGAAATCTGACTCTTTTCTGTTTGCCATAAACATAGTTTTCACAGAACTCTAAATCAATCTTCTTTAGTCCTGGCAATAGATTTTTGGAGTGAAGGATTTTCATCTCTTTCTCACTCATGTGCCCAAGCCTATGGTGCCACATTATTGAATCTGTTCTTGCAACATCTATTGTTGTTGTCCCTATAGTAACTTTATCTGTAGTAGCTAAGGTAGAGTAAGTGTTACCAGTACACAAATATAATGTGTCTACCTTTGCACTTTTAGCTACTACTAATGATCCTTTACTGACCTTCCAGATACTATCTAAGAGGGTAACTATGCAACCTTCACTACCTAGTTGCCCTGCAGAAATTAAATTTATTCTTAAGTTAGGAACATGTCTTACCTCCTGCAGAAACCGATCATTACCATTTTGCAACTTGATCTTTATCTTTCCTTTTCCAACAATCTGACAGGGCTCATCATCACCCAAATATACCTGTCCAAAATCACCTTGAACATAATCTAGAAAATATTTTCTATGGGGTGTAGCATGAAATGAAGCCCCAGAATCTATTACCCAGGAATCATTAACATTATCCAAACATAAGATTAAAGCATCTTGTAAAGTATTACTTGCAATATTAGCTTCCTTACTGTCATTTTCATTTTTGTCTCCTTCTTTGTTTTTTCGAGACCAACAGTCTTTCTTTAGATGACTAGGCTTTCCGTAGTACCAACAATCTTTCTTTCCTCTAGATTGAGAGTGTCCTTTCTTTGACTTCCCTCATGACTTCTCATTCCAAGGGCCTTTTCCTCTATTCTCCACATTCAAAACACTACCCGATGATGTTGGAGTCTCACCTGTGCTTTTCATTCGCATTTCCTTGCTTAGGATAACACCAACAATATCATCAAATACCAAAGTATTTTTACCAGAGACAGAGTTACTTACAACCATAACCAAGCTATTCTAGCTTTCTAGCAAAGAACATAAAATCAAGAGAGCTCTAACCTCTTCTGCAAAGGTAATTTTTACCAAAGACAATTGACTGGTAATTGTATTAAATTCATTTTAATGCTCCGCTATAGATCCTCCCTCACTCATTTTCAAATTAAACAAACGCTTCATAAGAAATACCTTATTCGAAGTCGAGGGTTTCTCATACAGCTTAGCCAATGTCGCCATCAAATCTACAGCCGTTTTTGCTTCTGTTATATTGAAAGCTATAGACGGTGCAAGGCACAATCGAATGGATCTCAGTGCCTTTCTATCTAAAATGTCTCATTCTTCATTTGACATTGTGGTCGCTTTCTTTGCCTTTCCTTCTAATGGCCACCACAAAGCCTTTTGATATAGGTAATCCTCCATCTGCATTTTCCATAACTAATAATTCTGGCAGTTAAACTTTTCAACCTTCAATTTGGAATCCTCCATTGCTCCCACTCAAAACTAAAAGTCCTGCCAATTTACAAAAAACCTTGCTCTGATACCAATTGTTAGGGTTTCAAGCAGATCCGAAGCAAATATGAACTAATAGTTATATGCAGATTCAAATACAAAAGATAAAGGAATAAAATAGGACACATATAACACAGAGATTTAACATGGTTCACCCAGAATGGGTTACGTCCACCATACACAGCCATCCAATCTTTCTTATTATCCAACAAAAATAGTACATCAACTTTCAATGCCTTAAGCATCCCAGCCGCTTATAACATGCATTTTTAGGGCAACAAACAAAGTCGGCCTTTTTAGGGTTTTATTACAATGTCGGTTTTCATCAACAAAAAAATGGCAAAAAATTTTTTTCTCAGGGGCTACCGCCCCCGAACCCCGGCAAGGACACGTGGTGAGTGTACAGTACTTTGCTGATTAGTCACCACATTTCAACAGGTAAGTGACATAGAAATAATAAAAATGAAGGGGAGTAATAAGTTATTCAATGGCAAACTATTACCGAGTTAGACAATGATGACATTTTGTTGTTTTGATTATTCTAATATCCTATATATGAGTATTCTAAGAAGGAGAAAAGATTTCAAGCTATAGAATGAGTAAAGGTTTGATATTGTTTTATGTTACCGAGCATGAAGCTAGCCGGTAAACACTAAGGTTATCGATATCGGTTAAAGAAGGCAGAATGTCTACCGAGCAAAGGTTCAGTATTTACTGAGTAACAACCGAGTAATAACAAAATGCATTGGTAGATAAAAGCATTATTAAATGAAGGATGCCAATGAGCTGGAGATGTATAGATAATTGGTATGTTGTACAAGAAGTTTGTTGAGGATCTACGACAATGAAAATACAGGAGTTAGATCTATAGCGTAGATTGAACGGTCATAACCTAGCACAAGTTCCAAGGAAGGAATATAAGTTCCAAGGCGAGATAAAACATTTTCAGATCGAAGGATACAATGAACCTAGTCAAGGTTGAAGATCTGATGGCTAAGATTGATCATGGGAAATATGATCAAGGAGATTAAGCAATTAGGAATTGTTTATAAATAAGAAATTGTTGATGAATAATGTATGCGGGAAAATAGAAAAATAGTGATACTACAGTAGTGATCGCCGAGCACAGAAGATTGAATATCTGATTAAAGAACAGATTGAGAAGCCCAACAAGGAGCAAGATAAGTCTTATGACAAGATTATTTTGAGCACAGAGTCTACTTTAGCATTTCAGATGTGAAGTTGCAGATATATTTTATACTGTTATTTATTTTGTAAGTGATAGGAAATCTCTTAACTGAGTGGACCTAACAGTCTTATTTGTAAATCCTCTAGCAAGGTAACATTCTGAATGAGTGTTTGAAATCCTTTGACAAGGTCACTTCTAACAAAGTGCGATATTCTAACAAGTCTGAGAGAAATCCCTTAACCAGGTCACATCTAGCAATGTGTTTATGTAATCTGTAACAGGATTGGCTTTTAATCGAGCATACTCTAGAAGGGTATATTTCTTAGTGGGTTTGAAATCCCACAGTGGTTTTTTCCTATTTGGGTTTCCACGTTAAATCTAGTGTTAAATGTGTTATGATGTTTTAAGTGTACCTGTTTATGAGTTTGAATGATTTACAATCATAGTTGCATATTAGTAAAGGCTACTGAGGTTGAATCTGAAGTTTAAATTGAATTATGAGTTTATATGATTCACCCCCCCTCTCATCTTACTAACAATTGGTATCAAAGCTTTAGACTCTGGAAGAAAAGTTTAAAGGTACTTGAGGTAAGATATGATGATGTATAAAAGGGATGCACCAAAGCTGAACAAGTCTAGTTTCTCCACATGGCATAAAAGGATGAAGCTGCACTTATTGGGAATTGGAGAATATGCAACATATTATCTGGAGAATGATTACATTGCACCTAGCACCTACCCGATGACAATGAAGAGATAAAGGCAAAGCAAGAATATATTCAAGCAATGATTGAAATAACATCAGCATTAACTGGCTCAGAGTTTAATGATCTAGAAGGCTGCATTGATGCCAAAGCAATGTGGAACAAGCTTATATATGTGTATGGTGGTGATGAACATGTTCAAAGAGAAAAATTAGACAGTCTAAGAGGTCAACTTGAATCCATGAGAATGAATTAAGGTGAGAACATAACCCAATACAGTACAAGGCTAAAGGAAACTATCAATCAAATCAAAGGAGCAGGAGGAACTATTGAAGAAAAGGATGTAACAAGTAAGTTGCTTAGAACACTTCTACCTACTTATGCCATTCAAGTCTCTGCGATCAATCAATTAAGGTTTGTACCAAACATGCCAATCTCTTTGGATGCTACTATCAGTAAGCTACATGCATTTGAGTTAAGTAATTTTGATAACAATGGGTCTTCAGTAAATAAAGTTGAATCTGCATTCAGTTCTTTTCATCTTGGTGAATCTGATGATTACAATGATAGAATGTATAAGTATACTGAAGGAAATCACAGTGGAGCAATTGAGAGATTTTGCAAAAACATGGAAGAGGTACAAAAACTATATGAGGAAATTAGAAAGCAAGAAGAGTTTGAAGCATTATTAGCCAGAAGGTTACCAAGAGGCAAAGGTAAGTATAAAGGAAAGCTACCTTTAAAATGTTTTAATTGTGATAGAATAGGACATATGGCTTCTAATTGTCCTGACAAACAATCTAGTGAAAAGAGAGAATACCGAGATGACAAACAGAAAGACAACCAATACAAAGGACACTAAGACTTCAGAAGGAGAGATAGAAAGACATACCTAGTAGCTGATGAGGAATCCAACGATGACAAATCTGATGGGATTGAGATAGAGGAAGTTGTATATGTGGCTATCAAATATGGATCAGATGAAGAAAGGTATGAGGAAAAAGCCTTAATATCTCACATAAATAAAAAATATTATTGGATCATAGATAGTGGATGCTCACATCACATGATAGGTGATAAACACAAGTTTGTTAAATTAGAAGACTATGATGGAGGTTATGTAAGAATTGGTAATGATGCACCATGTCTGGTGAAAGGTAAAGGTTCTATCACACTTCTTGACAATGCTAAATGTGATGATGTATATTGGGTTGAAGGTTTGCAATACAATTTGTTGAGTGTAGCATAACTAAACAATACAGGATACCGAATACAATTTCAGAAAGGAAGTGTCAAAGTTCAAGACAAACATGGAAAGTTGGCTACTACCGAGACACAAACAAAAGGTAATACATTTCATCTTGACTCAACTCGGAACAATTGTCTGTATGCTAAAATAGAAGATACCTAGTTATGGCATAAAAGGTTTTGTCATGTAAATTTTGATAACCTGATCAAAATAAGTAAGAAGCACCGAGTAAGAGGTCTACCAAGCTTGGAAAAACCTGAGAATGAAATATGTCGAGGATGCCAGATGGGTAAGATGACAAAGTCGAGCTTTAAAAGTAAGTCCTACACTTCTAAAGGAATTTTAGATCTTGTGCACACTCATCTTTGTGGTCCTATGAAAGTTCAAAATTATTATGGTGATAAATACTTCATATTATTTGTGGATAATTACTCAAAGATGATGTCAGTTATGTTTTTAAAAGAGAAATCAGAAGCCTTTCAAATGTTCAAATGGTATAAGGCTAGAGTTGAAAAAGAAACAAGAAGACAGTTGAAATGTCTAAGATCTGACAGAGGAGGAGAATTCATTTCTGATGAATTTAACCTATTTTGCAATGATCATGGTATAAAGAGACAAGTGTCTATACCGAGAACACCTCAACAAAATGGGATAGCTGAAAGAAGAAAAAGATCAATTGTAGATTGTGCCAAAACCCTGATGATAGAAAAGAGGGTACCTCAAACATTTTGGAGAGAAGCAATCAGCACTGTAGCTTACACTCTGAACCGAGTACAACTGAAAAGGAACTTTGAAGACACCGTATGAAATCTGGTATGAAAAGAAACCTAATGTAAGTTACTTTAAAATATTTGGAATTAGATGTTATGTTCACAAAGATGACAAAAATGGAAAGTTTGATCAGAAAAGCGAGGAAGGAACATTTCTTGGTTATTCTTCTAGAAGTAAAGCATTTAAATGTCTGATCAAATCATCTAACAAAATAGTTGAAAGTGAAAATGTGAAAATTGATGAATATGTAGAAAGAAATGATGAAGGAAATTCCAAAGAACCAGAAGATTATGAAGAGTTTGTATATGTTCAACCGAGAAGTCCTACCAAGAAAGTTGATGAAGAAAATACTTAGTTACCGAGTGATGAAGAAGATCATACAGAGCCTACCGAGCTTATATTAGCCAAGTATGTCAGAAGAAATCATGCATCAAGTCAAATTATAGGAGATAAGGATGATCCAGTGATGATAAGGAACAAACTGAGACAAAACACATGTTTGATATTTGAATTTGAACTGAGAATAGTAAAAGAGGCATTTAGTAATGAAGATTGGGTAAATGCTATGACAAAAGAGATTGAACAAATCAAGAAGAATGAAACATGGACACTGGTCCCAAGACCAAAAGAGAAAAATGTAATCGGTACAAAGTGGATTTTCAGAAACAAGCTAAATGAAAAAGGAGAGGTCATTCGGAATAAAGCAAGAATAGTTTGCAAAGGTTATGCTCAAGAAGAAGGAATAGATTATGGTGAGACTTTTGCACCTATGGCAAGACTTGAAGGAGTGAGAACATTGTTGGCATATGCTGCTTACAAAAATTTCAAGTTATATCAACAAATGGATGTTAAATCTGCACTTTTAAATGGTATACTAGAAGAAGTTTATATTGAACAACCTGAAGGATGTATTGAAGACAAGAATAAAGATCATGTATGTAAGCTGAACAAAGCATTATATGGTCTAAAGCAAGCACCTAGAGCATGGTATGAAAGACTGCACTCTTACTTAATCAAGATTGGATTTATAAGGACAAGTGAAAACAACATGTATATGAAGAATGATGAGGACAATGGAATACTACTTTTAGCCATATTTGTTGATGATATTATTTTTTGTGGATATGACTCTTTATGCAAGAAATTTGGAAATGAAATGTGAAAAGAATTTGAGATTTCATTAATAGGTGAAATAAAGTATTTAATAGGTTTACAGATACTGCAAATGAAAATTGTGATTTTCATTACTCAATCCAAGTATATAAAGGAAATCTTGAAGAAATTTGGAATGGAGGATTCTAAACCTATAAGTACTCCTATGACTACCAATTGTAAACTATCAAAGAGTGATGAATCTACATCTATTAATGAGACACTTTACCGATCTATGATTGGAAAGTTGCAATATGTCATTCACAACAGGCCGGATATAGCACATGCAGTAGGTATAGTTGCAAGATTTTTTGCAGATCCCAAAGAAACCCATATGACAACAATCAAGAGAATTTTCAAATACTTAAGAGGCTAGTGTAGGATCACCCTTCCAAGCTCTCCCTCCTTTTTGTTTTGTTGGTACTATGCTTCTTACGAAGCCTTTGTATATAAAATAATGAGCCAACTACTCATAGGTCCTAGTTAGGGTCTTAGAAGAGATCTTAGGGGTCATAAGTCATGATTGAGATTTTATTGAAAATGGAGGGTATGTGTGTCTTTGTGGTGTTTAGGGGTCCTTCATAACATGGTGGTATCCTTAGGTTGGCCCAATGTGGGTTTAGGAGTCATGAAAAGCAACATTGAGAAAGTTGCTAAAAAGTTGCATGACAACTTTTAAAAGTTGTCAAGCAACTTTTCCACCAGGAGGTCTAAATCCTTAGTTTGGCATGGACAACCCTAAAAAGGGCACATATATTGAGGCAAAGGTGGTATAAGTATTTGCAAACCCTAAGTTAATGGGTTGGATGTCAGAGATTGTATGACCCAAGCAAGAAGAGCTTGACTCTGATTGTTTGTTGGTTACCAGTCAGATTGAATGAAGTTACCGGGCAAGTGAATGGATTGAACTGTGTGCAAAACTATGTGAAATGTCTTCTATGGTGTAAATACTTCCATTGTGAGTGATTAGTTTATGTTTTTGTTTACCGATTGAGTGTGTTTGTAAATAGTTTGTAATTTGCAGTCTCATTGTCTAGTTTTGGACCAGTTTGTGCAAATGAAGTCTTAACTCCATTCCTCATTGTGGAAACACCATGAAACCATGGGAAATGGATGTGAAGACCCTGTACTATATTCCCAAGAAAGAAGGGCCCTTCAAAATGTAGGAAGGCCAAGCAAAGACCTACTCCTAGGCGAGATTGGACAGTGCCCGGTTAGGAGAGGTCAAATTGCAAAGGTCTTGGAGTTGGTTAGTGGAGAGAGCATCCTTTGGAGGAGGTGCAAAGGAGTGACTGAAGCATGATTGGTGTGAAGGAGGAGCCTCCACCAATCCAAACAAGGTGGCTAAAACTCAAAACACTCACTGTGACCCAGGCAGACCCTAGAAACCCTCACAAACCCTTAAAAACCCCAAAATTTGCCCTAGGCACTGTACGGCCACTTGGAGGCCCAAAACCTAGAAAATCCTTGAGCCTTTTCCAATTGAATGGTAGTCCATTTTGGGAGTTAGGGTTGTTTGTGCATTTTTTGTGAGAGGGAGCCCTAAAGGACCAGGTAGGAGGCTTAATTGGTCCTAATCCTTGTAGCCCTATTTGAAGCCAAAAACCCAAATTTGTGTAATCGGTAAGGGGTTAGAATCTTGAAACCTCTTAGGGGCACATGAATGGGTGGAAAGACCATGAATGAGACCTATTATAACCTTTCTAAGACCTTGGAAGGTGTGGAGCAAGCCTAGCCCTTTTTAGCCATAGTAAGGGGTTGTGAGTCTCATGAGTAGGTGAGACCTTAGGAGCAGCATTGCAACTCATTGGTGGGTGGATTGGGAAAGGTCAGGAGATTCCTCAAGAAAAGGAAATCCTAGTGACCCTAGGGTGTGTGGAGCACACCAGGTGATCCAAAGGAAAGGAACCAAGAGCATAGACTAGGCTAGTCTATCCCTAACCCCATCCCATCAGAGGCATTGAAGATTATGGCTTAGTATATCATAAGAGGAATGTTTTTGACTTAAAATTCTATACTGATGTTGATTGGGAAAGAAACATTGATGATAGGAAAAGCACAAGCGGTGGAGCTTTCTTTCTAGGAGACAGACTAGTAAGTTGGCTTAGAAAGAAACAAGGATGCATTTCACAATCAACAGCTGAAGCTAAATATGTCGCTGCAGCATTAAATTGTACCAATATAGCATGGATCAAACAACTATTGGAAGGTATGAATGAGAAAGTTACTAAGCCAGTAACTATATTTTGTGATAATACTAGTGCCATTAACATTTAAAAGAATCCAGTAATGCATTCTAAGACAAAGCATATCTCTATAAAGTATCATTATCTCATAGAATAAGTTCAAGAGAAGAAAGTTGTGCTGGAATATATTAGTTCAAAGGAACAAATAGAAGACATTTTCACAAAGCCACTACCAAAGGACACTTTTGAGTATCTCAGAAGTAAGTTAGGGGTCCTATCCCTATCTAGTACTCACTGACAGAATTTGGTGAAAGCATCAATTGTATGAATCTACAGGATAACTATTTATGAGTTGATGCTGATTTAAACACTTTAGGAGGTTACCTAAAGTTGTGTAGGAAATAGTGATTGAAGACAAGTTGCTCTGATCGAGACTAAGATGATACATTTGTATTTTTAGCAAGAAAATTACTTCACAACAAAAGAAATCATGAATTAGTTTTACTTTTTGGCATTGTTGTCAAAAGGGGGAGAAGACTAATTAGTGAAGACTAATAGGTGAAGATGGGAAAAGACTAATGACTGGGGGAGAATTCAATGATAATAGGAGAAGATTAACAACAATCCGAATCCAAATCAATTGAAATAAAATCAAGTTGGTATTGCCATTAAGTGTTGGTTTTGCCATCAATGCCAAAGGGGGAGATTGTTAGCATTTCACAAAGGGAGAGTGTTGGCATTCCAGTAAGTTTGTTGGTATAAGGATATTGAGAAGGTTGTTGAAGATTATGGATATAACTGAGAAAGGATGATTACTGTCTTAATAATATTATTTTGTCATTGATTTCAAGCAATTGATTTTCCGATTCAGTATGATGTTGCCATATCTTAATGAGTATGTTTTGATAAGTATAAAGATGTCGGTAAGTGACACAGAAAGAATGAAAATGAAAGGGAGTAATAAGTTATTCAATGGGCAACTATTACCGAGTTAGACAATGATGAGATTTTGTTGTTTTGATTATTTTGATATCCTATATATGAGTATTCTAAGAAGGAGAAAAGATTTCAAGCTATAGAATGAGTAAAGGTTTGATATTGTTTTATGTTACCGAGCATGAAGCTAGCTGGTAAACACTAAGGTTATCGATATCGGTTAAAGAAGGTAGAATGTCTACCGAGTAAAGGTTTAGTATTTACCGAGTAATAACAGAATGCAATGGATGGATAAAAGAATTATTAAATGAAGGATGCCAATGAGCTGGAGATGTATAGATAATTGGTATGTCATATAAGAAGTTTGTTGAGGATCTATGACAATGAAAATATAGGAGTTAGATCTATAGCGCAGATTGAACGGTAATAACCTAGCACAAGTTTCAAGGAAGGAATATAAGTTCCAAGGCGAGATAAAACATTTTCAAATCAAAGGATACAATGAACCTAGTCAAGTTTGAAGATCTGATGGCTAAGATTGATCATGGATAATGTGATCAAGGAGATTAAGTGGTTAGGAATTGTTTATAAATAAGAAATTGTTGATGAACAATGTATGCGGGCAAATAGAAGAATAGTGATACTATAGTAGTGATCACCGAGCATAGAAGATTGAATATCTGATTAAAGAACAAATTGAGAAGCTCAGCAAGGAGCAAGATAAGTCTTATGAAAAGATTATTTTCAGCACATAGAGTCTGCTTTAGCATTTTAGATGTGAAGTTGCAGATATATTTTATACTGTTATTTATTTTATAAGTGATAGGAAATCTCTTAACCGAGTGGACCTAATAGTCTTATTTGTAAATCCTCTAGCAAGGTAACATTCTGAATGAGTGTTTGAAATCCTTTGACAAGGTCACTTCTAACAAAGTGCAAGATTCTAACAAGTCTGAGGGAAATCCCTTAACTGGGTCACATCTAGCAATGTGTTTGTGTAATATGTAACAGGATTGGCTTTTAACCGAGCATACTCTAGAGGGGTATATTTCTTAGTGGGTCCGAAATCCCATAGTGGTTTTTCCCTATTTGGGTTTCCATGTTAAATCTAGTGTTAAATATGTTATGATGTTTTAAGTGTATTTGTTTATGAGTTTGAATGATTTAAAGTCATACTTTCATATCAGTAAAGGCTACCGAGGTTGAATCTGAAGTTTAAATTGAATTGTGAGTTTATATGATTCACCCCCCCTCTCATCTTACTAACAGGTGGATGACCCACTGAATCTGGAATGTAACAGCAAGATAAGACCACAAAAGGTGGAATTTCACCTACAAGCTATATCCCCATGTGCACACTTCCCTAAGTGTCTCATATCCAAACTATGATGAGATGTATTATCCTAAGTTAACTTAATTAAAGTGTAATTATATCCTATAGGAATAAATAATTACACCAACACCCCCCCCTTAAGTGCAAATTAGGGGAATGAAGACTCAATTCAATAATGCAAAATGGGTTCTGACTACTAGGCCACAATAGGTACCCATGTACAATATGAAAATGTAAGAAAACCTATGAAATGGAATCTCTCACAAACGAAGAAAAGGGAGAAAACCCAGTGGAAAAAAATTTCCCCCCCAAAAGAGAGATAAATGTACAAAGAGGCTCTCAAAGAAGAAGGACAAAACCTCAAAGAGGAAAAAGTCCCCCCCATAAGAGAGGAAGGAGAATTTAACTGACCCCCCTAATGAAACATCTTGTACCCCCAAGAGAGTTCACAACTGTTGGAACTTACTCTCACTGAAGGGTTTGGTAAATATGTCTGCAACTTGCTCCATTGTAGGACAATACTCCAAATCAATGACCTGCTCCTGAATCAGCTCTTAGATCTAGTGCATATGAATCTCAATGTGTTTGGTTTACTAATGCTGAAATGGGTTCTTTGAGATTGCAATAGCACTTGGATTGTCACAATGTAGAACTGTCGGTCGTAGAGTGGAGAACCCAAACTCTGTAAGAATATGCTGAAGCCAAATAGTTTGTCGCTGCGTTAACAACCAATCAATAATCAGCCTCAATCGAAGAGAGAGCAATAGAATGTTGCTTCTTTCTCTACCAACAAATGGGGCTCGAACCAAGGTGGAAGTTGTAACTAGAAGTAGACTTATGTTCATCAAGATCACTAGCCCAATTAGAGTCTGTGTATCCAACCAAGAGAAGTCATGTGCCTGCTGCATAGTGAATCCCATAATGATGTGTACCTTGGATGTAGTGTAGGATTCATTTGATGACTTTCCAATTAAGCTCATGTGGTTCTTGAATGAAGTAGGCAACCATGCTAACTACAAATGAAATGTTAGGGCAACTGTGAGTCAAGTAGATGAGACTACCCACAAGTTGATGATACAATGTGGTATCATCTAGTTGAGAAGAGTACTTAGCCTCAAGCTAGGCTTACAATCATCCATATGAAAGTGTGCAAGTAGATCAAGAGCATACTTAGGTTGTGATAGTGTAATCCCAGAAGGTGATTGTGAAATCTCTATCCTGAGAAAGTACTGCAAAAGACCCAAGTCAGTAATAGAAAATATATCATGCAAAGTAGAGTTGACACTGCTAATGATGGATGAGATACTCCTTGTAATGACCAAATCATCAAAATAGAGCACAAGTATCAAGTGTGAGTCATCTTATTGCAAAATGTAGACATTCAAATTAGAATGACACCTGGTGAACCCTACTGAGAGAAGAAAGGAATCCATCTTGGCGTACCAAGCCCTGGGGGCCCTCTTAAGGTCATAGAGAGATTTCCTTAGTTTGCAAAACAATGAAGAATCTTAAATGAATCCCTATGGCTACTCCATATATATCTCCTCATCAAGATCCCAATGAAGAAAAGGACTCTAAAAATCCATTAGATGTACAACCCAACCATGAGTTGTAGCAATATAAAGTTTCAAACAAATGGAGTTCATCTTGGCTATGGGCACAAAGGTCTCAGTATAGTCAACACCTGGAACTTGTGAGAAACCTTTTGCAACAAGTCGAGCCTTATACTTATCCACACTACCATCCTCTGCAATCTTGGTTTGATAGATCCACTTACATCGAACCATATTTCTCCCCTTAGGGAGAGGGACTAACTCCCATGTGATGATCCTCATCAAGGAACTATACTCTTCCTTCATAGCTTGGTCCCACTCGGGAACCCTTGATGCTTGCTGAAATATCTATGGATCAGAAGTAGTAGAAATATATGCATGTGAAAGGTCCCAATGTCATGATCGAGTTATCCATGTATCTGAAGGATCCCCAATAGGAGAACCCACTGACTCAAGCATCTATCGAGCCCAATGAGTTCTAGGTGGAGAGGATCCTCAACTACAAGTGGACCCTGCATAAGTGTAAACCTACTAGTCAGAGTTGAAGGAGTCTCATCATCCGAATAACTCTCATCAATATCCACAATGGAGGAAGGTAGAGGAGGAAGGGAGGCTAAGATAGGAGAGATTTCCTCAAAATGAAAACTCCTCACAATAAACACCTCATGTGTCTTAGGATCCATCAATCGATATGGCTTAACACCCTTGGGATACCCAACAAAAATAGAAGGCCAACTTTGAGGTTCCAATGCCTTGCATTTTTGCAGAGGAATGCGAGCCCATTCTGGACACCAAAAGACTCTAAAATGTCTCACAATTGGTTTCCTACCAGCCCAATCCTCAAAAGGAGTAATACCTATCAAAGCTTTGTGAGAAACCCAATTTTGGATGTGTCTGACACAACTGATAGCCTCTGCCCAAAAGGCGAGATCAAGAGAATGTGCATGTATCATACAAATAGCCATTTCTTTGAGAGTTCTATTCTTGCGTTCTATAATTCTATTCTACTATGGAGTGTACGTAACGGAATGCTAAAGATCAATCCCCTCAAATGTACAAAAATCCTCAAGTCTTTTGTTCACATATTCCCTTCCATTATCTATGCAAAGAATCTTGACCACTTTCCCTTATTGCTTCTCAACATGAGCCTTGAAGTCTAGAAATTTTTCAAACACTTCACGCTTATGAATAAGAAAATAGACCCAAGTGAAGCATGATTAGTCATCAATGAAGGTGAGGGCATAGTGGGCCCTACTAAATGAAGGTGATGGAAATGGACCTGCTATATCGCTGTGAACAAGTTGAAGAACTTCCAAATCTCTCCAAGATTTCCCCTTATCAAACTTAGCCTTGGGATGCTTGCCCATGGAACACCCTGAACATACACCCTCTAACAAACTGATTCGAGGTAGACCCGTGAGCATGTCTTTAGTGCTAAGCTGATGAAGATAATAGTAGTTGAGGTGAGAAAACTACTTATGCCATAGCTTACTTTCTAAATTTGAATTTGTAAGAAAGGCCCTAGAAGGAGAACTTGGCACAAAGTGGGAGAATGAATAGACTCTTGAGTTATCATTGACTTGTCCCATTGCTACCAAGGCATCATTATCAAGTTCCTCTACCACAAATAAATCAGGTGTAAACTCAACCTTTTTCCCATTCCCATAGTGAGTGATTTGGTAGAGAGAGAGAATATTGGTAGACAAGTTAGGAACATAAAGAACGTTCTCAAATGTTCCATCATACATGTCAACCAAACCTTTCCCTTCACCCTCAACTTGTGTATCATCACCTATGTAAATGTGAGGTACCTTTGATGGCTCCAATGAAGGAAAAAGATCCTTTCTAGAACCCATGTGATAAGAGACACCTGAGTCAAGTATCCACTACTGTGAAGAACTTGTTTTAGCCACAAATGCTTGCCCTTTTCCCTTACACTGTGAGGAAGTGGAAGGAGATGAATCCTTCTTGTTGTAGGTGGATGGAAAATTTATGTTTTTCTTCTTCTGAATATTTGTCAACTCATCAACTTCCTTGGTGTGGCATTGATTCTCATCATGACCATACTTCTTGAGTTAAGCACAAGTTGGATTATCCTTCTTAGGTTGAGTCTCCTTCTTGGAAGAGGATGAAAAATTGATATGTGATGGAGAGGATGATTGCCCTTTTTCCTACTATGGCTTTGACTTAGATTGCTTCTTCTTCTTCTTGGAATATTTGCCTTGACTCCCTTGACTCCCTTGATTAGCCACCAAAGCCTTATACTTTGAAGACTTGAGAATCCCCATGTTCAACAACTTTTAGATTGTTCCAACATCAACATTTTTGTGAAAGCATCAAATGAAGGCTTAGTGTAGGAACTCCCCATTGTCAAACGATGAGTTTGGAAGATAGAAACAAATGCTTCATATTTAGGGGAAAGCTTGTCCAACTAGTTGAATATCAACTGAGTATCTTTGTCAATTCCACAATCCTTAAGATTTTCTCTTAGCTCATTTTCTTTGGTAACATAATCTTGGATTGTATCAAAAATCTTGGGATCCAAGTTGGTGAATTCATTGTCAATCTTGTAGCCTCTGATTTCATCAACTTGACCATACAATTTTTGAAAGATATCCCAAGCCTCTTTGATTGTAGAACACTTCTCAATGTGAAAAATGAGGTCATTTGATACATACTTATGCAAAGTTCCAAGAGCCATGCAATTATTAGTGAGCCATTCTAACTGAGCATTAGGATCAGCCTTAGGATCTAGTGGTGCTACTATTGTTCCATCTATGTAATGCATGAACCCTTTTTCCACTAGTTTTCTCCATGCTTTAATTTTCTAAGATGCATAATTATGTGGAGTTAAAGGTGGAAATTTATGAGAATTCATAGAAACAAAAATTAAAGAGCACAAGGAAAGAGAGGCATAATCACACAAGACACCCCCCTCAACTTCACTTAATCAAAGAACCTCCCCAAAAAAAAAATAAAAAAAAATGATGATTTGGCACTTTATACTTAGTGCGTGTATAATGTGCCACTTGCCAAAAATGGAAAAGTAGATTTCTGATTTCAACTTTACAACTGTCTCAAAGAGGCCAAAGGAGACTCAAACTAATAATGCAAGATATCTAAACTAAGGTCCAAGAAAATTACAAGTACCAAGTAGGCCAAAAAAGAGAATTATCTGAAAGTATAATATCCACTCAAAATCTTAGAAAACTAATGACAAATTATGAAGGTAGACAAAAGAATATACACTTTAAAAAAATCGACACCTGAAAGGAGGTCGTATGAGCCTAAATGAAGCCTTTGAAGTTGCAAAATTGAGGATTGGATAGGTACTCCTGAGAGAATATGAAAACTCTGAAAAACCTCTGCGCCAAAATCAGAAAATAACCACACCATTGCGGAGAGAATGAAAAATTAGCCCAAATAAAAAAAACTTGCACTGAAAAGGAGAAAAATTGAGCAAGTTATGAGCCTCCAAAGTTGACCCAAAAAACCAAACTACTCAACGGAGAGGGGTCTAAAATATTTAAAACAGTGCTGACGCAGGCTGATGTCAGCAATTTACTATGTTTAATTTGATGAACGTATGACCGTCAAAGTGGTCATCGCACCCTTCTCCCTAGCTATACGGATATGTTGATGAGGTAGCCAACTGCACAAATGACATGTCAGAATGTTTTCCCATAGGCTAGTGGCCTCCTACCACATGGCGGACATGGGTTTGCTAGAGGAAGGTGCATGGTAGCATGGTGGGAGGTCACCGATGGCTACTCGGTGGCCGGAGCTAGTGACTCGATTGGTGGGCTATGGAGCTGGTGGTGAGCAATCAACAGGCTGCGGAGCCAGCTACAACTAGGTGACGTTGTGGTCGCCGAGAAGGCAGGGACTGTGACTGGTGATAGGAGTAAAGGGGACCAAGCAGAGCCGATGCGCATTGTCGTGGACACTGGGAGTAGAAAACATGTCGATAGGAGTATGAAGGCAGCAGGTGGTATGGCCATGCATGCTGCACAGGGTACGACCCCTGCAAAAAACCTACAATACGAGATTTGGGGGGGGGGGGGGCGAGGTACCCCCCTAAATTCTTCTTTTTTTTTTGAAACATTTCAATATATAAAAACTAAATTCTGCAAACAAATATTCAAATTTTGCACAAAATATATATATATATATATATATATATATATATATTTTAAATCCGTTCAATTTACTTAATCAGGCGAAAACTTTCCTCCAAGCTTGAAAATCAACTTCCTCCAAAATAGGTCGAGTTTATACTCGATTTTTATGGAAACGGCCTCCCTGACGCAATGATGAGGTTGAAATGCTTTGGGATGCCTTCAAAATGTGTAGTACCTTAGAAGCCTTCCAAGATGTCTCCCAAAACCAATAAATGAAGCCCCAATGGCTCTGATACTATGTGATATTTTGCCAAGATCAAGGGCACAATGAAAAGCACAAAAGAGAGACAATAGTATGACAAGAACAAACTATATTCTCATCAATATACAAATGATCAACTAGATTAACCAATACAATGAATATAGGCCTGCATATATAGGCAAGGCCAAATGGATATGTGAGCACACAATCATGACATGTGGCTCAATGAGAAACAAGGGTCGGTACGAAAAAGTAGGGGTAGGTAGGAGAAATAATATAATATTCGACAAGAGGTGGATGACCCACCAAATGTGGAATGTAATAGCAAGATAAGACCACAAAAGGTGGAATTTCTCCTATAAGCTACATCCCTATGTCCACACTTCCCTAAGGGTAAGTGCACAAAGATGGTGGTAAAAAAGGGGGGTATAAGTGGACACTTTTTTTCTTAAATCAGGTGAACCTAAACTTGGAGTCAAACTTTGAAAGTCATCCACTCAAGATATGAAGATAATCAAAGAACAAATATTGTAGTACTCTGAATCTAGTTTCCAAACTACTAAAATTTTTCAAAATTGGATAAGATTAAGGGGGTAAAATACTTCAAATACTTCTATATACACACATTTAAGTGTATTGTCTCCCCCTCTCAAGTTGTACAAGGTGCCTCTCTTTCTCTCCCTCTGACTCTCTTTCTTTCTCTCTGTCTCCCTCCCTCTCCCTCTCTCCCCCTCTTCCTCTCCCTCTCTCCCCCTCTCCCTCTCCCTCTCTCTCTCTCTCAATCCCTCTCCCTCACTCCCCTTCTCCCTTCCTCCATACCCTATCCCTCTCTCTCTTCTTCTCTCCCTCTATCCCTCCCTCCATACCCCACTGCAACTGTGTCTGCACTTCTATAAGAGTAACTGAATTTATTTCTTGTCTACAACTTCCTCTTTGATTTTTATCATGTATGCTCTCCTAAGAAAATTGACTGATGGATTTGTATGTGTATATTTAATAGGAGGAAGAAGGGTATCAAATTGAACCACAAGTGCATTACCATGACAAACAAGGAAACCTGAAGCAATATTCTTCTCGAATGTGTTTTTAATGAGAAGAGAAGATGTGGAAAATAGTGTCAACAAAGAAAAATGATGAGTCAGACTACCTGCAATATGTTTTTCAGAAGGAAACAACCAGTAGGAAGAGAAAGAGGGAGAGTAACATAGATGATGTCACAAAGAATGATAGTGGTGGGTATGCGAGAGTTCTCATGCTGTTACACAATGCCTATCATCTAAAGAAATTGAAGTTTCTTATAAGCATGGAAGTTGTAGTATATGATGATCATCACTTGTCAAAAGGCCTAGAAGGGTACATACCCATGAAAGAAATAAAGTGTGTAATTCCTATAGTCACAATCAAGATCAGTCCTATAGCCTTACAAATTTAAGAGCATCGTATGTTTTAGAAAGGTAGTACTCTTAGGGTTAGGTCAAGCTCTTACACTTGCTTGTTAGCGAAGCCTCATTGTTTGTTTGCTTGGAGTCTGTCTTATGCTAACAATGGTCTAACTTAGCTATATCAAAACTAAGCTACCGGTGTTCTATTGTATGATGTTCTATTCATAAATTTAAATAATATATCATTTTATTAGCCCACCATATGATCCCTTAGGTGTCATTAGACGTCATATTGTTTCCTGAGAGGTCATATGGTGTCCTATGACCCTTTAGGACACCATATGACCCCTTAAGACACCATACGATCCATAACGATGCCATATGGTGTCCTAAGGGATCGTAGGATGCCATATGACCTCTTAGGACACCATACAACCCATAACAACACCATATGGTGTCCTAAAGGGTCATATGGTGTTCTATGACCCCTTAGGACACTATTTGGTGTTTTTATAGGTCCCATGGTGTGCTAAGAGATCATCTAGTTTCATATAACCCCTTAGATGTTGTTAGGGGTCATATTGTGTTCTAGGGGTCATATGATGTCCTATTACCCCTTAGGACACCATATGGTGTCTTTATGTGTCCTATGGTGTCTTATGACCCCTAGGACACCTTATGACCCCTTAGGAAATCATATGGTGCTGTTAAGGGTCATATGGTCTCCTACGACCCCTTAGGACACCATTTGACCCGTTAGGACTCCATATGGTGTCGTTATGGGTTGTATGGTGTCCTAAAAGGTCATATAGTGTTCTATGACCCCTTAGGACCCTATTTAGTGTCATTATGGGTCGTATGGTGTGCTAAGGGGTCATGTGGTGTCCTATGACCCCTTAGGACTCCATACGACCTCTTATGTGTTGTTATGGGTCATATGGTGTCCTAAGGAGACAAATGTTGTCCTATGACCCCTTAGGACAACTACATGGATCCCTAGGATACCATATGACCCTAGAGAGGGAGAGAGGGGGAGGAGGGATGGAATGGGAGATATATACACCTAAGGGAGGAGGAGAGTGAGATAGATAGAGACTAAGAAAGAGAGAGAGAGAGAGAGAGAGAGAGAGAGAGAGAGAGAGAGAGAGAGAGAGAGAGAGAGGTGGATAGAGGGATTTGGAGAAAGAGAGACCTAAGAGGTGGAGGGAGGGAAGGAGAGAGAGGGTGAGAGATAGAGAGAGTCTGAGTGAGAGGGAGGAAGGGATGGAATGAGAGTACAAGAGACTAGAGAGAGAGGTGCAAAGAGACGGAAAGGGGGAGAGAGTGAGAAAGAGAGGTAATGACAAAGGGAGAGAGAGAGGGGGAGGAGAGAGAGAGAGAATGAGAGAGAGATACACCTAAGAGAAGGGGAAAGTGAGATAGAGATAGAGGATGATGAGAATACATAATGCCCTGATGTTAACACCTCCTAGAATCATTTGTAGGAAACCAAAGTATCTAATTGACATTGATGAGAATATATTGAAGCCAATGCCTGGTAAAATAAATGAACGAAATTATAGGAGAATGGTTAAAAGAATATGGCAAAACTATTTTGAAAAATTAAATCAAACTGCAAGATGTCAATTAATTGTTCAAATGATTAAAAATTTGAATTTTAGAGAGAATGAAAATTTTACGCCTAAGATCATCTGAAAGTAACACTGAAAGAACTACTGTGAGAAATATATTTGATGCATATCAAGTGTTAGTCTACTCTTTTAATTTTTCCACATCCAAAGAAAGTTTTCATTTTGTGGCCTTCCTTGAACTTGAACCTTGAACCTTTGAAAAAAGTGGTTCAAAGTTCAAAGTCGGTTTATAGTAATGGCTGTGTTTAATAGGGTGTCAATAGACTGTGATAATTGTTGTTGAACATGAACCTTTGAACCTTCTTTTTAGTGGTTCAAGGTTCAAGGTTCAAACATCTTGTATTAAGTCTTTTGTGAGTCACGTTCATAAAGTGTGAGTCCTCGTTTGGCTGAATGTTTTGTTCTCTAGTGTAGTCTTGAACTTGAATCTCCGAACTACTTTTAGTGGTTCAGGGTTCAAGGTTCGAGGATAGATAATTTTGAAGACAAAGTAATAAAGTATCAGCATATAAAGGAATATTCCGGATTTGAATGATGAACCTCAAGGGAAATGAATGATAATGACATCCGTACTAGAGATAATCATGTTGAGGAAAGATATGAAAGGAGAAGGCACGTGGGAATTAATAAGGTGTCAGGATCAAATCCTCTCGGCACAATGGCATGAATAATTTGACAGGCGGGAGTCATAAAGAGTCGTGCAGCCAACATTTTAGGTTATGTTATAAGTCTATTTCTTTGAAAGTAAATTATTGGCCTTTGTTGTTTACTCAAATCAGTTAGTAGGGAAGTAGCGGCGGCGATAGTTTCCTTTCTCAGCTTTGTGTGAATTTTCAGTTCTGCATGAAAGGTGAGCTCAAAGTTCTTCTTTCTTCCCCATTAAATTGCGTAAATTGAAAAGTGTTGTTCAATATTTCAGTTAGTTCAGTCCATTCTTCTTGCTATGCACTTTTCATGTTTCTTGAGTAAAGATGAGACCAAAACCACCTCAGCCGGACCCAAAATCTGGTTTAGTCTATTCCCTGCTAGACATATGAGACACCTTCTTGCCAGTATTGAATTTAGAGGAATTTTATGAAAGAGCACATGATTCTGCAAATACCCCATTAATGCAAAAGATTCTAGACAGTGGGTTAATTGAAGCTGCAGCATTTCCCCCTGTCGTATCATGTCCAGAGTTAGTTTTAGAATGTATGAGCAGATATGACCATGTCAAGAGGTGTATTAGGGATGTAAAGGGGAAAAGTTTGCTAGTAATTAGTCGACAGACTATTGCCACAGTAATGAGGATTCCTAAGAAAGAACAGTATCAAGACTGGATGGTTTGCAAGTAAAAAGGGCTGTTTTCAGAAAAAAAAAAAAAAAAAAAAAAAAAAAAAAAAAAAAAAAAAGGCCTATTACCGAAGTGTTATTGCTAGAAATTGGCTGTTGAAATTCCAAAAAGGAGGTTCTCGGTTGCCCAGTCCATTAACCCATGATCACATGATTCAAAAAGTAAGGGACATTATCATTCTCTTACATAGAATGCAGAGGAATCAAATTGCCTATTACTGGGAGGATTGGATGTATTTCTTTGTTCAGGTCATCTTTGGTGAGAAAAGATATATAGACTGGGCCGAGTTGATTGTAGAGAGAATGCATGAGGGCTTGAGCTGCTTTGGAAACAAGAATTTTTATATGTCTTCCTATCTTATATATTGCTTAGCTTGTATAAAAAAATGGTCAGACTTATTCCATGAAGTTTGGTAGAATAATATGAAAATTTATGAGTACCATCCACATTTACAGCAACACAGGGTAGCAGAGAATTATTATAAGGTTCAAAATATTTTCTGAGGTAGGATAGTATTCGAATTGAGGGGAGATATGCATAAGAGATTGACTGAAGAAGCTATGCAGTTTATAAGTACCTATGGTGGTGTCTATATTTAGTTTTCTAGATTCACTTATCTGAGGGTTGGTGGCTTTGAAGGAGAACCCTATAAATTGCCGAGATATGTCTTTGATAGACAGGTGCTAATGGAAGTAAGTAGACAGCTTACTTATCTAGAAATGAAATACAGAGAAAAGTATCAAACAGGAGTATCTTTCCCTATTGAACTAACACATTACACTTGCAATACTATTTAAGATGCCTTGAACCTAGAGCTAGAGTTCAAACAGTTCAATTTCAAACAGTATATTCCTCGCACTAACTTTGATATTAAAGGTTTTTCAATGGCTCATCTTACAATTAGTGAACATTTTCAGCATATGCCGAGTCTAGAAAATTTCTGGATAAACTGTGAGGATGAGTATGAGGTCTGGAGAAGAGCCCACCTAAGATTCACTGTGCGACAGGTAAGAGAGTATGGCCTTGAAATGAACACTGATCATATCGAGGAAGATGGCAAAGATTTAATTGATCCACAGTTTGTTGAAGATAAGCAACCAGGAGTAATCTCAGAGATAGATTGGGAGAAAAATGAGGAGGAAGATATTCAGGCTAGAACCCTCATGGTCATATGAAGAACGGAGAAATGGCTTAAGCAACACCGATTGAGGCAAAGCTGGCAGAAGGGTTCAACTTTATCCTCTAAGAGCCTAGTTTCTAATACATTTATTCAATCTTGTGATGCAGGTCATTCTCACAAAAGGGATAAAGGTGAGCAGAAGAGTAAGGCATTACAAAGCAAAGGGGAATTGATTCCTATTAGACTTACCCACTCTAAAAGCAGGAGTAAAAGAAGGTCCTTTCCTCCAGACACAGTAGTGGTTGATCTTGAAATGGATGCCCTTCAGGATAATCCAGGTTTAGAGCAACAAAATCTAGATGATGACAAAACCAGCCAGCAAGCACAGGAAACCTTTCAGGTAGATTCTATCATGGTAATAAGAAATGAAAAAGATGCAGGAACTAATTTTGTAAAAACTCCAGTTTCCACAAGCCCAGTCTGGTTGGATAATATGCTTGGTAGCAAGAAGAGAAACATAGTCCCCACATCCATTCCAATGGAAGATATGGTGAGTAAGTGCCTAGGAAAGACTCCCAAAGCGAAGAAATCAAAGACTGTGTCAAAAATTGATTTTGATGTTGATAGTGGAGATTGGGTGGCAGAGATTGCACATTCATTGACAGATGCCAAGATTGAAAATCCTACAGTTCAAGATTTTACTGTTGAAAACGTAAACATAGGGACTGCTACTCGTGCCACAGATGTTCTTCATCTTGAAGCTTCAACTAAGAAGATTATTACAAGGACTTGGAAAGATTAAAGGGACAAACATCGAATGAAGGAGATGTTACACAGAATGGCAGAGTACATTGAGGCAGTGAACAGTCTGAATCCTCAACCCTTGTCTCAATTGCCTAAATCATTTGATTTGAAGTCCCCGGTCAATCAAAAAACCT
The DNA here is from genome assembly GCF_030272615.1 of Cryptomeria japonica. Lineage (NCBI taxonomy): Eukaryota > Viridiplantae > Streptophyta > Pinopsida > Cupressales > Cupressaceae > Cryptomeria > Cryptomeria japonica. The sequence continues at coordinate 755,983,787 of NC_081414.1, read as the reverse complement.
TGGAACAAATAAAGAAATGTAGACTGATAAAAGAGACCATGATGGAGTGGTTGGAGCAGATGCAGAAATCTGGAGCTGCGTATTTTGGGAACCTGAGTAAAGTTGATAATGGGGCAATACAAGTAGTGAAGGAATTAGAGACTGAACTAGGTAATTGGAAAAATGAAGAGGTGGAATGGGCAACAAGGACTACATAGATGCGAGAAGTACAAACTTAAGGAGTTATGAAATTCCTAACTGAGAAACCAGTGCCAAGACTGGATGATAGCATCTTGTATGTTTGCCAAAAGAATATTGAATGGAGGAATTCATTTATAAAATAGGCATATGAAGAATTCACAAAATTGGTAGGCCAACATGCAGAGTTAACCACTTCCATGCAAAATGAGCTCTTATGCATTGGAATTAAGTGCCTAAAAAGCGATGGGACATTAGAGACCGTCGAAGTCATAACAGAATCATTTGAGAAAAAGATTAACTATGTAAAGGAGGCTAAAGGCTTGGTCTCAGATGACCTAACTACTATTGCCAAAATTGAGTCGCTTCACTTCTTATGCATTGGACATCTTGATAGACACTTTGATAAAGTTGCACAGGTTCACAAGGAAAAGGAGGTGTGGAAGTAGTGCATAGCACACATGGAGCCTCCACATAAGCTTGTTATCCAGCACTTCATTACGGTGTATTCTGATTGGAAGAAAGAATGTGTTTCTTGAAATTGCTTGCATGTTTTCTAGACAATAGGCTTTGTTTTCTGGTAGTGAAAAAGGATAGTTTCATTTGGTAAATTTTGTTGAACTTCATAGGCCCGAAGGTTAGTTTTTTTTTCCATGTTTCCCAGTTTATTGTAAGCCTTGCTGTGGCTATTTAAGGGATGAAAAAGACTCTGTTTGGTTCTGAAAGATTTTTTGGGGGGAAAAAGGAATGCAATAGATAAAGATCTATTTTTCATGATGTTTTGAGAAAGAAGAGAACAGTTTTTATTAATAAAATTGTTGCAAGTTATGTAGTATTAAATCTGTGAGTTTAATAGATTTGGACGATAATCTCTGTGTGGATTTAGTTTGAATCTAGAGTTTGTTACATTTCTTCTCATTATATGTGAATGCATGTAAAATACTTTTCCCTTGAAAAACAAATGCTTGAAGTCTATGAACTTCATGATTAAATTGGTGTTGTTAATTGAGAGTATATTCATTGTTTGCTGACAAGTGAATATAAATCTACCTTTAAGTACTTTCGGGTAAAAAGTATGCAAATTAAATTACTATAATCAGAGCTAATTGAAAATCATTCTTTGTTGGGGAGCTGTACCCATATGCAGAGGATAATTATTCCTAAAATTATCCAACTGTTAGTTGCTTTTGTCTTTTAATTAATGGGCATACAGAGATTTAAGAATACAATGTATAAAAGACAAATCTATTTTCTAACAGAGTTTTGGCGACTCTGCTGGGGAGTCGAATAAGGGATCAGTAATAAAATCAAAAGATGTATAGGGCTATCTTGTGATTAGCTTTAGAATTCATTCTGGTTAAATATTAGAGATATATTTTGTAAACAGACTGGAGTCCAGAAGGTATACGAGGTCCCAGAGGCGTGAAGGGGTTATTGATTCAGTTTTTCAGGAATTGTAGAATTTGAGTTTTTCTACTTCCTTTACGTCACAAAGAAGAGCAAGGAGTAGACCTCCTAGTGCTTTTTCTCATATACCCGCATCATCTACTTGTCATGTGCTGACATTGCATGGTTTTGCCCTTCCTACATTTTTCAACCCTACGCCTTTGAACATTATCCTACCAATGTCTGCGAATAATCCTTTGGGACCAACTGTAGGACCACTTGCTTTAGGGGCTATTTTAAACCCTCTACCAAAAAGCTCACGAGATCACTTGCCTAATTTTAGTGCAGATGAAAAAGTTACAACTAGTGAGCATTTGAATGCGTTTCATGCGACATGTGGTGTTTTAGTAATTCAGCATGAGGATGTAGCAGTCAGAATTTTTGTTCAAATATTAACTGATGTTGTTGTAGGTTGGTTCTACCATTTACTGAATGGTGATATTATGAACTGGCATGATATTAAGACAAAATTTGAAGCCAGGTTCAAGTTAGCTGAGGATGAGAATTTCCTTTTGGCTCAATTAGCACAACTTAAAAAAGAGATTCCTGAAACTATGAGAGATTTTGTGGCTAGATTTAACAAGATACTTCATAAAATCCCCACTAATCAAAGACCTTTTGATGATAATTTGAAGTGTTTCTTTATTAACTCAATGCCCTTAGAGATAAGTTTCTTGATCCGTAGGCAGAGAGTACAAAACCTAGAAGCTGCTAAGACCCTAGCAATTGAATTGGAGGATGATTTAATTATAGCTGGGAAATGGAAAAGAGAAGTTCAAACCTCCACTGCACAAGCCTCAACATCAACTACTTCATCAGATCCTATGATTCAAAGGTTAATGAATGATGTCATAACACTTAAGAGACAATTGCCTAAGTCTAATGTGATTAAGATGTTCCTAGAAGATTTCCAAATCAATCAACTGGAACTGGAGTAAGAGTACCACAATTACCTCTGGTGCAACAAATGTTGGCCATTGAGGCACCTCCATCAAATGCTAATATGTGTGTCTTTCATCTTACTGATGATCATGATGGAAACTCTCATCCTGAAATGGTACGCTATACACAATTGATTGGTTCAAAGGAGATGCTAAGGAAAGTAAGTGAAGAAGAATCTTTAGGGCAGCCTGGCGACTCTGAAATACACTTCCTAGAGTATGAGTCAGATTCAGAAAGATGAGGCGACATTTTGGTTACCCTAGAAGATCCTTCATGTGCAGTATTAACCAAAAACCAACACAATATCAAGTCTCAAGGGGCTTCTTCATCCTTAGCTGGGAGTTTCAGAGGTAAAGAAATCTTCCCTTGTTCTCACAATAATGATTTACAGGTATAAGAAATCCCATTGTTAAAGCCTGTAGATATGGTCAGTCCATTTGATATAATAGAATTTTGTAAATCTTCTAGAATCCAAATTTCACCAGCAGAATATTTGAAATTGAATCCTAAAGAACTTGATAGGCTTGTTAAATTTGTTAAAGGAAACAATGCTTCTGCACAAATTGGAACAATGCAGCAATCAGTTAACCAAGAGTCAACACATCCAGTCAGTCCTAAAATTTCACCTGATATGATTGGTAATCAAATTGATGAAATGATTCCTTTTTTTAAACCTAAACCTAACCCTTTTTATGTATCTCTATTCATAAATGGACATAGATTGAATAACTGTATTATTGATTCTAGTGCCTCAGACAATATTATGCCATCTACTGTAGCTAAGGCCTTAGGGTTATCTTTAACAAGAACCTTTGGAAGATGTTATTCCATGGATTCGAAACAAATTACTCTTGTAGAACAAATTAAAGATGCACAAGTGACTCTTGCTGAACATCCTAATAAATGTGTTAGGTTGACTATTTTAGTAGCTGATATCCCAGCAAGTTATGGCATGCTACTTAGTCGGACCTTTTGCAAAGACCTAGGTGGTGAAATTAAGATGGATTGGTCCCAAGCCACCATTCCTATTGGAAAAAGACAAGTTGTTTTGCAACCAGAACCAAAGTCTAAGTTTACTATTTTCACAACAGATGATCCTAAAGCACAAATTTTGTATCAAGAATGTGACTTTGGTAACTATATGATTTTGTCTAACAACGAGGTTATAGCTTTAGCTCACCAATCACAAAGAGCCAATGAACTTTGGAATATGGAGTTTGATGGCAGTTGTTCAACATCTATTTTAGGTAGGGGTTGTTTTAATTCCTCCTTCTGGAAGGCTTATCCCATTTTCCTTTAAGTTACAATTTATGAATACAAATAATACAGCCGAGTATGAGGCTTTATTGTTGGGGCTGTCTGAAGCAAAAAAATTGGGAATTAAGCTGCTATGAGTTAAAGGGGATGCAAAGTTGATTGTCAAGCAAGTCAATGGGTTATTTAGCATTAGGAATGAGAGATTGAGGCATTATAGGAATAGGGTATGGGATGAGATTGCAGGTTTCGATGCAATCTTTATTGAAGAGGTTCCTAGAGAGCAAAATGCTAAAGCTGATTCTCTAGCAATTTCAGCTTCTCTCCTGATTCCACACCCAGAATTTATAGATGATACCTATCGAGTGGAATTGATTTATCAACCAAGTGTGCTTGATAATGCAATATTTTGGCAGGTGTTTGAAAATGATCAGCAGATAAAGAATTTCTTGCAATGTGCATAGATGTTTACAGCTACTTTCTTTGAAGGTTCAACCTCAGACTGCAGAGAGTTTTCTCCAGATTTAAAACAAGAAGCAAATGAAGGGATGCTGCAGTTAAAGGGAAATAGAATTCCTAAAGGTTTGGTTTCTTTAGAGCATCTTTTTGATCATCATGATGCCTTAAGGCAAAGGAAGGATGAGCAAGTTCCTGTGAGCACAGAATACAGGAGGATATGAAAGAATCAACATTGGAACCGAGGAAGATCCTAAGTATGATAACTTAGGAAGATGTTGTACATTTGAAGAAAACTAGGGATTCATAAGTCTCTTAATGGAGTTTTGAGATGTGTTTGCCTGGTGATATGACAATCTGGAAAACTTTAGAGATGGACATTTTCAACATCATATTCCTTTAAAGCCTGGAGTGAGTCCTTTTAGATAGAAGCTAAGGGGTTTCAACCCCAAAGTTGAGGAGGCTATCTTTAGAGAGGTGGGTAAGATGCTTAAAGAAAGGATTATTTATCCTATTCATCATTCTACCTGGATTGCAAATATAGTTCCTATTTGTAAGAAAAATGGAGAAATAAGGATATGTGTAGATTTCATAAATTTAAATCAGGCCAGTTTGAAGGATTATTATCCTTTACCCTCAATGGATCATATTTTGCAAACAGTCTCAGGCTCAGAAATGATGTCTATGTTAGATGGATTTTATGGTTACAATCAGATAAGTGTTCAAAAATAGGATCAGCATAAAACAACCTTTATTACTCCCTGGGGTACCTTTGCATACAACATAATGCCTTTTGGTGTGATCAATGCTGGAGCAACCTTTCAAAGAGCCATGGACTTGTCTTTTGGTCATCTGAAGGATAAAATAATAGTTGTATATCTTGATGATTTAATGGTATTTTCAAAAGGGTGAAAAGATCACTTAAGAGACTTAAAATAGGTACTACAAAGATGTTGGGAGCATGAAGTCAGATCTTTAAACCCTAAAAAATCAGTGTTTGGCATCACTGAAGGTAAATTACTAGGTCACATTGTCTCAAAGGAAGGTGTCAAAGTAGATCCTGAAAGGGTAAAGGTGATTCAACAACTGAGTTTGCCATCTAATAAGAATGGAGTCAGATCTTTCTTCGGGTAGGTAAACTTTTTGAGGAGGTTTATTCCAGATTTTGTAGAGACTACCCGATATATTGTAAACTTAATGAGTGAAAAATTAGTGTTTGAATGGAATGAAGAGGGAAATAAAGCCTTTGAAGCAATTAAGGAAGCTATAGCACATGCTCCTACCCTTGTTAATCCTGATTTTAAGAAAGATTTCATTATTTATTGTTATGCTTCCTGTAAAGTGGAAAATCGCGATCGAGCCCTAGTTGCTCTCCCCTCTTCCAACTTCGAGGAGAGAGAAGGGAGATTCACTCTAGGGTTGATGGTTTTCACTTAGGGGAGAGACTTTACATTCAAAAGAGGGGTTGAAACCCACAAGATCCAATCCCACACAATGCAAGATTGGATGCTAAATGAGTTTCAAGGGTTAAGACAGCAAGGCTACCCTCTTTTGTAAAGAATGTGCATAGAGGAATTAAGCTAGGAATGCATAGAAAGTGAGAAAGATTCGCTTTACAAACTAAGATAGGAATACAGTATGAAGCTGTGGACCTGGAATTAGCAGTAAAATGTCGATACGGCGCTATCCTACAAATTTGGGCAAAAGTTGTCGGGACGATGGCGCCCGACGCCACGGTCCTCCGAAAAATCCGTGAAACGAAGGGGGATCTGTTCATCTCTGCACAAGGATTCCAGATCTTCAATTTCAGCCACGTACCTGGAACCTACACACAGAAAAGCGAAGACGATTGGGGGGTTAGGGATTAGGGGTTTGCCTTTAGGTCAAACCCCGGTTTTGGAATTAACCAAGAAATGAGCAAGTGCTGTAAATGTAAATGACTGTAAAACAAGTACTAATACCTTGTTCTAAGGATGTTTGTATCCTTATGTGCGAAGGTTTAGATGTTGCATGTTGTATGTTGTAGTAGTATGTGATCTCCTCTTCAATGGTTGAATCCTTGTCTTGAATGCAACACTTAGCCTTGAATGGAGACTTGAAATGATCAATTGCTTGAAGGAATGCTTGAATGCTTGAGTATAGTTTCCACGCCTTTTCCATCATATCGAATGAAAGAGGAAAATGTAGTTTATATACTTGTCAATTAGGGCTGATAGATTGATTTTCCCGACCTTAGGCCGACCAGGAAAGTTTATTTCCAATTTGCAAACAAAAAGACCCGAGACCCCTTAGGAGACCAGGCCCAAAATAGGACCTAGGGACCAGGGCGCTGGGCGCCATGGTCCTGGGGACCAGGGCGCTGGGCGCCATGGTCCCACCTCTCGGGACAGCAGGGTGCAAAGGAGGTTCAGGCCAGGGTGCAAGAAAATGCAGTTTTCAGTGTCATAATCAGGTTTCGGGGTCTCCATTCAGGTTGCATGTTGCGTCGCCATCGTGAAGACCGAAATGCAGTTGAAATTGCAAGTGTCACAATTTTAGGACGCTACATTTAGCCCCCACTTTAGCGGGAGTATGTATGCTCATACTTCCGGTAAAGTACAAGGAAACAACATTGAAAGACTTTCACCACGTCAAGGAGGCAAGACACACCAAGCCCCCAGTGGACTAAGGATCTTACGACTTTGATTGACAAAGTAAAAGGGAAGATCATGAGGGAGAACCATGACTGTCAGTAGTAAGGTTCCCTCACTATGAGTCATGCAAGAAAGATATCAAAAATTCTCAAGGCAAGGTTAAATTTGCAAAGAAATTCTCAAGTATCCTGAAAAGATATGAACAGGATGTATGCCCCCCTACGTTAAAGCGATCGCACACGCCTCACCGGGGGTGATTGCTTTAAGGTAGTGATACATATAAGAATGAGAAAGGAAAGGAGCACGTTATCGCAAGGATTTAGCCCCCAAGTGTGAGATAAGCCCAAGGACAATAGACACAAAACACAAAGCACAAGGTGAATTCGCTTTCCTTGGGGTCAGTATGCTGTATGATAATTCATGTGTATCATATGTATGTATGCATAATTGTTCTTCATTCCCCAATCAAGGAAGGTCACCTAGAAGAAGGGAACACATGTGTTTTTTGAGTCAACATGAGAGAGATCGAGAGATCTCAATGCTTTGCATCGTCCTCAAGTAGACAACACTAAGGAAAACAAATAGAAGAATGAGAATAACATATAGAAGAAGTAACACAAGAGAGGAGGAGAGAATCTGCTATGCTAATGTAACTAGTCTAGCACGTGATCTACCCCCCGATCTTGTTGATCAATGTTTCGGGAAGGCAGGGAACACGCTAGAGGAGGAACATCCAACATAGCAGATGGAGCTATCACAAGATCCAAACAAGGGCTATGCTCATGTTCTGAGCCACGTTGTTCTTGTCTAGGAGCTAGAATAAGTGCTTTAGAAAATTCGTTAGATAAATGGTTATCAATATCAACAAGTTCATATTCACTATCAGAAGCAAGAGGATTAACATTTTCATCTATATCATCATCAAGATTTATAAAAATAGGATTTTTAACTCGCACAGGATCAAGACCATCATGCATCTTATGTTTAGGAGATTTAGGCTCAATGTCCGGCTAAGGAGAAAATGGAATAATGCTTGTTGAAGGTGTTTTTGGAGATTTCAAAGTTTGAGCTCTAAGACGACGCTTTCGCCGGCGTTCATGTGTAGAACGATTTCGTCTAGTCTTAGTAGGAAGTGAAGAAGATTGAGGAGGAGGAATGTTCTCATCCCTATCACTTGGGTGTTTAGGTTGTGGTCTCTTAGGCTGGATAATAGGAGAAGAAGAAGGTCTCTTCTCTCTATAAAAGGAAGGAGGAGGAACTGCTCCATATAAGGGAGGAATATTTGGTTTAGGAAGGAGACCAAGTCCATCATGACGAGGAGGGATAGGTCTACTTTTAGGAAGTTTATTAGATATAGACATAGTCACATCCATAGGGATGGGTTGGGAATCTTCTTGAGGAAAGACATTAGTTTTATCTTTCAAAGGAAGAACTTCCTTCTCAAGAATGATAGGAATGTCAAGTTTAGGTGTTCTAGGTTCACTTAAAGATAGGATCATATCTATTTTCCACTTTTGATAAGATTTGAAAAGATGATCACTTCACGGAGGAAGAGATTGGAATTGTTTAGGCCAAAAGTAATCAAGAGGAACACTAGAGGTTCTTTCAGCTGGTTTAAAGAGACTATGATTGATAGTAACAACTTCACCATTATGGGGAAATTTCAAACACTTATGTATACGAGAAGCAATAGCTTTCATGGAAGATAGCCAAGGATAGCCAAGCTTCACATGAAATTGTTCGGAAGATGGAATAATAGTGAAGTTCACATCAAGGGATTTGTTATAGACCTCAATAGGTAATGTAATAAAACCAATTGCAGGAGAAGAAAATGCATCAAATAGTTTCACAATCACATCTGTTTTGTCATAGATCACTTGATTCAATTGCAAAGTAAAAAGAAATTCTTCAGTAATAACATTAACCATGCACGAAGGATCAACAAGCACTCCACGGCAAGGTGTATTCTTGACTTTTGCAACTATGTATAAAGGACCATCAGGTGCCCTAATGGTTTCACTAGAATCAAATGTGATGGAAGGTTCTTTAGGGTTTTCTTGCTGCTCTACGAAGTTAATCACATTCGGAGCCATAGACACAAGACCATCAGATGAAAAAGAGGAATCATTAGTCTCAATCGCATTAGAGGTATGAGAAGGTAATGGATCAGTGAAAATCTGAAGATTTTGATTACGAGGAGCTACAGATGTATTGCCTTTATCATTCACTCCAGAAACAGAAATAGTATTATTATCAATCAAATCTTGAATTTTACCCTTTAAAGAAAAACATTTTTCAGTATCATGCCCAGGCTGACGATGAAATTGACAAAAGGCTTTGTTATCAAAATAAGGTGAAGTAATATTTGCAGGATCAGTTTGCCTTATAGGAGGAAGAGTAAGCACATTTTGTTCCAATAACTTATTCATAATACTATGCAATGATTCATTCAAAGGAGTATACTTTCTTTCTTTCTTGAAAAATTTAGAAATAGGAGGCACACCTGATGCTGCATTCACACTGTTGTTGATGATGTTTTCATTGAATTTGATGAAATCTCTATTCGGTTTAAACTTCCCAAATGGTTGTTGACTGCTATCACCCTTATCACTCGGAGCCATAGGATGTGATTGTTCCATTTGACTCACAGTCAGTTGATAATTGTGAAGAGTTGCACACAACTGTTGGAAAGAAGTAAACTCAGAAAACAGAAGTTTGTCTCGAATATCATTTTGTAAATTAGAAATAAAGATTCTTTGAATATCATTGTCAGGCACTGGAAAAGAAATTTGAGCATACAAATGCTTATATCTACCAATGAAATCAGTCACTTTTTCTTTAACACCTTGTTTACAATGCATTAAATCAATCAAAGTAACTTTAGGACTTATATTGTTTTGAAATTGTTGAATGAAAGCATTTGCAAGTTGTTCGAAAGAAGTAATAGAATAAGAAGGCAATGAGCAATACCATTGTAGGGCTTTGTCTCTTAATGTTCTAGTAAACAATTTTGCAAGCAACCTTTGGTCATAAGCAAAATCAGTACAGATTGTTTGAAAGGTCTTAACATGTGTTAGAGGATCACCCTTACCATTATAAAGCTCCAAATGCGGAATTTCAACATGTTTAGGAGGAATAGCTCGAACAATGTCAAGAGAAAGTGGGCTCGCAACATCAAATGTGGGCACGCTAAACTTAGATTGGTTCATAGAGGCAATTTATTGCTGTAAAGAAGAGACAGTTTGTGCAAGATTGTTAATGGTCGCTTCAGTCGAAGAGTTCATATTAGATGTGTTAGATTGAGATGGAGGTGTTATGTTATTGAAAGAAGGCAAAGAGTAAGGTGGTGGGACCCTATGATAATTAGTCATAGGAGATGATTGGACAGGAGGAACACTACAAGGAAGAATGGAATGGTTAAATGAATTGCCCCCTTGCGTCATGTTCATTTATGAAGATGTAATAGGAACACTCATTGAAGGAGTGAATGAAGAAGTTGGATTGAATGAAGGGATAGGGTTAATTGAAGAAGAGGGAGGATTGCCCCCATGACTAGTGATCACAGGGGGAATGTCTTGTGTAGAAGTAGCCATTATGTTTGATGTAAAGGTAGGTATGCTAGCAATAGAAGTCATCAAGGGAATAGAATGATTGTCTTGAGTAGGAGGTTGTGTATAACCCAAATTTTCAGCACAACTCTTCATAGGCATCGCATTCGAACCCACAATGTGTGCAATACCACGCAAAATATCAATTCCATTCTTATCACTTTGAAGCATATGTTTTAGACCCTCAATTAAAGGAAGAGCTTGACTATCAGGGTACTCATGAGACATCCATTGGTGAAAATCATCAAATTGGTTATCCAATTTCGAAATTTATTCTTCAGAAACCTCATGGAGAGCTTCTTCATCATTAGGAGGATTAGAGGAATTACCCATGTCCTCGTTAAAAAGGCTATTCAAATTAGGTTCCATCTCCTCAGTAATTAAACCTCGGAAAGACTTAATTCTACGGCTTCGTCTAACGGGAATAGTGTAAGTAGGGCTTATTGTTGTAAAACTCATGCACTAGAAAGAGAGAGAAAATTTTGAATTCAGAGGTAGCAATTTTCAGTAAAATCAGCCAATCTTCTGGATTTAAGCTGTTAAATGCAATCACGACAGTCTCCCGAAATTTCGAAAAAAATGTCCGGGACCGTGGCACTCGGAGTGCAACACGGTCCTTGCAACTTTTTTTGAAATTTGCCGGGATGAAAGGTATGATGATTTTAAAGCCAATCTGAAAAAATTGAGTGGTTTTACGATCTGTAGATAGGCCAAATTAAAGTTGCAATCTCAAAATTGAACCCTACCCAGATTGTCGAAAAATTCAAAATTTGAATTTTGAAAAAGAGAGGGAAACTGAAATTTTGAATTTTATGATTTTAGAGGGAATGCCAAAAGCAATGCAAGTTTTGAAATTCAAAGGTTGACTCAATTTCACGCAAAATTCAATTTTGAAAGCGGAAATCAAAGTTGTTGTAATTAAGCACTTAATTTCAAAAGGCACAAAATGCAAGAATTTGAATAAAGCACTGAAATTTTTAATGAATGTTAACACACTTTTCAGATTTAGGACAGTAAGAACACAATTTTGACACAAAATTTCAGTTTCAATGATTTTTGAATGTTTAAAAGCCTTAATCCAAGCAATTACAATACCAACTTTGACTGTAATTTTGAAGGTGTTAAAATTGATAAAATCAGCCAAAATTCTGGATTTTAGTAGGAAAATACAGTAAGATCTCGCTCCCAAAATTTCGGAAAAAATGTCGGGGACGATGGCGCTCGGAGTGCACACGGTCCTCGCAACTTTTTTCCAAATTTTCAGGGATGAAAGATATTGTGATTTTATTGCGGAATCCAAAGTTACAACTGATTTGGAGATGTTTTGATCAGTGAAATTGTCAGTCAAAGGTTGAATCAAGAAGGTTTCAAAAATTAGGGTTTTGACACTTAACCACTTAATTTTCAAAATTAAAGCACAAATATGAATTGATAATTTGTAATAGAAGGATAGATCTGAAACAAGCATTAACATTTAAACATTTCACAAGCTTAATTACTAAAAAGAAATTTTAGGGTTTTTATGCAATCACCTCTAAAATTTTGCAAAAGATCAAACATGGAAATGTAATCAATTTTTTCAGATCTAAGCATGAAAAATCAGAAAGGATGTTCACGTCGGGTTCACCAAAATGTAAAGCGGAAAATCGCGATCGAACCCTAGTTGCTCTCCCCTCTTCCAACTCCGAGGAGAGAGAAGGGAGGTTCACTAGGGTTGATGGTTTTCACTTAGGGGAGAGACTTTACATTCAAAAGAGGGGTTGAAACCCACAAGATCCAATCCCACGCAATGCAAGATTGGATGCTAAATGAGTTTCAAGGGTTAAGACAGCAAGGCTACCCTCTTTTGTAAAGAATGTGCATAGAGGAATTAAGCTAGGAATGCATAGAAAGTGAGAAAGATTCACTTTACAAACTGAGATAGGAATACAGTATGAAGCTGCGGACCTGGAATTAGTAGTAAAATGTTGATACAGCACTGTCCTGTAAATTTGAGCAAAAGTTGTCGGGACGATGGCGCCCGACGCCACGGTCCTTCGAAAAATCCACGAAACGAAGGGGGATCTGTTCGTCTCTGCACAAGGATTCCAGATCTTCAATTTCAGCCGCGTACCTGCAACCTACACACAGAAAAGAGAAGACGATTGGGGGGTTAGGGATTAGGGGTTTGCCTTTAGGTCAAACCCCAGTTTTGGAATTAACCAAGAAATGAGCAAGTGCTGTAAATGTAAATGACTGTAAAACAAGTACTAATACCTTGTTCTAAGGATGTTTGTATCCTTATGTGCGAAGGTTTAGATGTTGCATGTTGTATGTTGTAGTAGTATGTGATTTCCTCTTCAATGGTTGAATCCTTGTCTTGAATGCAACACTTAGCCTTGAATGGAGACTTGAAATGATCAATTGCTTGAAGGAATGCTTGAATGCTTGAATGCTTGAGTATAGTTTCCACGCCTTTTCCATCATATCGAATGAAAGAGGAAAATGTAGTTTATATACTTGTCAATTAGGGCTGATAGACTGATTTTCCCGACCTTAGGCCGACCAGGAAAGTTTATTTCCAATTTACAAACAAAAAGACCTGAGACCCCTTAGGAGACCGGGCCCAAAATAGGACCCAGGGACCAGGGCGCTGGGCGCCATGGTCCTGCGGACCAGGGCGCTGGGCGCTCTGGTCCCACCTCTCGGGACAGCAGGGTGCAAAGGAGGTTTAGGCCAGGGTGCAAGAAAATGCAGTTTTCAGTGTCATAATCAGGTTTCGGGGTCTCCATTCAGGTTGCGTGTTGCGTCGCCATCGTGAAGACTGAAATGCAGTCGAAATTGCAAGTGTCACAATTTTAGGATGCTACACTTCTGAACATACCATGTAAGGAATATTGCTTCAAAAAAATGAAGAATCTGAAGAAGTCCCCATAGAATTCAAGAGTGTGCCATTGAAAAAGCATCAATTAAAATATTCGCTAATAGAAAAGTAGGCATTTGCTATTGTGAAAGTTGTAAAGCAGTTTAGGTATTATATTCTTCATTCCCATGTAGTAGTATATGTGCCTCACTCTACTGTTAAAAGCATTCTAACACATCAGGATATTGGAATGAATAATAGAGCCTCATGGCTTTCTCAAATTCAGGAATTTGACTTAGATATAAAGCTGACTAAATTGGTAAGAGGATAGGGTCTATGTAAGTTACTTGCAGAAAATGAACATGAGAATAATAAGGAATTTCCCTTAGTTCTGTTTGTTGGACTACAAGATACTTGGTTTGCAGATGTTGCCTATTATCTAACTTATGGAGATTGTCCGGTGCATTTATCTCTGAGAGAAAGATGAAACCTAATATTGAAGGCTACCAAGTATGTCATTTTTGATGATGTGCTATACAGAAAAGGGTTGGATGGAACTTTCTTACGCTGTGTAGATAAACCACTCCAAGAATCATTGTTGAAAGCTTTTCATGATGAAGCTTGTGGTGGTCATTTTTCATCAACAACAACTGCCTATAAGATCTTGGGGAATTTCTATTATTGGCCAGGTATGTTCAAAGATGCTTATGCTTGGGTAGCCAAATGTGAAAAATGTAAAATGTTCACCGGAAAGCCTCAACTTGCAGCATTACCTCTCAGACCTGTGATTATTGATGAACTATTTAAACAGTGGGGTTTAGATTTCATAGGGCCATTGTCACCTACATCAAGTGTAGGACACGCTCATATTCTGACTACTGCTGATTATTTCATGAAATGGGTTGAAGCTATTCTGGTAAGAAAGACTACATCAGAGGTTGTCTGTAATTTTCTAAAGGAAAATATTTTGGTTTGTTTTGGTGTTCCCCACAAACTTGTGGCTGATAATGCAACTAATTTCTCCTCCACTGAAATTTCTATGTTTTTCTATGATTATGAGATTTTGCTTGCTCATTCCTTAGATTATTACCCACAGGGTAACGGCCAAGTGGAATCAAGTAATAAAAACCTAATAAACATTATGAAGAAATTAGTTAGCGAAAATTTCAGAGATTGGCATAGAAAGTTATATGAAGCTCTCTCAGTAGACCGTACCACTCCAAAGAGAGCAATTAGCATGTCACCTTTCGAGTTAGTCTATGGTGTTGGAGCTCAGGTATCACTTCCTCTGGAACTTGCGGCTTCAAAGTTACAAACAGTAATAGAGGATGTGCATTTTCAGGATTCTCAGGAGAGGAGAATTATGCATTTAATGAAAATTGAAGAGGAAAGAGAGAAATTGGTCGATCGGATTATAGATCATCAGATCAGACTCAAGAAAATATTTGACAGGAGAGCCAGACCATGGAAATTCATGTCAGGGGATCAGGTTTTACTTTAGGACGGCCGAAAAGCACCAAAAGGAGCCCACAGAAAATTCGAATCTTTTTGGAAGGGACCGTTCGACATCCATGAGGTAAAAGGACCAAATTCGTTTATACTTGCATACCCGAATGGTATTGTTCTTCCCCTGATCTATAATGGGCAGGATCTGAAATTATATAAATTGTAAGCAGGAATCCCCTGCATGTCTTGTATATAAAATTTTGTTGAGTAGTCGTAGGTTAAGTTTGTTGTGAATTAGATCTTTTCCTTCTGAGTCTTATTTTGTGAAAGTAGAGATTTTGGGTTCATACCTCAGTCTGTTACCATCCCAGTCCCCAGTTAGAGCCAATGTTAGTCTGCTCTTTTCATTTTTCCACATCCAAAGAAAGTTTTCATTTTGTGGCCTCCAATGAACTTGAACCTTGAACCTTTCAAAAAAGTGGTTCAAAGTTCAAAGTTAAAAGTTAGTTTATAAAGTACTGGTTGTGTTTAATAGGGTGTCAATAGACTGTGATAATTGTCGTTGAACTTGAACCTTTGAACCTTCCCTTTAGTGGTTCAAGGTTCAAGGTTCAAACATCTTGTATTAGGTCTTTTGTGAGTCACGTTCATAAAGTGTGAGTCCTTGTTTGGTTGAATGTTTTGTTCTCTAGTGCAGTCTTGAACTTGAACCTTCAAACTACTTTTAGTGGTTCAGGGTTCAAGGTTCGAGGATAGATAATTTTGAAGACAAAGTAATAAAGTATCGGCATATAAAAGAATATTCCAGATTTGAATGATGAACCTCAAGGGAAATGAATGATAATGACATCCGTACTAGAGATAATCATGTTGAGGAAAGATATGAAAGGAGAAGGCATGCAAGAATTAATAAGGTGTCAAGATCAAATCCTCTCGGCACAATGGGTAAGAATAATCTAACAAGCGGGAGTCATAAAGAGTCACCTAGCCGACATTTCAGGTTATGTTATAAGTCTGTTTTGAAAGTAAATTATTGGCCTCTGTTGTTTGCTCAAATCAGTCAGTAGGAAAGTAGTGGCGGTGATAGTTTCTTTTCTCATCTTTGTGTGAATTTTCGGTTCTGCATGAAAGGTGAGCTCAAAGTTCTTCTTTCTTCCCTATTAAATTCTATAAATTGAAAAGTGTTGTTTAGTATTTCAGTTAGTTTCGTCCATTCTTCTTGCTGTGCACTTTTCCTATTTGTTGAGTGAATTTAGAGTAATTTTATGAAAGAGCACGCGATTCTGCCAATACCCCGTTAATGCAGAAGATTCTAGACAGTGGGTTAATTGAAGCTGCAACATTTCCCCCTGCCATATCATGTCTAGAGTTAGTTTTAGAATGTATGAGCAGATATGACCCTGTCGAGAGGTGTATTAGGGATGTAAAGGGGAAAAGTTTGCTAGTAATTAGTCAGCAGACTATTGCCACAGTAATGAGGATTCCTGAGAAACAACAGTATGAAGATTGGATGGTTTCCAAGTCACAAGGGCTGTTTTCAGAAAAAAAAAGGCCTATTACCGAAGTGTTATTGCTAGAAATTGGCTATTGAAATTCCAAAAAGGAGGTTCTCGGTTGCCCAACCCATTAACCCATGATCACATGATTCAAGAAGTAAGGGACACTATCATTCTCTTACATAGAATGCGGGGGAATCAAATTGCCTATTACTAGGAGGATTGGATGTATTTCTTTGTTCAGGTCATCTTTGGTGAGAAAAAGATATATAGACTAGGCCAAGTTGATTGCAGAGAGAATGCATGAGGGCTTAAGCTACTTTGGAAACAAGAATTTTTATATGTCTTCCTATCTTATATATTGCTTAGCTTGTATAAGACAATGGATAGGTTTATTCCATGAAGTTTGGTAGAATAATATGGAAATTTATGAGTACCATCCAAATTTACAACAACACAGGGTAGCAGAGAATTATTATAAGGTTCAAAATATTTTCCTAGGAAGAATAGTATTTGAATTGAGGGGACACATGCATAAGAGATTGACTAAAGAAGCTAATGCAGTTTATAAGTACCTATGGCGGTGTCTATATTCAGTTTTCTAGATTCACTTATCTGAGGGTTGGTGGCTTTGAAGGAGAACCCTATAAATTGCCGAGGTATGTCTTTGATAGACAGGTGCTAAAGGAAGTAAGTAGACAACTTGTTTATATAAAAAAGAAATACAGAGAAAAGTATCAAACATGAGTATCCTTCCCTATTGAACTAACACATTACACTTGCAATAATGTTTCAGATGCCTTGAACCTAGAGCTAGAGTTCAAACAGTTCAATTTCAAACTATATATTCCTCGCACTAACTTTGATATTAAAGGTTTTGCAACGGCTCATCTTACAATTAGTAAACATTTTCAGCATATGCCGAGTCTAGAAGATTTTTGGATAAACTGTGAGGATGAGTATGAGGTCTGGAGAAGAGCCCACCTAAGATTCACTGTGCGACAGGTAAGAGAGTATGGCCTAGAAATGAACACTAATCATATCGAGGAAGATGGCAAAGATTTAATTGATCCACAGTTTGTTGAAGATAAGCAGCCAAGAGTAATCTCAGAGACAGATTGGGAGAAAAATGAGGAGGAAGATATTTAGGCTAGAACCCTCATGGTCATATGAAGAACGGAGAAATGGCTTAAGCAACATCGATTGAGGCAAAGCCGGCAGAAGGGTTCAACTTGATCCTCTAAGAGCCTAGTTTCTAATACATTTATTCAATCTTGTAATGCAGGTCATTCTCACAAAAGGGATAAAGGTGACCAAAAGAGCAGGGAAGTACAAAGCAAAGGGCAATTGATTCCTATTAGAGTTACCCACTCTAAAACCAGGAGTAAAAGAAGGTCCTTTCTTCCAGACACAGTAGTGGTTATTCTTGAAATGGATGTCATTCAGGATAATCCAGGTTCAAAGCAACAAAATCTAGATGATGAGGAAACCAACCAGCAAGCACAGGAAACCTTTTAGGTAGATTCTATAATGGTAATAAGAAATGTAAAAGATGCAGGAACTGATTTTGTAAAGACTCCAGTTTCCACAGGCCCAGTCTAGTTGGATAATATGCTTGGTATCAAGAAGAGAAACATAGTCCCTGCATCCATTCCGATGGAAGATATGGTGAGTAAGTGCTTAGGAAAGACTCCCAAAGCGAAGAAATCAAAGACTGTGTCAAAAATTGATTTTGATGTTGATAGTCGAGATTGGGTGGCAGAGATTGCACATCCATTGACAGATGCCAAGATTGAAAATCCTATAGTTCAAGATTTTACTTTTGAAAAAGTAAACATAGGGCCTGCTACTTGTGCCATAGACGTTCTTCATCTTGAATCTTCAACTAAGAATATTATTACAAGGACTTGGAAAGATGAAAGGGACAAACATCGAATGAAGGAGATGTTGCGCAGAATGGCAGAGTACATTGAGGCAGTGAACAATCTGAATCCTCAACCCTTGTCTCAATTGCCTACATCATTTGATCCGAACTCCCTGGTCAATCAGAAAACCTTGGAACAAATACAAAAATGTAGATTGATAACAGAGACTGTGATGGAGTGGTTGGAGTAGATGCGGAAATCTGGAGCTGCGTATTATGGGAACCTGAGTAAAGTTCATAATGGGGCAATGCATGTAATGAAGGAATTGGAGACTAAAATAGGTAATTGGGAAAACAAAGAGGTGGAATGGGCAACAAGGACTACACAGATGCGAGAAGTACAAACTTACGGAGTTATGAAATTCGTAACTGAGAAACTAGTGCCAGGGCTAGATGATAGCATCTTGTATGTTTGCCAAAAGAATATTGAATGGAGGAATTCATTGATAAAATAGGCATATGAAGAATTCACAAAATTGGTAGGCCAACTTGTAGAGTTAACCACTTCCATGTGAAATGAGCTCTTATGCATTGGAATTAAGTGCCTAAAAAGCAATGGGAAATTAGAGACCGTCGAAGTAATATCAGAATCTTTTGAGAAAAAGATTAACTATGTAAAGGAGGCTAAAGGCTTGGTCTCAGATGACCTAACTACTATGGCCATAATTGAGTCGCTTCTCTTCTTATGCATTGGACATCTGGATAGCCACTCTAATAAAGTTGCACAGGTTCACAAGGAAACAGAGGTGTGGAAGCAGCGCATAGCACACGTGGGGCTTCCACATAAGCATGTTATCCAACACTTCATTATGGTGTATTCTGATTGGAAGAAAGAATGTGTTTCTTGAAATTGCTTTGATGTTTTCTGGACAATAGGCTCTGTTTTCTGGTAGTGAAAAAAGACAGTTTCATTTGGTAAATTTTGTTGAACTTCATGGGCCCAAAAGTTAGTTTTTTTTTCAATGTTTCCCACTTTACTGTAAGCCTTGTTGTGGCTATTTAAGGGATGAAAAAGACTCTATTTGGTTCCGAAAGATTTTTGGGGGGGAAAAAGGAATGCAATAGATAAAGATCTATTTTTCATGATGTTTTGAGGAAGAAGAGAACAATTTTTTATAAATAAAATTGTTGCAAGTTTTGAAGTATTAAATCTGTGAGTTTAATAGATTTGGACGATAATCTCTGTGTGGATTTAGTTTGAATCTGGAGTTTGTTACTTTTCTTCTCATTATATGTGAATGCATGTAAAATGATTTTCCCTTGAAAAAAAAATGCTTGAAGTCTGTGAACTTCATGATTAAATTGTTGTTGTTAATTGAGAGTATATTCATTGTGTGCTGACAAGTGAATATAAATCTGCCTTTAAGTACTTTCAGGTAAAAAGTATGCAAATTAAATTACTATAATTAGAGCTGATTGAAAATCATTCTTTGTTGGGGAGCTGTACCCGTATGCAGAGGATAATTATTCCTAAAATTATCCAACTGTTAGTTGCTTTTGTCTTTTAATTAATGGGCATACAAAGATTTAAGAATGCAATGTATAAAAGACAAATCTGTTGACTAATAGATTTTTGGCGACTTTGTTGGGGAGTCGAATAAGAGATCAGTAATAAAATCAAAAGATGTATAGGGCTATCTTGTGATTAGCTTTAGAATTCAGTCTGGTTAAATATTAGAGATATATTTTGTAAACAGACTAGAGTCCAGAAGGAATACGAGGTCCCAGAGGCGTGAAGGGGTTATTGATTCAGTTTTTCAGGAATTGCAGAATTTGAGTTTTTCTACTTCCTTTACGTCACAAAGAAGAGCAAGGAGTAGACCTCCTAGTGCTTTTTCTCATATACCTGCACCATCTACTTGTCATGCACTAAGATTGCATGGTGTTTCCCTTCCTACAGTTTTCAACCTTACGCCTTTGAACATTATCCTACCAACGGCAGTGAATAATCCCTGGGGACCAACTGTAGGACCACTTGCTTTAGGGGCTATTTTAAACCCTCTACCAAAAAGCTCACGAGATCACTTACCTAAGTTTAGTGGAGATGGAAAAGTTACAACTAGTGAGCATTTGAATGCTTTTCATGTGGCATGTGGTGTTTTAGCAATTCAGCATGAGGATGTAGCAGTCAGACTTTTTGTTCAAACATTAACTGATGTTGTTGCAGATTGGTTCTACCATTTACCGAATGGTGATATTACGAACTGGCATGATATTAAGACAAAATTTGAAGCCAGGTTCAAGTTAGCTGAGGATGAGCATTTCCTTTTGGCTCAATTAGCATAGCTTAAAAAATAGATTCCTAAAACTATGAGAGATTTTGTGGCTAGATTTAACAAGATACTTCATAAAATCCCCGCTAATCAAAGACCTTCTAATGATAATTTGAAGTGTTTCTTTATTAACTCAATGCCCTCAGAGATAAGTTTCTTATCCGTAGGAAGAGAGTACAAAACCTAGAAGCTGCTAAGACCCTAGCAATTGAATTGGAGGATGATTTAATTACAAATGGGAAATCGAAAAGAGAAGTTCAAACCTCCACTACACAAGCCTCAACATCAACTACTTCATCAGATCCTGTGATTCAAAGGTTAATGAATGATGTCATAACACTTAAGAGACAATTTCCTAAGTCTAATGTGATGTATCCTTAGCCTTATCAAGATGTTCCTAGAAGATTTCCAAATCAATCAACTAGAACTGGAGTAAGAGTACCACAATTACCTCTAGTGTAACAAAGGTTGGCCATTGACGCACCTCCATCAAACACTAATATGTGTGTCTTTCATCTTACTGATGATCATGATGGAAACTCTTGTCCTGAAATGGTACGCTATACACAATTGATTGGTTCAAAGGAGATGCTGAGGGAAGTAAGTGAAGAAGAATCTTTAGGGAAGCCTGGCGACTCTAAAATACACTTCCTAGAGTATGAGTCAGATTCAGAAAGAGGAGGTGACATTTTGGTTACCTTAGAAGATCCTTCATGTGCAGTATTAACCAAAAACCAACACAATATCAAGTCTCAAGGGGCTTCTTCATCCTTAGCTGGGAGTTTTAGAGGTAAAGAAATCTTCCCTTGTTCTCACAATAATGATTTACAGGTACACGAAATCCCATTGTTAAAGCCTGTAGATATGGTCAGTCCATTTGATATAATAGAATTTTGTAAATCTTCTAGAATCCAAATTTCACTAGCAGAATATTTGAAATTGAATCCTAAAGAACTTGATAGGCTTGTTAAATTTGTTAAAGGAAACAATGCTTCTGCACAAATTGGAACAACACATCAGTCAGTTAACCAAGAGTCAACACATCTAGTCAGTCCTTAAATTTCACCTGATATTATTGGTAATCAAACTGATGAAATGATTCCTTTTTTGAACCTAAACCTAACCCTTTTTATGTATCTCTGTTCATAAATGGACATAGATTGAATAACTGTATTATTGATTCTGGTGCCTCAGACAATATTATGCCATCTACTATAGCTAAGGCCTTAGGGTTGTCTTTAACAAGAACCTTTGGAAGATGTTATTCCATGGATTCCAAACAAATTCCTCTTGTAGGACAAATTAAAGATGCACAAGTGACTCTTGCTGAACATCCTAATAAACGTGTTAGGTTGACTATTTTAGTAGCTGATATCCAGGCAATTTATGGCATGCTACTTAGTTGGACCTTTTGCAAAGACCTAGGAGGTGAAATTAAGATGGACTGGTCCGAAGCCACCATTCCTATTGGGAAAAGACAAGTTGTTTTACAACCAGAACCAAAGTCTAAGTTTACTGTTTTCCCAACAGATGATCCTAAAGCACAAATTTTGTATCAAGAATGTGACTTTGGTATCTAAATGATTTTGTCTGACAAAGAGGTTATAGCTTCAGCTCACCAATCACAAAGAGCCAATGAACTTTGGAATATGGAGTTTGATGGCAGTTGTTCAACATCTGGTTCAGGGGCAAGGGCTATTTTAATTTCTCCTTCTAGAAGGCTTATCCCATTTTCGTTTAAGTTACAATTTATGAATACAAATAATACAGCCGAGTATGAGGCTTTGTTGTTGGGGCTGTCTGAAGCAAAGAAATTGGGAATTAAGCTGCTACGAGTTAAAGGGGATGCAGAGTTGATTGTGAAGCAAGTGAAGGGGTTATTTAGCATTAAGAATGAGAGATTGAGGCATTACAGGAATAGGGTATGGGATGAGATTGAAGGGTTCGATGCATTCTTTATTAAAGCAGTTCCTAGAGAGAAAAATGCTAAAGCTGATTCTCTAGCAGTTTTGGCTTCTCTCTTGATTCCACACCCAGAATTTATAGATGATACCTATCAAGTGGAATTTATTTATCAACCAAGTGTGCCTGATAATGCAATATTTTAGCAGGTGTTTGAAAATGATTAGCAGATAAAGAATTTCTTGCAATGTGCAGAGATGTTTACAGCTACTTTCTTTGAAGGTTCAACCTCAGACTGCAGAGAGTTTTCTCCAAATTTAAAACAAGAAGCAAATGAAGGGATACTGTAGTTAAAGGGAAATAGAATTCCTAAAGGTTTGGTTTCTTTAGAGCATCTTTTTGATCATCATGATGCCTTAAGGCAAAGGAAGGATGAGCAGGTTCCTGTAGCACAGGATACAGGAGGATATGAAAGAATCAACATTGGAATAGAGGAAGATCCTATGTATGTTAACTTAGGAAGATGTTGTATGTTTGAAGAAAAATAGGGATTCATAAGTCTCTTAATGGAGTTTTGAGATGTGTTTGCCTGGTGTTATGATGATCTGAAAAAGTTTAGAGATGGACATTTTCAACATCATATTCCTTTAAAGCCTGGAGTGAGTCCTTTTAGACAGAAGCTAAGGGGTTTCAACCCCAAAGTTGTGGAGGCTATCGTTAGAGAGGTGGATAAGATGCTGGAAGCAAGGATTATTTATCCTATTCATCATTCTACCTGGATTGAAAATATAGTTCTTGTTTGTAAGAAAAATGGAGAAATAAGGATATGTGTAGATTTCAGAAATTTGAATCAGGCCAGTTTGAAGGATAATTATCCTTTAGCCTCAATGGATCATATTTTGCAAACAGTTTTGGGCTCAGAAATGATGTCTATATTAGATGGATTTTCTAGTTACAATCAGATAAGTGTTCAAAAACAAGATCAGCATAAAACAACCTTTATTACTCCCTGGGGTACCTTTGCATACAACAGAATGCCTTTTGGTGTGATCAATGCTGGAGCAACCTTTCAGAGAGCCATGGACTTGTCTTTTGGTCATCTGAAGGATAAAATAATAGTTGTATATCTTGATGATTTAACAGTATTTTGAAAAGGGTGAAAAGATCACTTAAGAGACTTAAAATAGGTACTATAAAGATGTCGGGAGCACAGAGTGCCTTTAAACCCTAAAAAATCAGTGTTTGGCCTCACCGAAGGTAAATTACTAGGTCACATTGTCTCAAAGGAAGGTGTCAAAGTAGATCCTGAAAGGGTAAGGGCGATTCAGCAACTGAGTTTGCCATCTAAAAGGAATGGAGTCAGATCTTTCTTCGAGCAGGTAAACTTTTTAAGGAGGTTTATTCCAAATTTTGCAGAGACCACCTGATATATTGTAAACTTAATGAGTGAAAAATTAGTGTTCAAATGGAATGAAGAGGGAAATAAAGCCTTTGAAGCAATTAAGGAAGCTATAGCACATGCTCCTACCCTTGTTAATCCTAATTTTAAGAAAGATTTCATTATTTATTGTTATGCTTCCGAACATACCATGTCAGGAATATTGCTTCAAAAAAATGAAGAATCTGAAGAAGTGCCCATAGCATTCATGACTGTGCCATTGAAAAGCATGAATTAAAATATTCACTAATAGAAAAGTAGACATTTGTTGTTGTGAAAGTTGTAAAGCAGTTTAGGTATTATATGCTTCATTCCCATGCAGTAGTATATGTGCCTCACTCTGTTGTTAAAAGCATTCTAACATAGCAGGATATTGGAATGAATAATAGAGCCTCATGGGTTTCTAAAATTTAGGAATTTGACTTAGATATAAAGCCGACCAAATTGGTAAGAGGACAGGGTCTATGTAAGTTACTTGCAGAAAATGAACATGAGAATAATAAGGAATTTCCCTTAGTTCTGTTTGTTGGACTATGAGATACTTGGTTTGCAAATGTTGCCTATTATCTGACTTATGGAGATTGTCCGATGCATTTTGTAGATAGGAACTCGGAAATCATCAAAGCAAATGACAAATTAGACTAGCTCAATCACAAAACCAGATTGCAATGATAACAAAACCTACAAACATTCAATAGAGATATGGAAATAAAGCATTCAATTCAAACGCAAACCATCACAAATGTGAATGTGTCCTCCATGATTCTCCATTGTCCTTTCTCCTTCAAATTTTTTTTTTTTGTGGATCTCACCTTCAAGTGCATAAGCCTAATGTGAAAGCAAGATTGACAAGACAGTAGTGCAAGAATACTAGAAGCGTGATTGATTCGGGGATCGAAAATGTAATTGATTTGGATCAGATTGATTGAAAATTCATCCAATTTATAGATAAATTGGAGAGATGACAAGATTAGCATGAAGAGATTTGAAAGGAAATTTCAAATCAAAAATGACAAATATGACAAATTATGACAAATTGACACTTTCTATGCGAAATTGATTGATTGACAAATTATGACAAATTGCTATGTCATTCCCATGAAATTAGGAGAAATATTAGAAAAATAGGAGAAAATAGAAAATTAGATGAATTAGAAATTAAGAAATTAGAAAATTAGGTAAATTAATTAAAAAAATTTCATTCATTAAATAATTCACAAAAAGAGGAGGAATTCAATTAAATAAATATTTAATTGTGACAAGAAGACTTAGGATAAATAAATAAATTATTTAACCTAGAGGGAAAATGACAATCAAGATTAAATGAATAAATCATAAAACCTTAGAAGATGAATTAGAAATGCAAGGATGACAATTAGGTCTTGACAAAGGATAATTGATGTCAATTCAATCATGAAACAAAAGACCAATGCTGATAAATGATTTGATTGATAACTGTGCCAATTGACAAGGAACAATGACTAATTGATCCAAATTGACATGATTGAGAAGGACGACGATTGATGACAAATCGATCACAAAATGACAAGATTGAAAAATGACAACAATCGATGACAAATCATGACTGAAATTTGCTATCGACAAGACCTAATTCAAAAGCGATAAAAATGAGGAATGCAGAAGAAGGACTCGATGCTCGTAAATGATAAAGACCAAGTGCGCAACATAGAAGAAATGTTAATGTGGCGCAAGAACCCTAAAATAAGGCAATGCACCATTGTTAACATATGACTCCGCAAGCGTTGACCATTTTTAGATGTCTACATTTTGCCCCTCTTTGAGACAATGCGATTTTAAGCATTGTTTCAAAGAACAATAATGAAAATGCCCCAAACAATGATAATGACATATGCATGCCCCCTTGAGGAATTGGCCGGAAATATCCAGAAAAGAGGCCAATTTGTCGAGAAGAATGACAGAAGACAATAGATTCGAACATACTGCCAAGACTGACGGAAGAAATGTTAGTGAGAAGAAATTAGACAGAGGACAGTTAGTGATGAAGGAAAACTTGCTTTCACAAATGCACATAAGTAGGTGAGAACCTTTATTTATTGTAGCAAAGCGGATGCAGAGCATCATGGCATTGAAGGCTAGAGTTGGAATGCAACCCCTTTTGCAAAAGACAGACACATCACACAAAAGGAATGAGTGAAGCATCCTAGGGTGCATACATCAAGGGTCGAGGTATGTGCGACGTTCACAAAGCAAATGTACTTATCACATACACCCAATGATATAGTTGCCCCAGTTTGTGACAAACATTCCACAAACAGCAAACACAACAAAAAAGGAAAGGGACCATGAACCATCCTGGTCACTCTAAATCACTCAATGACATCATCGAGCAACATAGGAACATGATCGAAGACAAAGATAAATCAGTAAAAAGATAAGACTCACAAATTCGACCAAGTCAAACAAACAGTCTGATCGCCATTGTCAAAGGTGGAAAACAAGAATGATCATGCTGTCTGATTTCAGGGAATGTGGTACCCCGTCTAAGATAGGACATAGTCTGGTTTTGAGTATACCACACCCTGTATAAGACCCATGATAATAGTGACAAGGACAAATGATATTGATGTTGATTGATTGATATGACAATTTTAATCAGTTTGAGTGTCTAGTTTGATTGAAAAGTTCATCTGTTAATGTGTGATTTCATTAAAGCACAATGTTTGATTGATTGTCGTTGGATGTATGCTCAGCGATCTATCTATGCACAAAAGGGATTTTGATTGACAAAATGCAAAATGCTTGTTTAGGGATTTGAATGTTTTGAAAAAAAAAAAAAAAAATTTCGAGTTCTTACAATTTTTTTGTTCATTTTTTCAAGACTTTATTTGACTTTTTAGAGATTGTTTTCAGGACATTATTTGATTTTTATGACTTTTTTCAGGACATTTTTCAATTTTTATGATTTTTTTCAGGACATTTTTCAATTTTTATGATTTTTTCCCCCAGTGTCTAGCAAGGCAAGGAATATGATAGGTGAATAAATAGGCTTTTTGAAATGTTGGTGGATAGAGGGAAGACAAAGGCTTTTTATCATGGAGACAATGGGATAAGAAACTAGATATGACTATGTAAAGCAGGAACATGGCATGAGGGACATGTCAAGAGGTTTTTGAAACTATGTTTAAATTTTGCATCCTTATGTCAGATCAAGATCAAGGAATGAAAAAGAGTTAATGGATAGTGATAAGATATGGATAGGATAAGCAAGACCAAGAATGGATAAGGGACATGGACTGAAGGTTGCAATAAGACAGGGAATATGGATGAAAGGTTATAATAAGCAAATGGATAAAGACCAAAAGCTATGATAGACTAAAAGCTACAAACAAGATGCATGATGCTCATGAAGATCCTCAGCCTTGTCAAGATCAAAGGTGGAAAGAGGAAATGGACATGAGGGACAATAGGATATGAAGGGTAATGACAGGGGTTCGATAGGATAATGGAACAATGAAGGACAAAAGGATATGAAGGAGGAAACCTGCCCCCAAGTGTGGTGTGCAAGAAGTTCATAGATTACGAATGATGCCTATTTGCCAAGTTTTCATCATGGTACTTGCCCAAGGCGCCTGTTTGCCAGGTTTTCACCAGTGGACGAATTATTTTTTCTTTACTCTTTTTTTTTTTCTTTTGTCTTTTTCTTTTCACTTTTTTTTTTAATTGACTTTTTCAATAGAAGATGGACACATGATAGGGGATGGAAGAAGGACTCAAGCATCTTTTTTTTTGTTTGGACCATGACCTTTAAAAGTATGCTCAAAGACATTGGTCGTATAAGGACATGGAAAAATAAGATGAAACTAAGGCCAGGATTTATGCAAAGGATAGGATCAAAGGGATCGAAGGATGGAAAATATGCATTGGATAATGGATAGGGTATTGGAAGAACTATTCTTGAGTGGATAGAAATGTTGGCAAGATTGACATTGGCACACACCTTGAGGCGTGATGAACTGATGGAGGAAAAATGTATTTTGGATATTGAGATTTTGAGGAAGGAAAGGCTATGGATTTTGGGACATAACGACCCAAAATGAATGAAGAAGGTGGTGCAGAAATAGACTTGGAAGGTTTGGATGGAGAAATAGCAATTGTAGATGCCAATTTTGATGTTTCTTTAGGCTTTTGTGCTTCAAGGAGCCACTTAGGGATCCACATGGTTTTTTATTTTTCATGCTTTTGTGGTTCCTTGGAGTGCATTGCTTGCACAAGGGATTTAGGAACCCATATAGATTTTAACTTTTGTTTTTGAGCAATGGGCCTTTGTGGCCTTTTGGATGGTTCTTTTTCTTTATAGATCATATTGTTCTTTGTTTTGACATGTCGATTATATTGGACATGTTGATCCTTGAATACATGTGGATTTTTAGACTTATGACTTTTATGCTTGGCATCCAAATTGCTTGGAGGGGGAAAGGAATGCATGGATGGATATGAATGAAATGGAGTTCTTTTGGATTGATGAAATTTACTCAAGGATGTGTGCCTTTGCTGACCTTGCATAAAGGATGAAGGGATATAAGGACCTAAGATGGATGGAAAGTATGATGGGGAAGTTGGACATTTGGATTTTGATTTTGAAGGGATACCAATGCCTTGAGTGTGAGCTCTGTAGCCATGACCATTAGTATATTCTTTGATATGGAGGGGTTCTTGCTTGTGAAGGTCTACCCCTTTGCCTTTATCAATATTTTGACTAATAGGATACTCTTTGCTTTGGGAAGAAGATGCAAGCCCATTATGAGGTGGATATGATATGAGAGAAATAATGAGATCTTGAAGTGGATCAGATTGCACCAAAGTGGAAGAACCCATTATTAATGTCAGGGGTTCATGAACATCTTGCACCATGTTAGAATCATGAGGGGGATTAGGATCATGTAGTGGACATGGTTCAATGACAAGCTCTTCAAGAGATGGAATGGGAGAAATAATGGGATCATCAAAAGAAATGCGATCTGGGAGTGTATATGGAGCATTAAGACAAGGAGATGGAGGAACACATGGATCTTGTGGAGGATTTACAGGAATAATTTGATCTTGACAAGGAGGAAGATCATTGGAATCCTCTTTAAAGGTGCTTTGCTCTTGACTTTCAATGGGATCATCGGAAAGGATGGAAGGGATATCTGGAATGTCAATGGGATTTGAAAGGACATTTTTTTCATGAAATGGAATGGGATCATTTGGGATTGGATGGACTGGGATATCTTGATCTTGCTCAGGGAATGGAGTGTCAATAGGGCTTTGGATAGGATGGACAAGAATAATGGAATCATTGTGAATGTCTGGGGAAATGGGACCTTGGTCAACAATTGGATGGGATGATAAGGTTTCAAGATCTTGATCTTGATCTGTTTCAAGACATGTTTCTTCATGCTCTAAATTATCCTCTTGACATGGGGTTGGACTTTGGATATGCATGGGGGATTCTGACAAGGAATCAATGTTTTGGCATGAAGGAAATGCACTTTGAACATTTGTGATGGATTCTGGCAAGGAATCAATGCTTGAACATGAGGAAGAGGGACTTTGAATGGGGTCCTCTAAAACAGGTAATGGCAATAAAGTGCATGGTTGCATTGGGTCTAGTATTTCCGAAACATGACAAGGATGTGCATCATGAATTGGATTATCTTGGCAATCAATTATGGATAGCCCTTGGATAATTGCATCCTTGGGTGTATTATTTGATGAGGACAATATGGAAGGTTCTTGTGAAACTTCTAGAGGTGTAGGGATAGATGCCATTAGAGAGTCAATTTGTTTGTGGGGGGATGAGGCATTGCTAGACATAATTCTATTATCTTGATCTTCTTCAAAGAACTCACTTGGTAGGTTCCTTAAGAGCCTTGCAATAAAGCCACCTTTCTTTCGAGGTTTTGACATAGTTGCATTAGGAATTTGAACTTGTTTAGCAAGAATTTGGTCTTGGTGTGATGTCATGTTTTGATATTGGACTTGGTTCAATTGTTCCAACATGTTTGAAACTTGGCTTGGTGTGGGCTGCAACCTTTGTTTTTGAATGTTTGGTTGTGGTTGTTGACATTGATATGTTGGTTGAACTTGTTGATATTCCACCATTGGTTGTGTTGGTTGTACATGTTGGACCATTGGTTGTGTCTGTTGGATATGTTGTTGATTTGAGATTTGATTGAATGAAATTTGACCTAATGAATTTTGATTTGGGACTTGATTGAAATTTGCACTTGTTTTTTGAAATTGTTTCATCATCTCTATTTGAGAGATGAGAGCCGGTATGTCTGATCATTTGATAAGAGCTTTTACATCAATTGGCTCAATCTTTGGATTTCAACTTGGAAATTTTTGAAACATTTTGGACATTTGTGATCTATTCTTCTTAATGTTTTTCACTTTTTGTTCCAAGATCTCTTTTTCTTGAACTAGTTTTTCCTCTAGGTTTTGTATTTGGAGCCCTATTTCATCATAAAAAGTTTGACCGATATTGCCTTGTTGTTGGGTTGGATATAATTGTGATTGCCTTGGATTAAAATTTGATTGCATTGTCGGTTGATACGTCAAACTTTGTTGCATCATTGGTGCTTGGAACCTTGTTTCAATAGACATGTCACTATGCAATGCAATATTTCTTTTGGAATTTTTCAAGGATGATGTATGATATGCAACTAAATGCAAACTAAATAGACAAAAATGCAATTTATGGCAAGAATGCAACCTATGTTTTTGGTTGTTTTTCAAGATTTTGACAAACTCATCAATACAATTCTAAAAATGAGACCCTTAGGAAATTGAAATGATGTCTAGACCTCAAAGGACAAAAGGACCAAGTGACAAAAGGACAAAATGACAATGTCTCCCCTATATGCTTGGATACTAAGCTAGGTTTGACCAAATGACATTGATGACAAAAAGACAAAGGTCTGATAAGGTCTATACTTCCTAACAATAACTTAGGGTTTTATCAAAGATTCACATTACTCAAGTATGACAAAACCTAGTTTTGACACTATATGCAAAGGGACAATTACTATGCAAATGACCCTAATATGATATGATAATGACCTAAGCTTAATGAAGAGACCTAGGGTATGCAAATGTGACCTAATATTATGAGGACAAGGATGCAAATGCAAATGTATGACAATGTCAACCTAAGGCAAAACCTAAGGTTGAATTACGAAATGGTATTACTCTAATGCAAGAGGACACATGCAAATGGATGACCCTTATTGATATGCAGAGGAGTATGACCTAGGTGAAACCTAACCTTGGTAGTTGACAATGAATTTGCAAAATGCAAACCTAGGATGAACCTAATGTTGGACATGCAATATGACACCTAAGTGAGGACCTAATAATGACATGCAAGGGGACACCTAAATGAGAACCTAATAAGGACATGCAAATGGAAACCTAAATGAAATGGACCAAGTGGAATGCAAGAATGACGCTCTAAGCCCTAAGTATGGACAATAGAGGACCTAAATCTAAGTGACATGAATGTTGAGACAAGATTTTGAAAAAAATGTTTGACAACCATGTTTGAAGGTGTTTTGAACTTTGTTGAATGAAATATTCTTGTGTTTAACCTTGTTTTGAATCAATTTGTCTTGTTTTTGAAATGCGACACAACTCAACTTTTGACAAGAAAAGAAGACAAGATATTTTACTTAGACTCAAGACAATCATGCTCATTCACACATTTCTTATGGTAGGCAAGGATAGTAGGTACTTGAGAGGTAGACTCGTTATGAGATTCAAGGAGAATACATAGATGCTTGACCCCATGGGCTCCCCTCCATGACACTCACTTCCCAAGGCAGCCAAGCATCAATCCCCATGGAAATCTCCCCATGGCAAACTTAGTATCTCTTCCAAGTATCTGAACTCCTCCTTCTCAAGCAACTAGAAGGATTTTGGCCTCTAAATACAAGGTGTTTAATAAGGATTTCTATTAAGTACTACTCCTTGGTGTAATGCAAACATGATTGAGACATAGGCCCACCAAGATACCAAACAAATGTAGTCACACAAGCATGATTTAGACCGTGAGGCCCTACTTAGATGCTGATATGAGAAAGAGTCCAAGGGTCATCACTTCCCAAGTAACTACAATTCCCATGTAACCCTTCCTTCAAAGATTTCGCCCATCAGGTATTTATTTATAGTGAGTTAGAATGCCAAGGTACTCTATTTGTGCTCACTTTGGGTCATTCCCTTCTCATGATTGTCACTTGCTTGCAAAAGAAAGCAAATGGTCGGGAAGGCAGGCCCTCTAAAGGTAACAAACAATCCAAAACATGAGAATGGTATCGAAGATCTGGATTTCTGATCACCCTAAGAAGGATGAGAGCATACTCTCCTACTCCAGTGTCAAACTCGACAAACAAAGTAAACACATGTTCATTCCATCCTACTTAGCAAACATACTAGGTGCCTAATTAAAAAAAACGCAAACACAAAGTTTGGTTGGAATATAAGACAATCTGCAAAATCACTAAGTTAGGAGTTTGATTTGCTTGGTCTTTGACTAGCGAACCTGCATAAAATTTGTTAGTAGTTTCATTCTTTTTTTGTCTTTGTCACACATCATGCCAAGGTGCTGCATAGAGAATCAGTACCAAAGAAAACCAGAATGCAAAACACAAAGTAATTTGCAAGCAAAAACACTGGTTTTTACCCCTGTTTCTGGCCTTACACAGGCACAGAATGTCTTACATAGGTGCAGAATACCTTACACAGGTGCAGGATTACACAGGCATAGGATACCTTACATAGGCATAGGATTACACAGGTGCAGGATACCTTACACAGGCGCAAGATTGATTACACAAGCGCAGGATACCTTACACAGGCGCATAATTTTTTTATTTTTATTTTTTACACAAGCGTAGAATGCCTTGACACAGGCGTAAAACCCATCAAGATGTGCCTGTGTACCTTACACAAGTGCAGAATGCCTTGACAAAGGCGCAGAAGTGCCCAGAAAGCTCCGAGTTGCTCTATTTCTTGATTTTTTCACCTACAAACAGCTCAAAAGCACTCAAAACATGGTTAAGGGGTTAGTTCATGTCAAGTTCACCAATTAATGTAGATAGGAATTCAGAAATCATCAAAGCAAATGACAAATTAGACTAGCTCAATCAAAAAACCAGATTGCAATGATAACAAAACCTACAAACATTCAATAGAGATATGGAAATAAAACATTCAATTCAAACGCAAACCATCACAAATCCGAATGTCTCCTCCATGATTCTCCATTTTCCTTCTTTCTCCTTCAAATTGCTTTGTTTTGTGGATCTCACCTTCAAGTGCATAAGCCTAATGTGAAAGCAAGATTGACAAGAGGGTAGCGCAAGAATACTAGAAGCGTGATTGATTCGGGGATTGAAAATTCATCCAATTTATAGATAAATTGGAGAGATGACAAGATTAGCATGAAGAGATTTGAAAGGAAATTTCAAATCAAAAATGACAAATATGACAAATTGACACTTTCTATGCAAAATTGATTGATTGACAAATTATGACAAAATTGACAAGGTTGCTATGCAAAATTGATTGATTGACAAATTATGACAAATTGCTATCTCATTCCCATGAAATTAGGAGAAATATTAGAAAAATAGGAGAAAATAGAAAATTAGATGAATTAGAAATTAGGAAATTAGAAAATTAGGTAAATTAATTAATAATTTTTCATTCATTAATTAATTCACAAAAAGAGGAGGAATTAATTAGCCAATTAAATAAATATTTAATTGTTACAAGAAGACTTAGGATAAATAAATAAATTATTTAACCTAGAGGGAAAATGACAATCAAGATTAAATGAATAAATAATAAAACCTTAGAAGATGAATGAAAATGCAAGGATGACAATTAGGTCTTGACAAAGGATAATTGATGTCGATTCGATCATGAAACAAAAGACCAATGTTGATAAATGATTTGATTGATAACTATGCCAATTGACAAGGAACAATGACTAATTGATCCAAATTGACATGATTGAGAAGGACGACGATCGATGACAAATCGATCGTAAAATGACAAGATTGAAAAATGACAACAATTGATGACAAATCATGACTGAAATTTGCTATCGACAAGACCTAATTCAAAAGCGAAAAAAATGAGGAATGCAGAAGAAGGATTCGATGCTCGCAAATGATAAAGACCAAGTGCGCAACATAGAAGAAATGTTAATGCGATGCAAGAACCCTAAAATAAGGCAATGCGCCATTGTTAACGTATGACTCCGCAAGCGTTGACCATTTTTAGATGTCTACACATTTATCTCCGAGAGAAAAGTGAAACCTAAGATTGAAGGCTGCCAAATATGTCATTTTTTATGATGTGCTATACAAAAAAAGGTTGGATGGAACTTTCTTACGCTATGTAGATAAACCACTCCAAGAATCGTTGTTGAAAGCTTTTCATGATGAAGCTTGTGGTGGTCATTTTTCATCAACAGTAATTGCCTATAAGATCCTAAGGAATTGCTAATATTGGCCAGGTATGTTCAAACATGCTTATGCTTGGGTAGCCAAATGTGAAAAATGTAAAATGTTCACCAGAAAGCCTCAACTTGCAGCATTGCCTCTCAGACCTATGACTATTGATGAAACATTTAAATAGTGGGTTTTAGATTTCATAGGGCCATTTTCACCTACATCAAGTGCAGGACACACTCATATTCTGACTACTACTGATTATTTCATGAAATGGGTCGAAGCTATTCCGGTAAGAAAGACTACATCAGAGGTTGTCTGTAATTTTCTAAAGGAAAATGTTTTGGTTTGTTTTGGTGTTCCCCACAGACTTGTGGCTGATAATGCAACTAATTTCTCCTCCACTGAAATTTCTATGTTCTTCTATGATTATAGGATTTCACTTGCTCATTCCTCATATTATTACCCACAGGGTAACGGCCAAGCGGAATCAAGTAATAAAAACCTGATAAACATTATGAAGAAATTAGTTAGTGAAAATTTCAGAGACTGGCATAGAAAGTTATATGAAGCTCTCCGGGTAGACCATACCACTCCAAAGAGAGCAATTGGCATCTCACCTTTCAAGTTAGTCAATGGTGTTGGAGCTCAGGTATCACTTCCTCTGGAACTTGCGGCTTCAAAGTTACAAACAGTAATAGAGGATGTGCATTTTCAGGATTCTCTAGAGAGGAGAATTATGCATTTAATGAAAATTGAAGAGGAAACAGAGAAATTGGTCGATCAGATTATAGATCATCAGATGAGAATCAATAAAATATTTGACAAGAGAGCCAGACCACAGAAATTCATGTTAGGCGATTAGGTTTTACTTTAGGACAGCCGAAAAGCACCAAAAGGAGCCCACAGAAAATTTGAATCACTTTGGAAGGGACCGTTCGACATCCATGAGGTAAAAGGACCAAATTCATTTATACTTGCATACCCAGATGGTACCATTCTTCCCCTGACCTATAATGGGCAGGATCTGAAATTGTATAAATTGTAAACAGGAATCCCCTGCATGTCTTGTATATAAAATTTTGTTGTCAGTAGTCGTACGTTCAGTTTGTTGTGATTTAGATCTTTTCCTTCTGAGTCTTATTTTGCGAAACTAGAGATTTTGGGTTCATACCTCAGTCCGTTACCATCCCAGTCCCCAGTCAGAGCCAATGTTAGTCTACTCTTTTAATTTTTCCACATCCAAAGAAAGTTTTTGTTTTGTGGCCTTCCTTGAACTTGAACCTTGAACCTTTCAAAAAAGTGGTTCAAAGTTCAAAGTTCAAAGTCAGTTTATAAAGTAATGGCTGTGTTTAATAGGGTGTCAATAGACTGTGATAATTGTCATTGAACTTGAACCTTTGAACCTTCCTTTTAGTGGTTCAAGGTTCAAATATCTTGTATTAAGTCTTTTGTGAGTCGCGTTCATAAAGTGTGAGTCCTTGTTTGGCTAAATGTTTTGTTCTCTAGTGCAGTCTTGAACTTGAACCTCCGAACTACTTTTAGTGGTTCAGGGTTCAAGGTTTGAGGATAGATAATTTTGAAGACAAAGTAATAAAGTATCGACATATAAAGGAATATTCCAGATTTGAATGATGAACCTCAAGGGAAATGAATGATAATGACATCCATACTAGAGATAATCATGTTGAGGAAAGATATGAAAGGAGAAGGCACACGGGAATTAATAAGGTGTCAGGATCAAATCCTCTTAGCACAATGGGCATGAATAATCTGACAGGCAGGAGTCAGAAAGAGTCATGTAGCCGACATTTCAAGTTATGTTATAAGTCTATTTCTTTGAGAGTAAATTATTGGCCTCTGTTGTTTGCTCAAATTAGTTAGTAGGGAAGTAGCGGTGGTGATAGTTTCTTTTCTCAGCTTTGTGTGAATTTTCGGTTCTGCATGAAAGGTGAGCTCAAAGTTCTTCTTTCTTCCTTGTTAAATTGCGTAAATTGAAAAGTGTTGTTTAGTATTTCAGTTAGTTCTATCCATTCTTCTTGCTATGCACTTTTCCTATTTGTTGAGTAAAGATGAGACCAAAACCACCTCAACCGGACCCAAACTTTGGTTTAGTCTGTTCCCTGCTAGACATAGGAGACACCTTCTTGCCAGCAATGAATTTAGAGGAATTTTA
This sequence comes from Cryptomeria japonica, assembly GCF_030272615.1. NCBI lineage: Eukaryota > Viridiplantae > Streptophyta > Pinopsida > Cupressales > Cupressaceae > Cryptomeria > Cryptomeria japonica. The sequence goes on along the minus strand of NC_081414.1, from coordinate 755,947,293 downwards.
TGAAAGAGCACGTGATTCTGCCAATACCCCGTTAATGCAGAAGATTCTAGACAGTGGGTTAATTGAAGCCACAGCATTTCCCTTGCCATATCATGTCCAAAGTTAGTTTTAGAATGTATGAGCAGATATGACCCTGTCAAGAGGTGTATTAGGGATGTAAAGGGGAAATGTTTTCTAGTAATTAGTTGGCAAACTATTGCCATAGTAATGAGGATTCCTAAGAAAGAACAGTATGAAGACTGGACGGTTTGCAAGTCACAAGGGCTGTTTTTAGAAAAAGGGCCTATTACCGAAGTGTTATTGCTAGAAATTGGCTGTTGAAATTCCAAAAAGGATGTTCTCAGTTGCCCAGCCCATTAACCCATGATCACATGATTCAAGAAGTAAGGGACATTATCATTCTCTTACATAGAATGCGGGGGAATCAGATTGCCTATTACTGGGTGTAGCGTCGTAAATTGTACGCACTCGCTAGGGTGATACAATTTCGCACCTAGTTTAGCACCCGCCTTAGTGCATTTTGCATTTTGCATTGCATTTCTCCTTAAGCACTTAATTAATCAAATTAATTAGGTCTAAGGCCCTATTTCATCATTTTCTACATCACAAAGTTGGGCCCTTTCACTAAAGCGCGCCCTTCGCATTTTATTCTTCCAATACACCACTTAATCAAAAACCCTAATTAAGTCCTATTTCGAACTTGGGGGCTTGGTTTTGGGGTCTAAACATCTCGAAATCACCTGTAACTTCGGGATTCTCTCTAAAATCATCATATCCGACGGCCCTGAAAATTTGGTGAAAAGTTGTCGGGACCATGGCGCCCGTGCAACATGGTCCCGGACATTTTTCCCGAAATTTTGGGAGCACGATCTAATCATAAAATAAAGCTTAACCCCAAGAAATTGGCGGGATATTCAATCTCTAGGTCAGCCAAAATACGAATTTATGACCTAGGGTTTCATACATAAGAGCTCTCTTTCTTCATTTGAAAGGATCGGATTTTTGTTTCCAGGAACTTCATATGCAGCGAAAGAGTAGATCTTTGAAGACTTCAACAACACTCAACATCATTCTATCAAGCATCTATCAAATTCATTCATTCATCCAATTAGGGCTTGGAAGACATTGAAGAACAATAGGAGATTACCGACTGAAGATTGGCTTGTACTCCTCCCTTGAGGGTTGGGTATGATTTCATATTGTTTTCATGTCCTTACATAAGCTTTGATATATCATTTATTCATGCTTTAGATCACATTGCATCTTGATTTAGAGCATTTGCATTATCATTTACAAGCAATTAGGGTTTACTTTCTAGGTTGCTCTAGTTTGCTTTCTTGCATTTTGGACCTTGCACACACACTAGGTCTGCACACACAATACATTTTACAAAACAACTTAGCTATTCGTGGAGGTGGAAATCACCAAAGCGGGGGTTTGACTAAGGCAAAACCCTATATAGCCGCCCTTCCCCCTTTTCAGATATTATTGCAGGTTTCGGGATTCAGACGACGCCGCAAGACACAGATCTAGAAAGAGGAGACTGAGACAGAACTCTGTGTGCAATTGCAGCTCAGAAGACTGGGACAGGGGCGCTGGGTGCCCTAGTCCCTGGGACAGAGGTGCTGGGCGCCCTGGTCCTCCGGATAGACAGCTTTCTGACAGTTTCCAGACAGTGTTTCAGGGTGCAAAACAGTGGTTTCCGGTGCAGTTTTCAGGACAGTGGCGCCCGCGCCCCCGTCCCGAACATTTTCAGTCCGATTTCGACTCCGGGTACATATCTGCATTCTTATTTTATCCTTACATTTACAGCTATTCATTGCTTAATCTCAATTCTGCAAACTTGTTACTAGTTCATACTTACATTTTGAGGTTAGGGTTTGAACTTGTATCATTTTAGCTTTCAATTTCAACAAGGGAATAGAAATCCTAATAGATATCCCATGGCTCTCTCTTTCACCAAAAGAAGTAGCCAACCGTGCGATATCTCTAGGCTCTTTCGTATTCCGCAATGTGTGTCAAAAGTTAGGATTAGGGTACATTGTCCTAGTCTCGCTTTTTCCCATACACATTTTGGTGAACCCGACGTGAAACTATCATTTCTTCCTCTTGCATTGCATTTGTTAGATCTAGATTTAGTGTGTTTTTCATTTCATTAAAAGAGAAAAAAAAAAAAAAAAAAAAAGAAAACTTGTGTTTCTTTGCATTGTGTGTTTTAATTTTATGCAATCTTTTCAAAATGTCAGATTTTTATTTGCAAAATGTTCATGCATTTGATGATTATTATGAGTATAGCCAAGATGAATTAGATGAAGCCTTAGATGAGTTTTTAAACCCTAAGGATTCTAAACCTTCATTTTACCAAAAACTCATAAACCTTGTTACTATGCCATTTAGGTGTGATGAGAAAGATATGACGAATGATTCCTCTCAAGGATACATTCCTATCCACTCTTCCCCTGAATCTAGTAACATGGTTGTTTTCAATAATCCCCTCTATGAGGAGATGTCTCCTTTTGAATCAAAAGACAAACCTTTTAACCGATATGATCATGCTTTGTTGGATGATGCCCTTGATGACTTTGTGGCTTTGTCGAAACCTATAAACGAAAACAAGACCTCTAAATTGGTTAACATGATAAATTTGAATGAATATAACAAACCTCTCTTTGAAGTCCAAGGTGCTTATCCTTCTCCCACCTTTCAAATTCCTAAGACTCCTCTCCTTACTGTCCAAGGGAGGTATGATCATGATTCCTTTTGTACTCCGAATAAACCAATCATTACCGTACAAGGAAGACAATCTATAAGTCCTTACAATTATGCTAAGCAAATAACTAGAGAGAGTTATCATGCAGTTGCCCATACCTATCATACCAGAAATAATAAGCAACCTAACCCTCCTCCTGTTATTCCAGTTTCACTTCCTAATCCTCAACCAATTCTTCCTCAAGCTACCCGTATTTCGCAAGTTATGGGTAAGGAATATGATCTCATAGAACAGCTTAAAGCTACCCCTGCTAAGATATCCCTTTGGGATTTGATTCAAACTTCTTCCGCTCATCATGGAATGTTACAAGATGCCTTGAAAGATTTGAATGTTCCTCCACCGAATACATCTAGTAATATAGCATCTTTTGTTAACTCTGTGATGAATCCTAAACCTCAAATTGTGTTTACGCAAGATGAGTTGCCTACTAGTGAAGTCCAACAACAATATGATCCCTTGATGATTGTGGTTGTCATGAAAGACACTGCTATAAGACGAACACTAGTAGATAATGGCTCTGGCCTTAATGTGTGTAGCATCAATTTATTGCATAAGATGAATGTGGATACATCTCTTATGGATCCTGACTCTCGTTCCATTCATGGCTTTGACAATGTGGCTAAGACTTCATTGGGTATCATCACCTTACCTCTCACAGTGGGGCCTGTTACTTTGCCTACTCCTATCGATGTTATGCCGGGAAATTTAACATACAACTTGTTATTAGGGAGGCCTTGGATTCACAGCATGCAAGCTGTCCCCTCTACATTGCATAGACAAGTTAAATTCATCTATAACAATAAGACATATACTTTGATGGGAGATACTAATTTTCAAGCATGTCTACAAACATCTAAAGGAGATTCTTCTAAGCCATCTGCGTCTAATGATGACTCTTTAAACAAGAAACCTATTGATGAGTCTTCGTTTCCCGAGGATCAAAATCTTTGGGATGAATCCGGAATTCCTAAAGAAGATCCTTCTCAGCTTGAAACTACACAAAAAAGGGATTTTGATCCTGAGAAGGTTCTCGTAGAAGATGATTGGGGATCTCTTGATTTTAATCCTACCTTTGTAGGTGAATATAAACTTCCTTCTAGAGAGCTTAAAGTTGAAAAGAAGGAAGAAACTAAAAATCAATCAACCCTGCCCGAGGCTATGAGTAATAACTTTGTGGCCGCTTCTCAAACTTCCTCTTCTCACATCTATAACTATGAAGAGTTTGATTCTTTGTCTTATGAAAAACCACCTTCTTTTCCTGAAATGGCTGATCGCTATGGTCGTGGTTTTCGCATTTTTGCTAAGCATGGGTATCATGGAAAAGGTTGTGGTGCTAATGAACAAGGGATTAGAGTTCCTCTAGAGACTAATTTTCATAATTATGCCTTTGGACTTGGTTATAATCCCTGCAGACGTACTAAAGCCTCTAAAAGACCATGCATTAGTGTTAATGCTATCTCTACATCTTTATCAATACAACACCCTGAGTATATTGATGAGGATTCTTTGGATGATTGTGCTCTGGATATCTTCCCTGCTGACGATGCTTTAGCTGAGTTCTTGGGAGCCTATGACACTCTTCCTCGTTATCATCACAATAGGGGTCTCCCTTATTGTTTGAACACTGAAGCTTATTTTGGAAAAGAGATTGATAATGATAAGATTGTGAAAGAATTCCCTCAGTTAAAGGATACTCCTCAACAAAGTAACCTCCTCATAAGTGATACCCTTGATGTTAAGATGGATCCTTGCAACAAAGAAAAAATCATTAAAATTGGAAAATGTTTGGATAAAGAGGAACAGAAACAATATGAAGAGCTATTGCATGAATTCCCTGAGATCTTTGCTTGGGCATATTCTGACATGCCTGGTATAGATCCTAAGATTGTTACTCATAATATTGTCTTAGTTCCTGATGGTAAGCCCGTGAAACAAAAGATTCGAAAAATGAATCCTAAGATAGCTCTACTTGTTAAAGCTGAGATTGAAAAATTATTAGAGGCTGGATTTATCCGCCCTATTGACTATTCCCCCTAGATTTCAAACATTGTCGCTGTGGCTAAACCAGATAACAAAATAAGGATGTGTACCGACTTTCAGGATCTAAATAAGGCTTCTTTAAAAGATGATTTCCCTCTTCCAAACATTGACATGATAGTTGATTCTACGGCAGGACATGCCTTGTTATCCTTCATGGATGGTTTTTCAGGCTATAATCAAATTTTCATAAACCCTCAAGATCAATTCAAAACTGCTTTCACCACTCCTTGGGGTACGTTTTGTTGGATAATGATGCCTTTTGGACTAAAAAAAGCCGGTGCAACTTATCAACGAGCGATGACCCTTATCTTTCATGATTATATGCATAAGATTTTAGAGGATTATGTTGATGATATTTTGGCTAAATCCTTTCTTCGCATGGATCATGTTAAAGTCCTTCGTCAAATTTTTGAAAGAATTCGTAAATATCACATGCGCTTGAATCCCCGAAAATGTGTTTTTGGTGTGGATAGTGGAAAACTATTAGGGTTCATAGTTTCGCATCGTGGGATTGAGGTGGACACTAAGAAAATAGATGCTATTGTTAACATGCCACCTCCTCGAAATGTATCTCAACTTAAAAGCTTACAAGGAAAGATTCAAGCTATTCGTAGGTTTGTGTCTCAACTTGCGGATCGTACCTTTCCTTTTACTCAACTTCTTAAAAAGGATATCACTTTTCAGTGGAATGAGGATTGTCAACAAGCATTTGAAGATTTAAAAGTGTATTTAGCTAGTCCTCCTATTCTTCAACCTGTCGAACCTTCTAAACCCTTTATCCTATATACAGCTGCTTCTTCTCATGCTCTCGCAGCATTGTTAGCACAACATGATAAAGATGGTAAGGAGTGTCCGGTGTATTACATAAGTCGTACTTTACTCGATTATGAGACCCGATATTCTGTGATAGAAAGACAATGCTTGGCCGTGGTGTTTGCGACTCAGAAATTGAGACATTATCTTTTAAATTCAGAAGTCCATGTCATGGTTAAGTTTGATCCGTTGAAGCATCTTTTCTCTAAAACTGATTTGTCAGGACATCTTGCTAAGTGGGTTATGATGTTAACTGAATTTGACCTTAAATTTGTTTCACAAAGAGCAATAAAAGGACAAGCGTTGACCGATCACTTAGTTGAGGCCCCTTCACCCTTCTCCTTCCCTAACCCTGAGTCCTTTCCTGATGACTTCATTCTTTCTATAGAGGAAGATGAAACTTGGGAGTTATATTTTGATGGCTCTAAGTGTCGTACAGGATCGGGGGCAGGTGTTGTTCTGATTTCTCCTACAAAGAAACCTATTCCCTTGTCATATCGTCTAAATTTCCTATGTACCAATAACATTGCTGAGTATGAGGCTCTTATAGCAGGAATAAAAGCAGCCCTAGCTCTTAATATAAAACACATACATATCTATGGAGATTCGCAATTGATTATAAGACAAGTAACAGGACTATATCAAGCGAAACAGGACAAATTATCACAATATAAAGACCTTGCTATATCTTTATTACAAAATTTTGATTCTTATACCATGGAACCTGTTCCTCGAAAAGATAATCGACATGCAGATGCAATGGCATGTGTGGCTTCGTTAGTATCTTTAGAGGACCCTATGGTTGATCTTAACTTCGTTATTCACAATCTTACTTCTCCAGCTATTGAAGATGATTCTAGCTTGGTAACATGTTGTGACTTTGTAGACTCAGATGAATGGTTCTCGCATATTGTAAGATATTTGACCGATGGTACCTTCCCTGATTCTGCTAATAGGAACACTAGGGCTAGAATCCGCAAGTTGTCTGCTAGATATATCATCCTTTCTAATGTCCTTTATCGAAGGGGTTATGATGGTCTTCTCCTTCGTTGTCTTAACCAGTCAGAAATCCCTATTGCCCTTGAAGAGGCACATTCGGGTGCCTGTGGGGGGCACTTTGGGGGCAAATCCCTGGTTCATAGGTTGCTTCGTATGGGATACTATTGGCAAACTATGCAGAAAGATTCCTTTTCATTTGTTAAGAAATGTCATCAATGTCAACAACACAATAACCTGATTCGTGCTCCTGCCCAAGAACTTCGTTCTCAAGTAGCTTCTTGGCCCTTCTCCGCATGGGGTTTGGATCTTATTGGAAAAATCTCTCCTCCTTCATCTCAAGGACACACCTTCATTATAACCGCAACAGATTACTTTACGAAGTGGGTAGAGGCTATTCCCCTTCGCTCTACTACTGCTGAAGTGATTTGTCAATTTCTTCTAGAAAACATTATTTCTCGATTTGGGATACCTTCCACTATTATATCAGATAATGGAACATCGTTTAAGAACAAGGATGTGAAGAAATTCCTCGAGAAGTATCATATCAAACATCGATTTTCTACACCGTATTACCCTCAGTCAAATGGTCAAGCCGAATCATCTAATAAGATAATTGAGCAAATTCTTCGTAAAACCATAAATAAGCATGGTAAGGATTGGAGTAACCAGCTAATCTACGCTCTTTGGGCTTACCGAACGAGTGTACGAATTGCTACGGGAACTACTCCTTATAATCTTGTTTATGGTGCTGACGCTATTATGCCCTTAGAGTTAGAAATTCCATCACTTAGGGTTTCTCTTAAAGGTATAGTAGATGATGACTCCTATAGAGAACAACGACTTCAACAGCTTGAGATGCTTGATGAACAGCGTATAAACGCTCTTGAGCATATTCAAGCGTATCACAAAACTCTACAGCGAAGCTATAATGATAAGGTCATTCAACGTTCCTTCTCAGTAGGTGATTTAGTCCTTTATGAGAATCAGCGCAATGTGAATGCCTTGCCGGCCGAAAAGGGAAAATTTAGTCCTAATTGGCTTGGACCATATATCGTCATTGAGGATTATGGATCGGGTGCTTACAAAATAGCGGATGTAGATGGTACACCTCTTAAAGAACCTATCAATGCTATGCACTTGCGTAGATATTATGCTTAAATTCTTCACTTCTTATCTATCTTCTTCAACATTGGATAATATGTTAGTGTTTCTTAATTAAAAGCAAAATAGAATTAAATGTTATGATGTTTGATCTATATTGCTTCGTTCCTGACAAGCATTTCTTCTTACTTTATAATTTGTCTTGAATTCATTAATGTAAATTGTAAAAGGTTTACATTTTTATAATGCTAGCATATTATACAGTGTCTTTATGTGTTAAGTAGAATCGTATCATGTTGTGTTTAAGTTCAAAATTAAATCACATTAGTTGTATGATTCTTAAACTTAATGCATATTTCTTCCTTATCATCAATGTTGTACTTGATTAAATATTTTAATTAAGTCACACATGTATCAATTTAATCATGGAGCATTGAGAAATCAATCACATAGAAATTAAATCCTGAACATACATGTACATTTACCAAATGTATTAGATTTAATCAAAACAAAATATACATTGTTTTAGGCATTAAAGATAACACATTTGAGACAAAAATGAGAAGCATGTATATATACATATATATGTGTGGATCGTGTACAAACATAGGTCACTGTATATCCAAAATGTGACCTCTCTCTTACATCATACAATCATCTCCTATCCCTAGGGCTAGTGGCTGGAGAGTGTCGACTGGATGCTCCCTCCTAATCTGGCCATGGAGGTGGACCCATGGGTGTGTAGCACGATACAGATCGTGAGTGACTCCGAGAGGAACTCCTACGATCCCTATCCATGAGGATCGCACGATAGGTGGTAGCCTCGGTCTGGGCCGCTACTAGATCTCGCCGCACCTGCTGGAGGTCCTCTGATAGGACTCTCTCTCTTTGCCCCGCCTGATGGAGATCCTCTGATAGGACTCTCTCTCTCTGCCGCGCCTGATGGAGATCCTCTGATAGGATTCCCTCTCTCTGCCGCGCCTGACGGAGATCCTCTGATAGGACTCTCTCTCTCTCCCTCCATATATCTACCTGTAATCGGAATGGGAAAAACAAATCCTCATGCCGACCCGCGTTCCCCTGAGGCCTGTAGGTAATCTGTGGGGAACTAGGAATCTATTCTATCATGGAGATGTCTGTCATTGCCTGCTGAATCAAGGAATGCCATTCCTGCACATTAGCTATGGCAGTAGAATAGATCTTTGTTAGTACCATTCTATATCATCAAAGCATTAATCAATCAATATAAACCTACTATACCTGGATCTCCCTCGCGCCAGTAGGGATCATGATATGGTAGCATCTGTGACTGGGAACCGCTAGGCTCCCCTCGCTCGAATACTCTATCCACAATGGGTGTAGGCTGGACGGTACTGGTGACAGGTCTCCGTATCGCCTCCTGTTCCCCCTGTTGGGGAATAAAAGGTGGGTCCAGGGCTATGGTATCGTCTCCTGAATGGTGGGGAGCTGCATCCGACTCCTCCTCATCATCTCTATCATCCTCCTCCTCGTCCTCCTCATCATCCTCATCCTCATCCGCATCATCACCTGCATCCTCCTCGTCCTCCTCTCTATCTGCATCCTCCTCCTCGTCACTAGGCTGATCGCTTGTAGGTGGATCAGGATCTCCCGCCTCCTCATGATCCTCTCCCTCATCTGGCTCCTCTGACCTGGATCCCTCGTCCTCGTCTCGGTCTCCATGTCTCCATGGGCCTGGATATCCTGTCGAATGATCTGGTGGAAAGATAGGACCTAGATATGATCTCATGAACCATGAAATATATCTACGCTGTGCTCCAGGCTCTGCAGAATAGTCAGTGACTACATCCTGATCTGATCCCTCTAAATCTGTCGACTCGATATCATCCACCGTCGGTCTCGCTACTGCTCTAGGTCTGGGAAGGACCCGTGAGTGTCGAGTATAGATGGGCACATCGGCTGGAACACACTGCTCTAGTCCGAACTGCCTCCGTACTCGGTCAAAGTAGAAAGGGACTATGATGTGTGCATATCATCCTCACAGTAGGCGGTTCCTCTGTAGACATGCTAACTGTCTCTCCATACCATCCCATCTATGCATCCGTAGGTAAGGTCTCCACACTGTCACCTCGGCTGTCAGTCTATCAATAGTCACTCTCCAATACAACAAATCCCCAAATCTCCACTCGTTGGTCAATGGATAAGCGAACACCCTAGGTCGCTCGCTCGCTATACTCAGTGGATAGCCGACGGGCCTGGTGCATGTGAAGTGCTCTAAGATCCACACCTGCAGAAGTGTGCATGTCATCAAACTACAACCCTGTCCGAATACATACTCCTCAAGGTCGTGATAGAGATGTGCAAGCATACTCCGACCCCATGCATAAACTCTCCTATGTCTCTCCATCCCTCTGATACACCATGTGAGGCCCCCATGCATGTGTGTCCCTCGCCCATTAGGGCAGACGGCTAGTGCTATGATGGCTATCATGAGGCATCTCAGAAGTGGTATCTCTCCTGTAGGATGTAAGAGCCAGCTGACCATGATACGACCTCTCGTCTCGCTCGGCATGACTCTCCCTATGCAGTACATCTGCTCCCTCTGATGATCCTCTGCTACCCGATTAGTCGCATACGTGACTGTCGCTCCTCTGATAGGAAGACGCAGTATACGGTACACATCCTCGAGTGTGACCGTCAGCTCTCCTACCAGAAGGTGAAAGGTACAGGTGTCCAGATCCCATCTCTCCATCAGTGCCATCAGCATCGCAGGATGAAATCGAATGGCCGGCATAAGAATCATGTACCACAATCCTACTATCGATAGGTTGTCTCTCTCTGACTGAGTCAGCCGTGGAATCTGGTCTCGCAAAGTGCGAAGGATGTGTCCCGTTGTGTGCTCTCTCATGTACGGGAGACCCTGCAAAACGAAAATATGACCAAAATCAGTACTCAATCATCGAAATCGCAAATGCAAACTATTGAACATTGAATTCTTGCCTTGTAACCCCTCGCTAGGCCCTGATTGGGGACCATGGCGCCCTGTCAGGGACCATGGCGCCCTGTCAGGGACCATGGCACCCTGAGGGGACCATGGCGCCCTGTCAGGGACCATGGCGCCCTGCAGGGACCATGGCACCCTGGGGGGACCAGGGCGCCCCTCAGGGACTAGGGCACCCTAGGTGGGCCCCAGTCGGCGTTCAGGGTCCGCATTCAATCACGAAAAAGTCAAACATGCGAGAAATCAAAAGTCAAACGTTTAGTCAACTCACCTCGTCCAGTGGCTCGTCGTCGATCACGGCCTGGTGCAGGATCTCGATCCTCGTGGGACGTTCCAGTTGTCGTGAAGGCATGATGACTAGGTGGGCTCCGCTGCACTGAATAGTATCCTGAAATTGACAACGTGACGAATACAAGTGTCACTTTCGAAGTATATACTCTCGTTTGTTTATTCTTACTTCTTAAAACCCTAATTTTTATCCTATCCTTCATTTTATCATAACTTGGGTTTGGGAGATGCGATTTTCGAGCCGTTTGTTGCGTTGGAATCGTATTTTCCTTCTCCTACTCTCAGGATGTTCCAAAAAGTGCTCTGATGAAGCCTATTTAGTGAACACCCCTCATCAATACTCTATTACACAATTTGTCGCAAGTAAACATGCTACCCTGTTTCACCTCCCTAAATAAGCAAGTCAAAACAAGGGGGGGCATATAGCTACTCACAGATTTCATCACTTTCCCTAGTAAGCATTAGGTGATTTTTGTGATCTAACGTTTGTTTTGTAGGGTGCGGTTCCTAACTGTGTACTGCAGATACCGCTGGGGGCTTCGTCCGACGACTTATGGATATATCCTTTTTCAAATAATGTTTACTTTTCTGTACTTTAGCTTGCATATGCACGTAGTACTCATATGACCGCTAAAGTGGGGGCTAAATGTAGCGTCGTAAATTGTACGCACTCGCTAGGGTGATACAATTTCGCACCTAGTTTAGCACCCGCCTTAGTGCATTTTGCATTCTGCATTGCATTTCTCCTTAAGCACTTAATTAATCAAATTAATTAGGTCTAAGGCCCTATTTCATCATTTTCTACATCACAAAGTTGGGCCCTTTCACTAAAGCGCGCCCTTCGCATTTTATTCTTCCAATACACCACTTAATCAAAAACCCTAATTAAGTCCTATTTCGAACTTGGGGGCTTGGTTTCGGGGTCTAAACATCTCGAAATCACCTGTAACTTCGGGATTCCCTCTAAAATCATCATATCCGACGGCCCTGAAAATTTGGTGAAAAGTTGTCGAGACCATGGCGCCCGTGCAACATGGTCCCGGACATTTTTCCCAAAATTTTGGGAGCACGATCTAATCATAAAATAAAGCTTAACCCCAAGAAATTGGCAGGATATTCAATCTCTAGGTCGGCCAAAATACGAATTTACGACCTAGGGTTTCATACATAAGAGCTCTCTTTCTTCATTTGAAAGGATCGGATTTTTGTTTCCAGGAACTTCATATGCAGCGAAAGAGTAGATCTTTGAAGACTTCAACAACACTCAACATCATTCTATCAAGCATCTATCAAATTCATTCATTCATCCAATTAGGGCTTGGAAGACATTGAAGAACAATAGGAGATTACCGACTGAAGATTGGCTTGTACTCCTCCCTTGAGGGTTGGGTATGATTTCATATTGTTTTCATGTCCTTACATAAGCTTTGATATATCATTTATTCATGCTTTAGATCACATTACATCTTGATTTAGAGCATTTGCATTATCATTTACAAGCAATCAGGGTTTACTTTCTAGGTTGCTCTAGTTTGCTTTCTTGCATTTTGGACCTTGCACACACACTAGGTCTGCACACACAATACATTTTACAAAACAACTTGGCTATTCGTGGAGGTGGAAATCACCAAAGCGGGGGTTTGACTAAGGCAAAACCCTATATAGCCGCCCTTCCCCCTTTTCAGATATTATTGCAGGTTTCGGGATTCGGACGACGCCGCAAGACACAGATCCAGAAAGAGTAGACTGAGACAGAACTCTATGTGCAATTGCAGCTCAGAAGACTGGGACAGGGGCGCTGGGCACCCTGGTCCTGCTAGGACAGGGGCACTGTGCACCCTGGTCCCTGGGACAGAGGTGCTAGGCACCCTGGTCCTCCGGACAGACAACTTTCTGACAGTTTCCAAACAGTGTTTCAGGGTGCAAAACAGTGGTTTTCGGTGCAGTTTTCAGGACAGTGGCGCCCGCACCCCCGTCCCGAACATTTTCAGTCCGATTTCGACTCCGGGTACATATCTGCATTCTTATTTTATCCTTACATTTACAGCTGTTCATTGCTTAATCTCAATTCTGCAAACTTGTTACTAGTTCATACTTACATTTTGAGTTTAGGGTTTGAACTTGTATCATTTTAGCTTTCAATTTCAACAAGGGAATAGAAATCCTAATAGATATCGCGTGGCTCTCTCTTTCACCAAAAGAAGTAGCCAACCGTACGATATCTCTAGGCTCTTTCGTATTCCGCAATGTGTGTCAAAAGTTAGGATTAGGGTACATTGTCCTAGTCTCGCTTTTTCCCCTACACACTGGGAGGATTGGATGTATTTCTTTGTTCAGGTCATCTTTGGTGAGAAAAAGATATGTAGACTAGGTTGAGTTGACTACAGAGAGAATGCATGAGGGCTTAAGCTACTTTGGAAACAATAATTTTTATATGTCTTCCTATCTTACATATTTCTTAGCTTATATAAGACAATGGATAGGTTTATTCCATGAAGTTTGGCAGAATAATATGAAAATTTATGAGTAGCATCCACATTTAGTAGAGAATTATTATAAGGTTCAAAATATTTTCCTAGGTAGGATAGTATTTGAATTGAGGGGAGATATGCATAAGAGATTGACTAAAGAAGCTATGCAATTTATAAGTACCTATGGCGGTGTCTATATTCAGTTTTCTAGATTCACTTATCTGAAGGTTGGTGGCTTTGAAGCAGAACCCTATAAATTGCTGAGGTATGTTTTTGATGGACAGGTGCTAATGGAAGTAAGTAGACAACTTGCTTATATAGAAAAGAAATACAGAGAAAAGTATCAAACATGAGTATCTTTCCCTATTGAACTAACACATTACACTTGCAATACTATTTCGAATGCCTTGAACCTAGAGCTAGAGTACAAACAGTTCAATTTCAAACTATATATTCCCCACACTAACTTTGATATTAAAGGTTTTGCAATGGCTCATCCTACAATTAGTGAACATTTTCAGCATATGCCGAGTCTAGAAGATTTCTGGATAAACTGTGAGGATGAGTATGAGGTCTGGAGAAGAGCCCAGCTAAGATTCACTGTGCGATAGGTAAGAGAGCATGGCCTGGAAATGAACACTGATCATATCGAGGAAGATGGCAAAGATTTAATTGATCCACAGTTTGTTGAAGATAAGCAACCAGGAGTAATCTTAGAGATAGATTGGGAGAAAAATGAGGAGGAAGATATTCAGGCTCGAACCCTCATGGTCATACGAAGAACAAAGAAATGGCTTAAGCAACACCGATTGAGGAAAAGTCAGCAGAAGGGTTCAACTTCATTCTCTAAGAGCCTAGTTTCTAATACATTTATTCAATCTTGTGATGCAGGTCATTCTCACAAAAGGGATAAAGGTGAGTAGAAGAGCAGGGCATTACAAATCAAAGGGCAATTGATTCCTATTAGAGTTACCCGCTCTAAAACCAGGAGTAAAAGAAGGTCCTTTCCTCCAGACACAGTAGTGGTTGATCTTGAAATGGATGCCCTTTAGGATAATCCAGGTTCAAAGCAACAAAATCCAGATGATGAGGAAACCAGCCAGCAAGCACAGGAAACCTTTCAGGTAGATTCTATCATGGTAATAAGAAATGAAAAAGATGCAGGAGCTGATTTTGTAAAGACTCCAATTTCCACAGGCCCAGTCTAGTTGGATAATATAATTGGTAGAAAGAAAAGAAACATAGTCCCCACATCCATTCTGATGGAAGATATGGTGAGTAAGTGCCTAGGAAAGACTCCCAAAGCCAAGAAATCAAAGACTCTGTCAAAAATTGATTTTGATGTTGATAGTGGAGATTGGGTGGCAGAGATTGCACATCCATTGACAGATGCCATGATTGGAAATCCTACAGTTCAAGATTTTACTATTGAAAAAGTTAACATAGGGACTACTACTCATGCCACAGAAGTTCTTCATCTTGAAGCTTCAACTAAGAAGATTATTACAAGGACTTGGAAAGATGAAAGGGACAAACATCGAATGAAGGAGATGTTGTACTGAATGGCAGAGTACATTGAGGTAGTCAATAGTCCGAATCCTCAACCCTTGTCTCAATTGCCTACATCATTTGATCCAAAGTCCCCAGTCAATCAAAAAACCTTGGAACAAATACAAAAATGTAGAGTGATAATAGAGACCGTGATGGAGTGGTTGGAGCAGATGCGGAAATCTGGAGCTGTGTATTTTGGGAACCTGAGTAAAGTTAATAATGGGGCAATACAAGTAATGAAGGAATTGGAGATTGAAATAGGTAATTGGAAAAACCAAGAGGTGGAATGGGCAACAAGGACTACATAGATGCGAGAAGTACAAACTTACGAAGTTATGAAATTCCTAACTGAGAAACCAGTGCCAAGACTAGATGATAGCATCTTGTATGTTTGCCAAAAGAATATTGAATGGAGGAATTCATTGATAAAATAGGCATATGAATAATTCACAAAATTGGCAGGCCAACTTGCAGAGTTAACCACTTCCATGCAAAATGAGCTCTTATGCATTGGAATTAAGTGCCTAAAAGTGATGGGACATTAGAGACCGTCGAAGTAATAATAGGATCTTTTGAGAAAAAGATTAACTATGTAAAGGAGGCTAAAGGCTTCGTCTCAGATGACCTAACTACTATTGCCAAATTGAGTCGCTTCTCTTCTTATGCATTGGACATCTAGATAGCCACTCTGATAAAGTTGCATAGGTTCACAAGGAAAAGGAGGTGTGGAAGCAACGCATAGCACACATGGGGCTTCCACATAAGCCTATTATCCAGCACTTCATTATGGCATATTCTAATTGGAAGAAAGAATCTGTTTCTTGAAATTGCTTTCATGTTTTTTGGACAATAGGCTTTGTTTTCTGGTAGTGAAAAAAGATAGTTTCATTTGGTAAATTTTGTTGAACTTCACAGGGCCAAAAGTTAGTTTTTTTTTCCGTGTTTCCCGCTTTACTGTAATCCTTGCTGTGGCTATTTAAGGGATGAAAAAGACTCTGTTTGGTTCTGAAAGATTTTTTTGGCGGAAAAAGGAATGCAATAGATAAAGATCTATTTTTCATGATGTTTTATGAAAGAAGAGAACAATTTTTATAAATAAAAATGTTACAAGTTCTGTAGTATTAAATTTGTGAGTTTAATAGATTTGGATGATAATCTCTGTGTGGATTTAGTTTGAATCTAGAGTTTGTTACTTTTCTTCTCATTATATGTGAATGCATGTAAATTGCTTTTCCCTTGATAAACAAATGCTTGAATTCTGTGAACTTCATGATTAAATTGGTGTTATTAATTGAGAGTATATTCATTGTGTGCTGACAAGTGAATATAAATCTGCCTTTAAGTACTTTCGGGTAAAAAGTATGCAAATTAAATTACTATAATCAAAGTTGATTGAAAATCATTCTTTGTTGGGGAGTTGTACCCATATGTAGAGGATAATTATTCCTAAAATTATCAAACTGTTAGTTGCTTTTGTCTTTTAATTAATGGGCATACAGAGATTTAAGAATACAATGTATAAAAGATAAATCTATTGACTAACATCAAGATATTGGTTAAAAATCATGTACTAAAGATTCTAATGCTACTCAATGTGTCATTACATCAACCATAATGAGAAGGAAAATAAAAAAATATCATTTGATAAGAAAAACAAGTCATTAAACATTAGTAGAACAACATTAAATAAAGCATTAAAGAGGTGGGAAAAAATAGAGGAACCTAGCAATAAGTCTCTTTGGGAATTCTCGGGTAGACTACCACGCAAAGATAAGGTTGTTGTTGATGCACTAAGAACATTAATTGAAAATTTTTGGCATGACATCACAATAGTTTCGCCCAACCAAAGAGATGTTGTTAGAAGGCAAATTGGGTCTACAAATCGTGAGCCACATGCCAAACACTATTTGGATATGACACAAACTAAATTTTATAAAAGATTCCTTCAAAAGTTTCCTCAAATAAGAATTTATCAAAGATTTTTTGAAATGGCAAAACCTTTTTATATTAAGATTAATCATGTATACACCACGTGTTTTCGTAGGATGCATATTGAATTTTTCATGCACTATGATATTTTTTCATCATATTTGTTCTAGTTTTCACACTAACGATGTTTTGGAAGAATGTAATATACAAGAACCTCCTAAGTCGGTAAGGCAATTTATTTCAAGTGTGCTATGTAATAGACATGATGGTTGCATTTATTATAGGATGCCTTGTTTGGAAGGTTCTTGTGCTATATGTGGTGGTTTGCAACGTTTACCAAGATGTGTACATTTGGAGAGAACACATGAAATTGGTACAAAACTAGTTTCTTTTAGAAAATACAAGATAGTCACATATGGAGTTAAAGATGAAAAAGATTTGAAGAGATGTGAGCTAGTGAAAAATGATATATGTGTAGCTCAATTTATGAAAATGTTTCAAGAGAAACTAGTTTATGAGTACATAATGCATACACATAGAGCTCGATGGTTAGATGAGCAATTCAAGTTATGTAAGGACACATTTCCCCTTGGAACCATTGTCTCTATCGTTGATTTCGCTGAAAATTTTACACTACAACCTCAAAATGAAGTGCAATCTATGTATTATCATTCTACACAAGTTTCTATTTTTGTACACATAGAATTCATGCATGTAGATGATAGCACAAAGGAGGATAGAAAGGTTGTGAGAGAGTATCACTTCTACATAAGTGATGATTGTACTCATTCATCAGAGTTTATACAAGGATGCTTGAAATTTTTCTAAGATAGTTTAAGGGAAAGGAATATACGATACAACCAACACTTAATATGGTCAGATAATTGCACCGTGCAATTCAAGAATGCAAGGATGTTTTATTGGTTGACAAGGATGTATATGACAAGCGGTGTACAACTTTTTTGGAATTTCACTGAGGCTGGACATGGTAAGGGAGAGTACGATGGTGCAGGAGCATGTGTAAAAAGAGCCCTAGCTAGAGAATAATTGAAGTACGAAGGTGGTGCTGAGATGATAGATGCAGAAATAATTGTGTGATGATGTAATTCTACGATGGGTCCAGGTAATCCAGGTACATCAATGGTTCATATATATTTTTGGTTGATCACTTAATCTAACTTTGAAAACTATCTACATTGTTGTGCAGTTGCAGGATTGAGTGACATGCACTCATTTATGAGTTCAAACTCAAGTTCACTAGTAATTTATACAGGATAGATGATATGTTTTTTCTCTTCATGCATGTATTGTTTGTGGGAAGAATGTGAATCACAAGAGTGGGTTGACAAATGGTCTTGTAGACCATTTGTTCCCATTGATACATATCAAATTCCCAAAGCACTAAAATTGATCCAGATGGAGACATCAGTGAATTTTGATCATGTATCTGACCTA
Source organism: Cryptomeria japonica (assembly GCF_030272615.1). Lineage (NCBI taxonomy): Eukaryota > Viridiplantae > Streptophyta > Pinopsida > Cupressales > Cupressaceae > Cryptomeria > Cryptomeria japonica. The sequence continues at coordinate 755,928,896 of NC_081414.1, read as the reverse complement.
GTGGATTTAGGTGATTTTTTCAGTTAATATTTTTGCAAGTATTCTTTTTGGTTCATTTTATTGTACATCATACTTTATTTTTGGTATTAATTAACACTTTATAAAATGCAGGTCATGTGTATGTAGTTGTTGCAGAAGAGAACAATGAAGAAGGAATATATTACTATTTGTGTCATTGTTTTGAGCCAAAAATAAAGTTGACAACCATAATCATTTATGGAGAGGGTATTGAGTACCCAATAAGGTCTATTGTCATGACAGGAACATGGTTTAGGAGATACCCTATCAAGAATTTTGATGTTTGGTTGTTCAAGGACTTTGAAACACACATACATATTCTTCATTTCTCTAACCTTGTTGTTGCAAAAAAATATTCATTTGATGAATTATCGTGGTAGACCTCATAACAAGATTTTATGGAAAGTTCGTGAATCTAACCACGAGGCAATACTTGACACAATACGGGTTAGAGCCGATCCTTAAGGCTCACTTGATTGATTCTACGGTTCAAAGTAGAATTATTTTGAGAATTTTGTATAAATAGTTGACGAGTTGTTCTATATTTGTTTTTTTATATATATTGTATATGGTGAAAATGGATAACAATAATAACAATATTGAAAGGCTAAATGAATTCAACCACAAAATCCTAGCCTAACAATCAACAAAGATCCACCATAACTTATGAAGATTACCTAAGACAATGCAAATCACATGAAATCACAAAGATTATACCATCACATGTCCAATAGGGTTTTGATCTCCATTCTTCCTATCTCCATTGATCTTGCTTGATATATTTGCTCTCAGATTTTATGTGCACAAGAGCTCAACAAAGAACGGAATGTGGTTGCAAGTAGGATCGTAGTGTAGTCAAGTCCTTAAGATGATTCATTAGGGTTTGATAATGAAGAAAGCATCTTCTTAAATAGAAGACATAATATGAAATGGAGGGATAAGATTGAGAGGTGTAAAAAGGAGGTCGGCTATGATTAGAGGGTAGGTAGAAGAAATAATAAAATAATGAGAGGGGTAGGTAGTGTATGAATTGAGAGATGAATGACATGTGTCATGGGTAGAAAAGGTTAATGAATTAATTAAATAAATAAAGATTTATTTAATTAATAGAAGAAGTGGGATCAATTAAATAAATAAGATATTTATTTAATTTAGGAAAAGGATAATTTAAATAAATAAATGTATTTATTTAAATGAGAAATAAGGCTAGAAGAGGATAAATGAATTAATTAAATAAATAAGGATTTATTTAATTAATAGAAGAATTAAGCTTAGATAATTAAATAAATAAAATATTTATTTAATTAGACATGACAATTTTAGGTTTCTACATTTTGCCCCTCTTTGAGACAATGCGGCTTGTCGCGTTGTTTCAAAGAAGATAAGATGAACTGATACAGAGTTGCCCTAGAATGGGAATGATATGCCCCCTCGAGAGATTGGATGAAAATGTCTGAAAATATTGCAGACGATCTCTCGATAAGAAAGACAAGATAGAATGGATTGACCAGATAAAGTGACAAAGTCACGGGATAATGAAGACTAACTCAGGAAATGAAGGCGAGGGCTAGGGTAGGCTATAAGATAGACCACGGGCAAAAGACATCCTCATTGTCATCTACACCATCACGAGATCAAAGTGCAGAGCGAGAAAAGAGCAAGAGCAGTCAGCAGCGATGGCTTTGGTTCACAGATTCGACCGCGTTCGTCGATTCCAGAGGCCAGCAGAGGTAGGAGAGCCGGTAAGTACCATCAAACCTCCTCGTATTTTGACGCATTTAATTTTGTCATTAATGCATGCTAGTTAGAGCAATAAATGCGCTTAGGAATAGGGTACCAAAAAAGTCTGAAAACGTGCAACTGCGTCTGCGTCGGTGCCAGGTGCGTTTGTGTCGGTGCTAGGCACATCTGTGTCTGGAACCGCGTTTGCGTCGATTGCGGGTGTGTCTGCGATGTGCAGGGGCGTCTGCGATGTGCAGGGGCGTTTGCGATGTGTAGTCACGTTTATGCATCACCTAGGCACGTCTATGTCCTACAGGCGCGTCTGTGTTTTTCAGGCGCGCTTGTGCAATTTGTAGGTGCGTTTGTGTCAGTCAAGCGCGTTTGTGTTAAAAAAATGCAAGTTTGGTCTTCTAGGTCAAATCGGCAGTTCTGTGATGAACATACGATGTCGATTGGATAAGCTGTTGAGAGGATACACTCAAGCAAGTCCTCTAGGAAGACTAGGATAGATCAAGGCACTTTGTGATGAACAGTGAGTACCAAGATAGAGTACTTTGTGATGAATAGGGAGTACCCAAAGTATGAGCAACACTTTGTGATGAACAGGGAGTGCAAATGTGAGTTACACTTTGTGATGAACAGTGAGTGTCACACACGTAGTACTTTGTGATGAATAGGGAGTACTACTAGAATAGAAGTAACACTTTGTGATGAACAGTGAGTGTCACTAGGATAGATAACCATATGCATTTAGATAAAAAGTAGCATTTTGTGATGAACAGTGAATGCCACCCTGACTGACGTGATTGATTTGCTTGACTGCAAGAGTACTTGCCTATGCTGGAGTCACGGGAGAGATTTCCGTCGATGCGGAGATTGCGACCTGAGCTAACCTTCGAGGACAGAGCTGCTATTGAGGCTATGGGTCTGAGACATATTCTGTATGTGCCTGAGTTTCGGGCAAACATGGGACTGTTGACTGCACTTGTCGAGAGATGGCATTCTGAGACATGCACTTTCCATTTGCCGATGGGTGAGATGACAGTCACCCTTGAGGATGTCTATAGGATTCTGCATATACCGATTGATGGAGACTTGATTCCATATGATCGAGATGGTGACAGAGAGGCATTGAGACGGGTGTTTCAGGATCTCGGCCTAGAGATGAGGGCTGGTCATGTGGCATGGGACACCATGACAGCCACAGGGTTAGCATTGCCAGTTGTGATTGGAGGAGTGATTATTGGGTTCTTGTGTCCGGATAGGGCGACATGGGGATTGGCAGTGGGCTGAGGTGGAGCATTGGAGACACTGGTGACGCAGCACACCAGATATGCTTGGGGACCATGTGTGTTGGCCCACTTATATTATGAGCTTCACCAGTTTGTATACCATGGGTCAGTTGGATTGGGTTGCGGGGTGACACTACTGCAGGTTTCGGCCTATGAGCATCTGCCAGTGACGAGGCCGATACACTTCCGAGGCAGGGGACATGGACGTAGCTTTGTTCATTTGTACGACATGATCACCTCACAGCCGCGGATTGGCAGGTTAGAGCATTGGCGGTGAGTGCTGGATGATATTGATGTAGTCATCTGGAGACCATATCTAGGATGCGAGGAGTGGGAGGATGACGCATTGGAGTTGCCATACACCTTTCAGAGTAGGTATCTAATTGGGCGGATGCCCTATGTGTTAGAGAGGCAGCTTGTGGATAGGGTTGGCCGACAGTTTGGCCGGATTCAGAGGATGCCACGAGGCTCGGGTATGTATGCCCGTACAGTCAGGGATCAAGTGCAGTTTGGGCCGCTACTGTCGTATGATCAGGCAGTGACACAGCTGATAGAGATGATACCTCTACCCTAGGACATGTGGCTAGAGGTCAACGATGCTGGGATGGATGCTGAGTATTCAGCATATTGGGCGGAGCATCCATTCCCACGACTGACAGATCCAGGGGAGCTATTGGATGGAGATGGAGGAGGAGATGATGATAATGATGGTGGAGGTGATGGAGGTAGAGGTCGACTGAGGTGGAGGGGAGTAGTTGGGGAGAGGAGGGTTGCACCTCGGAGAGAGGGTGGAGAGGAGTGGCAGGCTCAGGTGGTGAGGGGTCGCGGTGGATTGCCCCTATAGGTACCAGCAGCACAGGATCCCAGGCAGGTACAGAGACAGGGACAGGGACAGGAGAAGGGACGGAGACAGGGACAGGTACAGGGATAGAGGCAGGTACCCGTACAGGCACCAGTACAGGTACCGATACAGAGGCAGGCACCTACAGAGGGAGAGCCACAAGCCGAGGCAGAGGGTGGGGATCCAGAGGAGGATGAGCTGATTGAGCTCAAGGAGATCTGCCAGGGTCAAGCAGATGAGATACAGGAGTTGGAGAGGGAGAGAGACTGACTTAGGACGAGGCTCAGGGATGCTGAGCGGGAGAGAGATCAAGCGATTCAGCGCTACACAAAGGCTGAGACAGCGCTGAGGGCAGGGAGGCAGGCGGCGGAGGACATAGGGGCAGGCTATGCATATGTCCTGTGGGCAGGAGAGGAGATTGGATACTGGAGGGACCTCTACTACAGTGCAGTGCCAACAGATCAGCGGGCGAGGAGCTTCCATAGACCGTCGCGCACAGCGACAGCTACGGGAGGGAGTCGGAGGAGGCAGGCATCTAGCGGTGGGGTTATGGGTCCTCCACCACCACCAGATAGAGGGGGCAGGTGGGATGATCCTGGGGCGGGTCCTTCAGGGGCTCAGATTCCATTGAGGCCAGTCGGCTCCAAGGGAGGGAGTTCATCATAGCCTTAGAGGGCTCCCATTGTATCAGTGTTGTACCATTCTTTTGTATTGTAGACACCTGCGGGTGATTGTAGCCATATGATTTTGACATCATTGTATCATGACACTTTTGATTATATATATGAGATGATTCATCTTTGCGGCAGCTATATGCATGTGTACCTATGTGATGAGATGTTCTTATGTGATGCTTATGATATGGATGCAAATATGTATGTAATGCAATATTTTTGTTCTTTTATGTTTTAAAATGTTATGCCAATGCAAATGTAAATGTATGTAATGCATATGAATATGATAATGCAAATGTAAATTGTGCTAATAGGTATTGTGTGCAGGATGTGATGCAGTTGTGATATCTATATGTATGTATGAAATGCTTATATGTGGTACTGTAGGTGCAGCTACATGAAATGCAAATATTTTTTGGTGTGTCATTATACTCAGTGATGTGATAACAGGCTACGCGGACTCGAGGAGGACGATGGAAGTCAATCAAGAAAGGGGGATGAAAGACAGAATATATGAAAGTGAAAGAGCTTCTTGTGCGTTATCATCATTGAGCTTAATTATGGCAAGTAGGTTATGACAATCGAGGCATATGTTCGACCCAGAAAGTCATTGTACCTGTTTGCATGGAGATAAGACAGTCACAAACAAGGAATGCCCTAGTTCACACTAGACTCACAGTGTCCTCATATCCTTGGACAAGTCATAGCATTACTAAGAGACAATCCACAGACAGCAAAAGAAAATGGGTGACGATACCCCATCCTCGCCTTTCTAGTCAAAGACATCCTAGAGATAGAATATCTAGTCAAAGACATCCCAGAAAAGCTAAAAGACATGTCACCAAAAAAAAAAAAAAAAGATGACATCAAAAGAAAACCAAGACTCGACACCAACATCCACTGTAGTCCTCAAGTTTAGTGTCTCTTGTCACTTGTATAAGTCTTATTTGATTGTGGTCACAATGTTTACTTTCACAGAAAGGATAGATAGCACTGAACCATAATGTTGTCTGAGTCTGTTGAAAGATTTGATTTGTTGAAGCCCATTGTTGCTGCTGTGTCTCATCTGAAACTGACTGAATCCATGAAACTGATACTTTATTGAGGAGAAGATGAAACTTTATTGCGGATCTGTGATGCAAATGTTGCTTTATTGCAGATTGTGCGCGAATAGACTGAAGGAAGCTGGAAGAAACTGTACTCCTCCAAACATGTGATGTTCTTAGTTCCACACCCATCACTAGATGTAGGATTTGCCTTAGCCACAGATAGGATCTGATTTATTATGGATGGAAAGGGAGGAAAATGAATGTTTATTATGAATGGCTAACCAATCTTGGGTAGATCAATAACAAGCCATGATGGGAATGGGTAAGTTTATTATGGATATGTAGGCTGTGAGTGTGTGCAAAGTGAAATGATGAAAGAGAATCCTGAAGGAGGGAGGAGCAATGTCTCTACACATGGCGCTGGTGACCCAGTTTTCACCATGGTACTTGCCCAGAGCACCACCGGAGTGGTTTTCACCGTTGGATGAAATTATTTCTCTTTACTTTTTTTGATTTTTCAATGTTTTTTGTGTCACAAGGCGCCTGTTTGCCAGGTTTTCACCAAGTAATGATTTTTTTTGTTTTATAATTTTTTTTGTATTTTTGAATTAGGATATTCCGAAGAGCTATGTATAGAACCGGCGAAGGTGCATGCTGTTGATAGGATCCTCCAAAGGTTCACCTTCTGTAGTTGAGAGCTGATATGCCCCAGATCCATATGCTGTTGTGATGATGTAAGGACCAAGCCAGTTTGGTTCGAACTTGCCCTTCTTCTCTCTATCTTGTTGATGTTTGGGATTTTCTTTAAGAACCAAGTCACCTACCTCAAATGTGCGAGGCTTGACTTTATGATTATAACTGCGTTGTTCCTTGATTGAATGATGTGTAGCTTGAGTGTCTATCTTCTTTGATGAAGGAACTGAGATAGAATTACTAGTGTGTGGACTACACAAGCCCATATGTGTGTCACCTAAAGAAGTTTGGGCATCCCTAATAACAAAGTCCTTCAAGGAAGCTCCATTAAAGGTCCATGATGTATCGCTACAAGGGGATGGATGTGTGGAACAAGTGGAAGAGTTATGAAGGCTTATGATTGTGAAAATAAGTGAAAGTAGGATAGTATGATGGAGACTTAGGATCAACAAGTATGCTTTTTGGCTTGAAATTTTAGAACTTTTGCCCCCAGTCATTTTGATATTAGGGGAGATCAACTCTTTGTCTTCTTGCTTCATAGGATTTTTATCCTTGACTTTGATTTTTGTAGAGTCCAATAGCTTTTGATTTTGATTTGGACTAAAGGACTTTTCTTTATTATTGACTTTTAGATTTTTCTTTTCAAAGCTTGATTTTTGATCCCCAATGAGTAAGGGCTTTTGTAATTCTTGTTGATCCAAGTCTGGAAGTGGAGTGGAAATGGAATGAGTGGATGATATGGTAAAGCTATGTGAGTTCTCAAGAGGTTTGGCGATACACTCAATAGATTCTTTGTTGGAACCATTCTTAGGACTATTGATATCAAGAGTTGCTTGCACCACTGGAGGAGATTTACATTCAGACTTAGTAGCCACAACACTAGGTGGTTCACACCCAATTCCTTAGTCTTGCATATTGTTTGTAGATTGTTCTTGTTGACTGAATACCTTAGGAGACAATGAGAGTTGGTCAACATGAAAGATATACTCACTACATCCCATGTCTTTAAACTTGAAGTTTTCTTTGTGCTTTGTTTGTTTGGATGTAGAAGCTTTCAATGATTCTGGATCCACATATGTTGAAGATGGAACAGCTTCTCGATTGGCTGGAATTGTTATTTCTGATCTAGGTCGCAGATTATTGCAATATATAAATGGATTTGGATCCGCTTTGACGGTCACTTCAACTCCATTGTGTGGAAACTTGATACATCGATGATATGTAGATGGGACTGCGCTCATCTCATGAATCCATGGACGTCCCAAGAGTATGTTGTATGTGAGATCTAGGTCTAGGACTTGACAAACCACATCCTTTGTAACTGGCCCAACTCTGAGAGGTAAGGTGACTGTGCCTTTGGATGAACGCTCTTCATCATCATATGCTTTGATAGTAATTTTGTTTGTAGAATTCAAAGCTTTGTCGGAATATCCCAATTGTTTAATGGTGCTCAATGTACAAATGTTTAGACCAGCTCCTCCATCTATCAGGACTCACTTTATTCGATGTTTGTGTATGAAGGCTTCAATATGTAATGGTGCATTATGTGGCTGACTTACAGAGGCGTCATCAGCTTCCGTGAATGTAAGGGAGTGTGGAATGGAAAGGTATCCCACCATGGCTTGAAACTGGTCCACGTTCAGTTCAGTAGGAATGGCGGTGTCTCTCAAGATTTTGTCAAGAATAGCTTTATGAGCAGGGGATATGCGTAAGAGCTCAAGGATGGAGATGAGCACGGGTGTCTTCCCTAACTGTTCTACAAGGTCATACTCAGGTTTGGTAGATGAAGAAGTGGTGTTTTTAGTCGAAGCACCTAGCAAAGTAATTTTACCTCGACGAGTTGTAACATGACATTCAGAGGTAGGTTCGGAAGAAGATCCAACACCTCTTAGGACAATCTTGGGTCGCTGAGGAGGATTCTCAGGGTTTTTGTTCTTGATGGTAATAGTAGAGATATGATTGTCCATCGAGATATGATTGATAGTTGAATCATAGTTGTAAGGTGCTCTAGTATAGTTGGCTTGGTCATCTGTGGCTTTAGCTTTTCCCTTGTCATGTTTTGGGAATGGTTCCTTAAACATCTCATGTTCTTGATTAGACGAATGTCCCTCAATCTCAATGTCACCTCTATCAATGAGATCCTATATGATGTTCTTCAGTCGATGACAATTTCCTGTCTTATGACCCTTGCTCTTATGAAATTCACAATACTCATCATCATTCCACCAATTCGGCTTAACCTTTGGTTCATATGGAGGAAAATCTGGAACTGTGATTACCTTGTTTGCCACAAGCTTCTTGAAAACTGACTCAAGTGGTACTCCCAATGGAGTGTACTTCCTTCGTGATCTGGAAGTTGTTGGAGTATTCACTTGATTGTTTGTAGAACTTGATCCTGAAAAGATGAATTTAGGTCGCACTATGTTGGCATCAATAACACCATCATTGACTGTGTTCTTGTTTTTATTCCAAAATCTTGGCTTGTCTTTTCCTTTAAAGTCATCTTTGTTTTCCTTAAATATCTTAATGACTCCTTGTTCAATTAGGACCTTTTCTGTTGCTAAGCCTTTTTCAATGATGTCCTTGAAGGTGGACAAACAAGCTTTCCTTAGATCATAACCAATGTCTTTGTTAACATTTTGTGTGAACATTTCTACCAAGTAATCTTTGCAGGATCAATTTGTCTTATAGGAGGAAGAGTAAGCACATTTTGTTCCAATAACTTATTCATAATACTATGCAATGATTCATTCAAAGGAGTATACTTTCTTTCTTTCTTGAAAAATTTGGAAATAGGAGGCACACCTGATGCTGCATTCACATTGTTGTTGATGATGTTTTCATTGAATTTGATGGAATCTCTGTTCGGTTTAAACTTCCCAAATGGTTGTTGACTACTATCACCCTTATCACTCGGAGCCATAGGATGTGATTGTTCCATTTAACTCACAGTTAGTTGATAATTGTGAAGAGTTGCACACAACTGGTGGAAAGAAGTAAACTCAGAAAACAGAAGTTTGTCTCGAATATCTTTTTGTAAATTAGAAATAAAGATTCTTTGAATATCATTGTCAGGCACTGGAAAAGAAATTTGAGCATACAAATGCTTATATCTACCAATGAAATCAGTCACTTTTTCTTTAACACCTTGTTTACAATGCATTAAATCAATCAAAGTAACTTTAGGACTTATATTGTTTTGAAATTGTTGAATGAAAGCATTTGCAAGTTGTTCAAAAGAAGAAATAGAATAGGAAGGCAACGAGCAATACCATTGTAGGGCTTTGTCTCTTAATGTTCTAGTAAACAGTTTTGCAAGCAACCTTTGGTCATAAGCAAAATCAGTACAAATTGTTTGAAAAGTCTTAACATGTGTTAGAGGATCTCCTTTACCATTATAAAGTTCCAAATGTGGGATTTCAACATGTTTAGGAGGGATAGCTCGAACAATGTCAAGAGAAAGTGGGCTCGCAACGTCAAATGTGGGCACACTAAACTTAGATTGATTCATAGAGGCAATTTGTTGCTGTAAAGAAGAGACAGTTTGTGCTAGATTGTTAATGGTCGCTTCAGTCGAAGAATTCATATTGGATGTGTCAGATTGAGATGGAGGTGTTATGTTATTGAAAGAGGATAAAGAGTAAGGTGGTGGGACCCTATGATAATTAGTCATAGGAGATGATTGGACAGGAGGAACACTACAAGGAGGAATGGAATGATTAAATGAATTGCCCCCTTGTGTCATGTTCATTTGTGGAGATATAATAGGGACATTCATTGAAGGAATGAATGAAGAAGTCGGATTAAATGAAGGAAGAGGGTTAATTGAAGAAGAAGGGTTGCCCCCATGACTAGTGATCACAGGAGGAATGTCTTGTGTAGAAGTAGCCATTATGTTTGATGTAAAAGTAGGTATGCTAGCAATAGAAGTCATCAAAGGAATAGAATGATTGACTTGTGTAGGAGGTTGTGTATAACCCAAATTTTCAGCACAACTCTTCATAGGCATCACATTCGAATCCACGATGTGTGCAATACCACGCAAAATATCAATTCCATTCTTATCACTTTGAAGCATACGTTTTAGACCCTCAATTAAAGGAAGAGCTTGACTATCAGGGTATTCTTGAGACATCCATTGTCGAAAATCGTCAAATTGGTTATCAAATTTCGAAAGTTGTTCTTCAGAAACCTTAGGGAGAGCTTCTTCATCATTAGGAGGATTAGAGGAATTACCCATGTCCTCGTTAAAAAGGCTATTCAAATTAGGTTCCATCTCCTCAGTAGTTAAACCTCAGAAAGACTTAATTCTACAACTTCGTCTAACGGGAATAGTGTAAGTAGGGCTTATTGTTGTAAAACTCATGCACTAGAAAGAGAGAAGATTTTGAATTTAGAGGTAGCAATTTTCAGTAAAATCAGCCAATCTTTTGGATTTAAGCTGTTAAATGCAATCACAACAGTTTCCCGAAATTTCGGAAAAAATGTCCGAGACCGTGGTGCCCGGAGTGCAACACGGTCCTTGCAACTTTTTTCGAAATTTGCAGGGATGAAAGGTATGATGATTTTAGAGCTAATCTGAAAAAATTGAGTGATTTTATGATCTGTAGATAGGCCAAATTAAAGTTGTAATCTCAAAATTCAACCCTACCAAGATTGCCGAAAAATGCAAAATTTGAATTTTGGAAAAGAGAGGGAAACTGAAATTTTGAATTTTATGATTTTTAGAGGGAATGTCAAGAGCAATGCAAATTTTGAAATTTGAAAATTGACTCAATTTCACGCAAAATTCAATTTTTGAAAGCGGAAATCAAAGTTGTTGTAATTAAGCACTTAATTTCAAAAGTCACAAAATGCAAGAATTTGAATAAAGCACTGAAATTTCGAATGAATGCCAACACACTTTTCAAATTTAGGACAGTAAGAACACAATTTTGACACAAAATTTCAATTTCAATGATTTTTAAATGTTTAGAAGCCTTAATCCAAGCAATCACAAGACCAACTTTGACTGTAATTTTGAAGGTGTTATAATTGATAAAATCAGCCAAAATTTTGGATTTTAGCAGGAAAATACAGTAAGATCTTGCTCCCAAAATTTCGAAAAAAATGTCGGGGACAATGGCGCTCGGCGCCACGGTCCTCGCAACTTTTTTCCAAATTTTCAGGGATGAAAGATGTTGTGATTTTATTGCGGAATCCAAAGTTACAGCTGATTTGGAGATGTTTTGATCAGTGAAATTGTCGGACAAAGGTTGAATCAAGAGGGTTTCAAAAATTAGGGTTTTGACACTTAACCACTTAATTTTCAAAATTAAAGCACAGATATGAATTGATAATTTGTAATAGAAAAGCAGATCTGAAGCAGGCATTAACAATTAAACATTTCGCAAGTTCAATGTTCAAAAAGAAAATTTAGGGTTTTTATGCAATCACCTCTAAAATTTTGCAAAAGATCAAACATGGAAATGTAATCAATTTTTCTTAGATCTAAGCATGAAAAATCAGAAAGGATGTTCATGTCGGGTTCACCAAAATGTAAAGTGGAAAATCGCGATCGAACCCTAGTTGTTCTCCCCTCTTCCAACTCCGAGGAGAGAGAAGGGAGGTTCACTAGGATTCGATGGTTTTCACTTAGGGGAGAGACTTTACATTCAAAAGAGGGGTTGAAACTCATAAGATCCAATCCCACGCAATGCAAGATTGGATGCTAAATGAATTTCAAGGGTCAAGACAGCAAGGCTACCCTCTTTTGTAAAGAATATTGATAAAGGAATTGAGCTAGGAATGCATAGAAAGTGACAAACATTTGCTTATAAACTGAGTTCGGATTATAGGATGAAGCTGCGGACCTGGAATTAGTAGTAAAATGTCGATACGGCGCTGTCCTGCAAATTTGAGCAAAAGTTGTTGGGACGATGGCGCCCGGCGCCACGGTCCTCTGAAAAATCCGCGAAACGAAGGGCGATCTGTTCGTCTCTGCACAAGGATTCCAGATCTTCAATTTCAGCCGCGTACCTGCAACCTACACACAGAAAAGCGAAGATGATTGGGGGGTTAGGGATTAGGGGTTTGCCTTTAGGTCAAACCCCGGTTTTGGAATTAACCAAGAAATGAGCAAGAGCTGTAAATGTAAATGACTATAAAACAAGTACTAATACCTTGTTCTAAGGATGTTTGTATCCTTATGTGCGAAGGTTTAGATGTTGTATGTTGTGTGTTGTATGTTGTAGCATGTAATATGTGATCTCCTCTTCAATGGTTGAATCCTTGTCTTGAATGCAACACTTAGCCTTGAATGGAGACTTAGAAGGAATGCTTGAATGCTTGAATGCTTGAATGCTCGAATGTTTGAATGATTGAATGTTTGAATCTTGCTTTCGCCTTTTTTCCATCTATTTTCCCATCCATCCAAATGAGAGAGGAAAATGTAGTTTATATACTTGTCATTTAGGGCTGATAGAATGATTTTTTCGACCTTAGGCCGACCAGGAAAGTTAATTTCCAAATTGCAAACAAAAAAGACCCGAGCCCCTTAGGAGACCGGGCCCAAAATAGGACCCAGGGACCAGGGCGCTGGGCGCCATGGTCCTGGGGACCAGGGCGCTGGGCACCCTGGTCTTGAGGGACCAGGGCGCTCGGCGCTCTGGTCCCACCTCCCGGGACAGCAGGGTGCAAGGAGGTTCAGGCCAGGGTGCTTGAAAAATGCAGTTTTTGGTGTCGTGAGCAAGTTTCAGGGTCTCCATTCAGGTTGCGTGTTGCGTCGCCATCGTGAAGACCAAAATGCAGTCGAAATTGCAAGTGTCGCAATTTTAGGACGCTACATTTAGCCCCCACTTTAGCGGGAGTATGTATGCTCATACTTTCGGTAAAGTACAAGGAAACAACATTGAAAGACTTTCACCACGTCAAGGAGGAAAGATACACCAAGCCCCCAATGGACTAAGGATCTTACGACTTCGATTGACAAAGTAAAAGGGAAGATCACGAGGGAGAACCATGACTGTCAGTAGTAAGGTTCCCTCACTATGAGTCATGCAAGAAAGATATCAAAAAATTTTCAAGGCAAGGTTAAATTTACCAAGAAATTTTCAAGTATCTTGAAAAGATATGAACGGGATGTATGCCCCCCTACGTTAAAGCGATCGCACACGCCTCACTGGGGGTGATTGTTTTAACGTAGTGATACATATAAGAATGAGAAAGGAAAGGAGCACGTTATCACAAGGATTTAGCCCCCAAGTGTGAGATAAACCCAAGGATAATAGACGCAAAACACAAAGCACGAGGTGACTTTGCTTTCCTCGGGGTCAGTATGCTGTATGATAAGTCATGTATATATATCATATGTATGTATGCATAATTGTTCTTCATTCCCCAATCAAGTAAGGTCACCTAGAAGAAGGGAACACATGTGTCTTTTGAGTCAACATGAGAGAGATCGAGAGATCTCAATACTTTGCATCATCCTCAAGTAGACAACACTAAGGACAACAAATAGAAGAATGAGAGTACATATAGAAGAAGTAACACAAGAAAGGAGGAGAGAATCTGCTATGCTAATGAAACTACTCTAGCACGTCATCTACCCCCCGATCTTGCTGATCAATGTTTCGGGAAGGCAGGGAACACGCTAGACGAGGAACATCCAACACAACAGATGGAGCTATCACAAGATCCAAACAAGGGCTATGTTCATGTTCCGAGCCACATTGTTCTTGTCTAGGAGCTAGGATAAGTGCTTTAGAAAATTCATTAGATAAATGGTTATCAATATCAACAAGTTCATATTCACTATCAGAATGAACAGGAGAAGTAGCATTTTAATCATGAATAACATTTTCATCTATATCATCATCAAGATTTATAAAAATAGGATCTTTAACTCGCACAGGATCAAGACCATCATGCATCTTATGTTTAGGAGATTTAGGCTCAATGTCCAGTTGAGGAGAAAATGGAATAATGCTTGTTGAAGGTTTTTTTGGAGATTTCAAAGTTTGAGCTCGAAGACGACGCTTTCGTCGGCGTTCACGTGCAGAAGGATTTCGTCTAGTCTTAGTAGGAAGTGGAGAAGACTGAGGAGGAGGAATGTTCTCATCCTTAGCACTTGGGTGTTTGGTTGTGGTCTCTTAGGCTGGATAATAGGAGAAGAAGAAGGTCTCTTCTCTCTATAAAAGGAAGGAGGAGGAACTGCTCCATATAAAGGAGGAATATTTGGTTTAGGGAGAAGACCAAGTCCATCATGACGAGGAGGTATAGGTCCACTCTTAGGAAGTTTATTAGGCATAGACATAGTCACATCCATAGGGATGGGTTGGGAATCTTCTTGAGGAAAGACATTAGTTTTATCTTTCAAAGGAAAAACTTCCTTCTCAAGAATGATAGGAATGTCAAGTTTAGGTGTTCTAGGTTCACTTAGAGATAAGATCATATCTGTTTTCCACTTTTGATAAGATTTGAAAAGATGATCACTTCGCGGAGGAAGAGATTGGAATTGTTTAGGCCAAAAGTAATCAATAGGAACACTAGAAGTTCTTTCAGCTGGTTTAAAGAGACTATGATTGACAGTAACAACTTCACCATTATGGGGAAATTTCAAACACTTATGAATAGGAGAAGCAATAGCTTTCATGGAAGATAGCCAAGGATAACCAAGCTTCACACGAAATTGTTCGGAAGATGGAATAATAGCAAAGTTCACATCAAGAGATTTGTTATGGACCTCAATAGGCAATGTAATAGAACCAATTGCAGGAGAAGAAAATGCATCAAATAGTTTCACAATCACATCTGTTTTGTCATAGATCACTTGATTCAATTGCAAAGTAAAAAGGAATTCTTCAGTAATAACATTAATCATGCACGAAGGATCAATAAGCACTCCACGACAAGGTGTATTCTTGACTTTTGCAACTATGTATAAAGGGCCATCAGGTGCCCTAATGGTTTCATTGGAATCAAATGTGATGGAAGGTTCTTTAGGGATTTCTTGCTGCTCTACAAAGTTAATCACATTCGGAGCCATAGACACAAGACCATCAGATGAAAAAGAGGAATCATTAGTCTCAATCGCATTAGAGGCATGAGAAGGCAATGGATCAGTGAAAATCTGAAGATTTTGGTTAGGAGGAGCTACAGATGTGTTACCTTTATCATTCACTCCAGAAACAGAAATAGTATTATTATCAATCAAATCTTGAATTTTACCCTTTAAAGAAAAACATTTTTCAGTATCATGCCCAGGCTGACGATGAAATTGACAAAAAGATTTGTTATCAAAATAAGGTGAAGTAATCTTTGCAGGATCAATTTGTCTTATAGGAGGAAGAGTAAGCACATTTTGTTCCAATAACTTATTCATAATACTATGCAATGATTCATTCAAAGGAGTATACTTTCTTTCTTTCTTGAAAAATTTAGAAATAGGAGGCACACCTGATGCTGCATTCACATTGTTGTTGATGATGTTTTCATTGAATTTGATGGAATCTTTGTTTGGTTTAAACTTCCCAAATGGTTGTTGACTGCTATCACCCTTATCACTCGGAGCCATAGGATGTGATTGTTCCATTTGACTCACAGTCAGTTGATAATTGTGAAGAGTTGCACACAACTGGTGGAAAGAAGTAAATTCAGAAAACAGAAGTTTGTCTCGAATATCTTTTTGTAAATTAGAAATAAAGATTCTTTGAATATCATTGTCAGGCACTGGAAAAGAAATTTGAGCATACAAATGCTTATATCTACCAATGAAATCAGTCACTTTTTCTTTAACACCTTGTTTACAATGCATTAAATCAATCAAAGTAACTTTAGGACTTATATTGTTTTGAAATTGTTGAATGAAAGCATTTGCAAGTTGTTCGAAAGAAGAAATAGAATAGGAAGGCAACGAGCAATACCATTGTAGGGCTTTGTCTTTTAATGTTCTAGTAAACAGTTTTGCAAGCAACCTTTGGTCATAAGCAAAATCAGTACAAATTGTTTGAAAAGTCTTAACATGTGTTAGAGGATCTCCTTTACCATTATAAAGTTCCAAATGCGGGATTTCAACATGTTTAGGAGGGATAGCTCGAACAATGTCAAGAGAAAGTGGGCACACTAAACTTAGATTGATTCATAGAGGCAATTTGTTGCTGTAAAGAAGAGACAGTTTGTGCTAGATTGTTAATGGTCACTTCAGTCGAAGAATTCATATTGGATGTGTCAGATTGAGATGGAGGTGTTATGTTATTGAAAGAGGGTAAAGAGTAAGGTGGTGGGACCCTATGATAATTAGTCATAGGAGATGATTGGACAGGAGGAACACTACAAGGAGGAATGGAATGATTAAATGAATTGCCCCCTTGTGTCATGTTCATTTGTGGAGATATAATAGGGACATTCAATGAAGGAATGAATGAAGAAGTCAGATTCAATGAAGGAAGAGGGTTAATTGAAGAAGAAGGGTTGCCCCCATGACTAGTGATCACAGGAGGAATGTCTTGTGTAGAAGTAGCCATTATGTTTGATGTAAAAGTAGGTATGCTAGCAATAGAAGTCATCGAAGGAATAGAATGATTGACTTGTGTAGGAGGTTGTGTATAACCCAAATTTTCAGCACAACTCTTCATAGGCATCACATTCGAATCCACGATGTGTGCAATACCACGCAAAATATCAATTCTATTCTTATCACTTTGAAGCATACATTTTAGACCCTCAATTAAAGGAAGAGCTTGACTATCAAGGTATTCTTGAGACATCCAGTGTCGAAAATCGTCAAATTGGTTATCCAATTTCGAAAGTTGTTCTTCAGAAACCTCAAGGAGAGCTTCTTCATCATTAGGAGGATTAGAGGAATTACCCATGTCCTCGTTAAAAAGGCTATTCAAATTAGGTTCCATCTCCTCAGTAGTTAAACCTCAGAAAGACTTAATTCTACGACTTTGTCTAACGGGAATAGTGTAAGTAGGGCTTATTGTTGTAAAACTCATGCACTAGAAAGAGAGAGAAGATTTTGAATTTAGAGGTAGCAATTTTCAGTAAAATCAGCCAATCTTCTGGATTTAAGCTGTTAAATGCAATCACAACAGTCTCCCGAAATTTCGAAAAAAATGTCCGGGACCGTGGCGCCCGGAGTGCAACACGGTCCTTGCAACTTTTTTCGAAATTTGCAGGGATGAAAGGTATGATGATTTTAGAGCTAATCTGAAAAAATTGAGTGATTTTACGATCTGTAGATAGGCCAAATTAAAGTTGTAATCTCGAAATTGAACCCTACCAAGATTGTCGAAAAATGCAAAATTTGAATTTTGAAAAAGAGAGGGAAATTGAAATTTTGAATTTTATGATTTTTAGAGGGAATGTCAAGAGCAATGCAAATTTTGAAATTTGAAAATTGACTCAATTTCACGCAAAATTCAATTTTTGAAAGCGGAAATCAAAGTTGTTGTAATTAAGCACTTAATTTCAAAAGTCACAAAATGCAAGAATTTGAATAAAGCACTGAAATTTCGAATGAATGCCAACACACTTTTCAAATTTAGGACAGTAAGAACACAATTTTGACACAAAATTTCAATTTCAATGATTTTTAAATGTTTAGAAGCCTTAATCCAAGCAATCACAAGACCAACTTTGACTGTAATTTTGAAGGTGTTATAATTGATAAAATCAGCCAAAATTTTGGATTTTAGCAGGAAAATACAGTAAGATCTTGCTCCCAAAATTTCGGAAAAAATGTCGGGGACAATGGCGCTCGGCGCCACGGTCCTCGCAACTTTTTTCCAAATTTTCAGGGATGAAAGATGTTGTGATTTTATTGCGGAATCCAAAGTTACAGCTGATTTGGAGATGTTTTGATCAGTGAAATTGTCGGACAAAGGTTGAATCAAGAGGGTTTCAAAAATTAGGGTTTTGACACTTAACCACTTAATTTTCAAAATTAAAGCACAGATATGAATTGATAATTTGTAATAGAAAAGCAGATCTGAAGCAGGCATTAACAATTAAACATTTCGCAAGTTCAATGTTCAAAAAGAATATTTAGGGTTTTTATGCAATCACCTCTAAAATTTTGCAAAAGATCAAACATGGAAATGTAATCAATTTTTCTTAGATCTAAGCATGAAAAATCAGAAAGGATGTTCACGTCAGGTTCACCAAAATGTAAAGTGGAAAATCGCGATCGAACCCTAGTTGTTCTCCCCTCTTCCAACTCCGAGGAGAGAGAAGGGAGGTTCACTAGGATTCGATGGTTTTCACTTAGGGGAGAGACTTTACATTCAAAAGAGGGGTTGAAACTCATAAGATCCAATCCCACGCAATGGAAGATTGGATGCTAAATGAATTTCAAGGGTCAAGATAGCAAGGCTACCCTCTTTTGTAAAGAATATTGATAAAGGAATTGAGCTAGGAATGCATAGAAAGTGACAAACATTTGCTTATAAACTAAGTTCGGATTATAGGATGAAGCTGCGGACCTGGAATTAGTAGTAAAATGTCGATACGGCGCTGTCCTGCAAATTTGAGCAAAAGTTGTCAAGACGATGGCGCCCAGTGCCACGGTCCTCGGAAAAATCCGCGAAACGAAGGGGGATCTGTTCTTCTCTGCACAAGGATTCCAGATCTTCAATTTCAGCCGCGTACCTGCAACCTACACACAGAAAAGCGAAGATGATTGGGGGGTTAGGGATTAGGGGTTTGCCTTTAGGTCAAACCCCGGTTTTGGAATTAACCAAGAAATGAGCAAGAGCTGTAAATGTAAATGACTGTAAAACAAGTACTAATACCTTGTTCTAAGGATGTTTGTATCCTTATGTGCGAAGGTTTAGATGTTGTATGTTGTGTGTTGTATGTTGTAGCATGTAATATGTGATCTCCTCTTCAATGGTTGAATCCTTGTCTTGAATGCAACACTTAGCCTTGAATGGAGACTTAGAAGGAATGCTTGAATGCTTGAATGCTTGAATGTTTGAATGCTTGAATGTTTGAATCTTGCTTTCGCCTTTTTTCCATCTATTTTCCCATCCATCCAAATGAGAGAGGAAAATGTAGTTTATATACTTGTCATTTAGGGCTGATAGACTGATTTTTTCGACCTTAGGCCGACCAGGAAAGTTAATTTCCAAATTGCAAACAAAAAAGACCCGAGCCCCTTAGGAGACCGGGCCCAAAATAGGACCCAGGGACCAGGGCGCTGAGCGCCATGGTCCTGGGGACCAGGGCACTGGGTGCCCTGGTTCTGAGGGACCAGGGCGCTGGGCGCTCTGGTCCCACCTCCCAGGACAGCAGGGTGCAAGGAGGTTCAGGCCAGGGTGCTTGAAAAATGCAGTTTTTGGTGTCGTGAGCAAGTTTCAGGGTCTCCATTCAGGTTGCGTGTTGCGTCGCCATCGTGAAGACCAAAATGCAGTCGAAATTGCAAGTGTCGCAATTTTAGGACGCTACACTTATCAAATTTAGGTGTCACAAAGTGTGTAGGAAAAGGAGGCATTGGAATGCTCTTGTCAAATGGATAAGGACATATGTCTCTCAATGTGTATGTTGGCTTCGGTGTATTTATGTCCTCCATTTTCTTTTGTAAGTCCCTGATTTGTTGCTCCAAATTGCTCTTAGGTGGAGATCGACTTCTTGGACCATATCCTATGTCTGAGGTACCCATTGGAGGAGGTGCATGTTGCTTATATGGATGATATTCATCATACACATGTTCATATGGAGGAGGTCTATAATGATGTTGCATATATGGACCACTTGGTATAGATTCATGTTGAGGAACACCATATCTATTTTGTGCATGTATACCATACTCTACAGGCATGTCATGTTCTATTGTATTGCCCCCAAATTTGACATGAGGTTTCCTTGTGTCCAAATTTTGAGCATGCCTTGGAATATCCCATTGCTTTGGTGGTTGATCCTTAGCATTGATATGTGATTGAGCATATTTTTCTCCATAAGACTTCCATAATGGTCTGCAAAGGTGAGTATCATATGTTTGACCATGTGTATGTGGGACCTCTGGTTTTTGAAGCAAAGCTGATGGTGATTCAGGTACCATGTGTGGTCCTCTATTTCCTCCACTATTAGGTCTCCTTTGATCCATATTGGAGTGAGGTTGTTGCAAAGGTCTATGTTCCATTATTTGAGACATGTCAAAATCATGAGGTATCTTGGCTCCACTTTGTGCCATCATGTGTAAGAAGTATTGTCTATCTCTCCTCATTATTTCCTCAACCAATCGATTGAAATGGGGATTCATAATGGATTCTTCCACATCTACTGAATGTACTGAAAAGTTGTCCACATTGTCATTTTGTGTAGCATTGTTGTTTATAGTGTCCATGTTCTCAACATTTGGAATGTTTCTATAGACATCCATGTTAGGTAATGTAGTGTGATTAGTATTGAAAAATAAATCATTGTCATACTCATAAGAACTCATGTTTGCGGACTCTTGAGCCTCTTTAGTTTCTCTCCTAGATTTTTGAAGGCGGGTTTCAACCATGAACTAGGTATTGACCAAGATGTGAGAGACTAGATGAAAAATGGAAAGAGTATGGAAGACCAAGAGTTGGATGGAATGTAAATGAGTCTGAAGTGTACTTGCAATGTCCAAAGTGTAAGACCAAATATGTATGTAGTAGAGTAGGTGTGACTTCCAAAGAGAGGATAGTTTCTCTTGATGAGGTAAGCTGACCTTGACCCTAAGTAAGACCAAATGAGACCCAAAGGTAAGAAACCTTGATGAGGGACCACTTAGCAAAGTGTTGTTGTATGTAGTGTGTTTGACAAAGTATGATGAGGACAAGCAAGTGACCTTTTGACTCAAGTTTAGACAAGTATGAATGTAAAATGAGATGTGAAGTAATGATGGACTATGCGAGACCCAAGGATAGGTTGAATGCTAGATGAAACCTAAAGAAACAACCTAGGAAGCTCAAGTATTCCGAAACTGATTTCTTTTGTTTGTTGGACTCTAAAATTTTCTTGCAATTTTGAACACAGACGCGACTGTATACTTCACAAACGCGGTTTCCGGACACAGACGCTACTCTGTCTAACCCAGACGCACTCCTGCGATTTTCTTGTTTATGTTTGCTAGACTGTAAAGATTTTTGCAATTCTGGACACAGACGCGACTGTATACTGCACAGACGTTGTTACCCGACACAGACGCTACTTTTTTTAACAAAGACACTTCTATAAACATAGACGCTATTCTGCCCTTCATAGACGCGCTTAGACAACACAGACGTGGTCAAAACAGACACAGACACGTTTCTGTAAGTTTTGTGCAATTTTTCCAATCTGTGAAGTCGTTTTGTTGTGACCAAATCTGACTGTTTGACTGTTTTTCATGACAAGAGGACACAATGCTGATGAGGACTCAATGTTTGCAAGTGTTTAGACTCCAAAATGACTCCAAGAAAAGTGTGTTGTTTGATGTAAAATTGTTTTGCATACACTTGAAAACACAAAAGACACAATGTTTTGCTGTTTGGTCTTGAATGTTTTGAATGTTTAAAATAAGTCAAACACAATTCTTATGGCTGGCCAAGACAATAGTTGTTGATCCCACATGAGGTTTTACCCCCGAGGCTACGCTATTCAGAGTGGATACTTAGATGCTTGACCTCACTGGCTCCACCCTCGGCACTCACTTCTTGGGTCAGCCAAGCATCAGTCCCCACGAAAACTCCCCATGGTGAACTTTGTATCTCTACTAAGAACCGTATGTGTGTGGGCCGCTACCAGATAACAGATAACGGATCAAGAAATGCCAAGAGAAGAGAGATTGGATCCTGAAGAACACTTGAAAAACAAATTACATATTTAGATAACCTTTACCAGACCCTAAAACATATTCCAAAACTAGATATTACTCCTTTGAACTTGTTACCACTTGATGCAGAAGGTGGTGGGGGTTTCACAAGGATTCAAACTTTTATAGTTATATGGAAAATACAAGGTTTGAAGACTTCAATCCCCACTATGCTTACAAGCACACAAGAGGCTAAAAGGTGTCAAAACCTATCAAACACTTACCCCACTAACTCCAATGGATCAAGGAGTTTGGTTATTCTAAAAATAAAAGGATTCAACTAGTTTTATGATTCAAATGTGTGTTTTAACAACAAAACTCAAGTTTAGGCTTCTAGGCCTAGTTGCCCCTCCACTAGCCCTATTTTGGAGGTTTTTTGATCATAACTCCAACTTTTTCCAAAACATCAGACAAGTAAATTAGTTTTTCAGATACCCATTGGGCTCTAGTTTAACATATTAGAAACTTAGTATAGGTTACTCTGGAGTATATACGCTGCCTTTTGACTGTACCTCTGTTTTAGACCCCAAAAATGCAACTTTTACAAAGGAAGTATACTTTATTTGTTCTCCCTGACTCCCAAACTTTCAATAGTCCTATAAAATGGTTCAAAACTCCAAAATATGCAATTACTTTCAATCTAAAACTCTCCCTTATACTCAAACCCCAACGTAGCACCAATCAAGCCTCAAAAAGTGAGATTTTACCAAAATCCACACTCCAATCACTTCTCTGACCAATTGATGATTGATTCACCTTTTCATTGGCATAATAAAACTACAGAAATCATAAAAATACCACCTCCAATGGACGGATCTCCTGCTGCTACTCCTTAGCCACCAACTTCCTCATAAAATCTTGCAACTTCTCATGGTGATCACCTACAAATCATTCATTTTCTGCATGTATTCATGTCAAAACTATTGATACATGTTAGAAACAGATCATTCCATGAGTATTAGGCCTGAAACACTCATGGAATGATGATTTTCATGTTAATCCTATCAAAACTTGAAAGAAAACCTCACAAATTGTTAGGGTAGTCAGCAAATTAATGGAATTTGATACAAAACCCTCAACCAAGCATTCAATAAAGACAAATAATATGTAAATATGTCCTTCAATGAATCACAATGACATTTGCAATCAAAGAATGAACAAAATGATACATATTCTGAATCTATATTCATATATATTTTATATGAAATTGGTTTGGTGTCTTTTGGTTATTTTTTGTGGAAGATATTTGATGCCCTAGACGGACTGAGCATGCACATGTCTAATTTGGGGATAACAGAAATGGGTCTCGGTGCAGAGACCATAACTTTTAATCTAACCATTGGATTCTCCTAAGTTTTGGATATGTTTTAAGAAGTATAGTTATCTACATTTTCACCAAAGGGATCTTTGAAATAATATCTGGGTCAAAAGTTATGAATGACAGAATACAGGTCTATGACTGGGAACTTTAAAGATTGAAGTGTGAACCATGAATATGGGTTATTGCATTAAGTTGATATTAATGAAGAGATGATTGAAAGAAGTTGTTAGTTTGCCTTTAAAGAATGAGTTAAATGGATATTGATATTTTAATATGCAGATAGGGAAGAAGATTTTCTTTCCTCTGCATCAGATTGGTATCAGAGCTAGAAGAGTCTGAGTGTGTGGGTAGAGCGCCGAAGGAGGCAATCCACACCAGGACCTAGCCCAAGGAGAGTTGAAATTTTGTGTTGCTAATGTGTTTGGTTGCAGGTGCTTGTCCATCTAGCTGCAAGAGGAAGTTGGTGTTGTGTGTGGGCAGACAAGGAAGGTCTGTCAAGGGCCAAAGGGATGGTCCATTGGTTGCCAAGAGACTAGGGAGAGAGGCAAGGAGAGGACTCCTAGGTGAGGCAAAGGTGAGTTTTTTTTTTGGTGAGGTGATGCAGAATGGAGAGGTGGACTTATGGTTGGTAAAAGCACTCTGATGGCAGCCATTACATACTCCATTAATAGGAGTTATTAAGGAGGTAGATACAAGGACAGTCCTGTGTCCTTTTGGAGATGTTGATTGCAGTAAAGGCATGAGAATGGTGATAAGATGAAGAGGCAAAGACAAAGATGAAGGTGATGATTTTAATCCAAAGCATAAATTTTATTTTCTTGCAGGTTATTATCCCTATGTTTCCAAGAGACTTAGAAAGTTTTCAAGGTCGGTAGTATGGTGCAGAAGCACCTAGACATCAAGACATTGGAGGAGATCCTGAGAGATATTTTAATCCATATGTTTGGATATGATATTCAATGTAATAAAATCAAATGTAATGCCTAAGGGCAAAAAAAATTGTAAAGTTGTCATTTAGTTGTCATTTTAAGAGTCATGTGATGTGTTTTGTAAAGCCATGAAGTCATTTATTCAAAAGTGTAAAAGTTGTCAACTTGACAATAAAATGTTGTCAAGCAAAGTTGCAAAAATGCAACAAAAGTTGAAAAGGGGTTAAAAGTTGGTTATGAGAGGTAGTTGTAAGGTCAAAACTGACCAAGAGTCTATAAAAATTCATTTTATGGTCGTTCCAAATCATAAAGGAAAGAAAGGAAAGAAAGGAGAACATTTTGATACATTTTGGTGTATTCTACTATTGCTATTTTGATTTGCTTTCTAGTTTTTATGTTGGTTCCAGGTCTTACACGACCATGTATGACCTGGAAACCTTTGTAAATGTATAATGAATGGTTAGATATGTGAAGTACCTTTCTTTTCCTTTATATTTGGAGTGATTATGTTTCTAAATGAAGAAGTTATGAAATTTTTGATGAAAGTTGTTGATTGCAGATTTGAGGTTTTCTGAGAACAGTCATGTTGCAGCATATGGTACGGATTCATATGGAATTATTATGACCTCTAAATAGATTCATTGGATAGATATGTGAATCTTATCTCATTTCCATTTGGTTTGAGTCAATTTTATTTATATTTATGGAATTTATGAAGATTGTGGTGAAAACTAGTTTTAAACTATCTTCAATGGAGTTGCAGGCAATGGTTTGATATTATCTCATGATTTAACCATTGAAAAATTTAATGGATTACATATTCTGAATCTATATTCATATATATTTTATATGAAATTGGTTTGGTGTCTTTTGGTTATTTTTTGTGGAAGATATTTGATGCCCTAGATGGACTGAGCATGCACATGTCTAATTTGGGGACAGCAGAAATGGGTCTCGGTGCAGAGACCATAAATTTTAATCTAACCATTGGATTCTCCTAATTTTTGGATATGTTTTAAGAAGTATAGTTATATACATTTTCACCAAAAGGATCTTTTAAATAATATCTGGGTCAAAAGTTATGAATGACAGAATACAGGTCTATGACTGGGAACTTTAAAGATTGAAGTGTGAACCATGAATATGGGTTATTGCATTAAGTTGATATTAATGAAGAGATGATTGAAAGAAGTTGTTAGTTTGCCTTTAAAGAATGAGTTAAATGGATATTGATATTTTAATATGCAGATAGGGAAGAAGATTTTCTTTCCTCTACATCATCCGACCTCCTGCCCCAACAACTAGAAGGATTTGGGCTTCTAAAACAAAAAGGTGCTAGTAAGGGCATCCGCTCGTGTGGCCATACATGTGACACTTTCAGCTCTATAAATATAGAAGGCTCCCAGCCAGTAGGGGTTACGCCCTACAAATGATCAAATAAATTTGATCAAACGGGTTTATGGGGAGACATAGTGTCGGTATGAACTAATTAGCACACGTTATTCATAGTTTTCACCATGAATACATTTGATTATAGTGGTTCGGAAGAGGTGGGTTTTCCTCGCTACCACTTGGGTCGTTCTCTTCTCATTAGTAGTCCTAATGACCACATGAGAAGACAGGCCCTCTAAAGATTAAACAAAAAGAGCCTATTGCTCAAGACACAAAAGACAATGATTCAATTTTAGTGCACCAATTGAAGTGTTTGCTAGTCTATGAAAACAAGGCACACAATAAAAATCCAAAAACCCTTGCCAAGGATCTGCAACAAAGATTTATTAGTAGTTTGGATTGTTTCAAATGATCACCCCTTCCTGCAAGCACACAAGTTAGGTAAATTTTAGATCCAAAAGACTTTGTGAAATAGGGGCCTTCAACAATGCGTTTTGTTGACCAATTCAAAGATCTGATTCATCATAAAAAAATACCACCTGTAAAATTTCAAGAGATTTCCAGAAATGTAAGAAAATCCAAAAAATTTGCTAATTTGCTCCAAAAATTAATTTTTTATGAAAAATCATAAAAAATTCATATAAAATGAAAAATCGATCAAAAAAATCTAAAATTTTTACTAGAGAGTCTTGATGGTCTTCCAAACTTGCAACAAAAAATTTTCTGCAACAAATCCAAGCAGTTTGTGAGATATGAGTAAAATAATGCAAAACCCTAATTTTCAAAGATCTGATTTTTGAGGAATGATTTTGCATCAAATTTAAAATCACAAAGAATAGATCCTATTTATAATTCTGAGATATTTCCAAAAATGTAAGAAAATCCAAAAAATTCGCTAATTTTCTCTCAAAATTAATTTTTTATGAAAAATCATAAAAACTTCATAAAAAATGCAAAATAATTCCAAAAACTCTAAAAATTTTACTAAATTTTTCTGATACTTTTCCTGACTTGCACAAAAAATTTGATGTCAAAATTCGAATCGGTTTGTGAGATCTAATCAAAATAAGGAAAAACCCTAATTTTTAAAGATCCGATTTTTAGGGAAATATTTTGCATCAAAATTAAAATCACAAAGAACAGATCCTATGTATAATTATGAGAGATTTCCAAAAATGTAAGAAAATCTAAAAAATTCTCTCATTTTCTCTCAAAATTAATTTTTTATGAAAAATCATAAAAAATTCATAGAAAATGAAAATGTTCTCCAAAAATTTTGAATTTTGGCTTGAGAGCTCCTAATACTTTCTTCAACCTGCAAAAAAATTTTGTTGCAAAATTTCCAAGCCGTTTGTGAGATATGATCGAATCTCTCCAAGATCTTGATTTTGTGTCGAAAACCCTAGCTGCACAAGGTTATTCTCCAAATTGTTTTACAAAATAGCAATATAGTGTTAGAAAAATCTGCAAAAAAGACAGATCTAAGAAAAATCTATGTCCTACGGGGAGTGCCAAAATGTATATGGTGAAAATGGATAACAATAATAACAATATTGAAAGGCTAAATGAATTCAACCACAAAATCCTAGCCTAACAATCAACAAAGATCCACCATAACATATGAAGATTACCTAAGACAATGCAAATCACATGAAATCACAAATATTATACCATCACATGTCCAATAGGGTTTTGATCTCCATTCTTCCTATCTCCATTGATCTTGCTTGATATATTTGCTCTCAGATTTTATGTGCACAAGAGCTCAACAAAGAACGGAATGTGGTTGCAAGTAGGATCGTAGTGTAGTCAAGTCCTTAAGATGATTAGAGGGTAGGTAGAAGAAATAATAAAATAATGAGAGGGGTAGGTAGTGTATGAATTAAGAGATGAATGACATGTGTCATGGGTAGAAAAGGTTAATGAATTAATTAAATAAATAAAGATTTATTTAATTAATAGAAGAAGTGGGATCAATTAAATAAATAAGATATTTATTTAATTTAGGAAAAGGATAATTTAAATAAATAAATGTATTTATTTAAATGAGAAATAAGGCTAGAAGAGGATAAATGAATTAATTAAATAAATAAGGATTTATTTAATTAATAGAAGAATTAAGCTTAGATAATTAAATAAATTTAATTAGACATGACAATTTTAGGTGTCTACATATATAAATTCCCATGAGCTGATTTTTACATGTTTAGGGGCATAATTTTGTATATTTAAATGACAATGAATTGATTTGTACATATGTAGATGCCAAATTTTGTATATTAAAATGGCGATGAGCTAAATCACGCATATTGTAATGCCAAATTTTGTATAAAAGCCCATGATATGATTTGTAAGAAAATTTTTTGTATATACAAATAGCCAAGAGCTGATTTGACCATATTTAGAGGCAAATTTTTGAATAATATGTGACAATGTTTTGTGACTATTTTTTGTGTCGATGTTTTGTGACTATGTTTTGAGTATATGTGATGTGATAAGGTCAATTATGAGCATTCTTGATTCTTTTATAATCATGGAGAATTATTTGAGTCATTATCAGGTCATAGGGGTCATAGATTAAGACTAGATACAATTTGAGCAAAAATTGTCATTATTGTCAACAAAATTGTCAAAAAAGTTGTCAAGCAACTTGTACATCGCGTTAGTAGGGTATGAATCTCAACATTCTAGTGATTTGGGATGCACGAAAAGGGCATGTGTAGCATAACCCTTCCCACTTGGACACGCTCATGACGTCAGTTTGTGCACACGATGAACCGAATCAGTTCTAGCCAATCTTGCAACTTTGAATTGCATTCAACTGACAGTTTTTGCAACAGGCAAAAAAATGCTACGAATTAAAAATGGCTTCGAGTCATAAAAAATTGAGATAGGTCATTATAGAGGAGCCTCACGCAACCCCACAGGTTCAAACAGATTGGTAATATGTATCCTAGATTGGAAGAAATAGTCCGTCAAAGTTTGACAATTTTTTGGACTCAGGGCACTTGAGAGATCGCTTGGGTAGGGTATGACTCTCAATGTTCTGGCACTTTGGGATGTACAAAAAGGGAATTGCTAGCATAAACCTTCCCACTTAGATGCACTCATGATGTCGGTCTGTGAACACGACAAACCAAACCAATTCTAGCCAATCCTGCAACTTTCCATTGCATGCAACTGATAGTTTTTATAGCAAGCAAAAAAATACTACCAATTGAAAATGGCTCTGAGTCGTAAAAAACTAAGATAGGAAATTTTAGAGGAGCCTCACACGACTCCACAGGTTTAAACAGATTAATCACATGTGTCCTGTATTGGAAGAAATAGTCCGTCAAAGTTTGACAATTTTTTGGACTCAAGGTATTTGAGAGATCGCACCGGTAGGGTATGACTCTCGATGTTCCGATGCTTTGGAATGCATGAGAGGAGAATTCCTTGTGTATACCTGCCCACTTGGATGTGCTCGTAACCTCAGTTTGTGCACATGATGAACCAAATCAATTCCATTCTATCCTACAACTTTGCATTGCATGCAACTGACGATTTTTGTAACAGGCAAAAAAATAATACCAATTGAAAATGGCTCTGAGTAGTCAAAAACCGAGATAGTCCATTGTAGAGGAGTCTCACGTGACCCCACAAGTTCAAACGTATTGATCATATGTGTCTTGGATTGGAAGAAATATTCTATCAAAGTTTGACAATTTTTTGGACTTAGGGACATTGAGAGATCGCGCCGATTGGGTATGACATGAAGTTCTGATGCTTTGGGATGCATGAGAGAAGCATGCCTAGCATAAACCTACCCACCCAGACATTCTCGTGATGTCAATTTGTGCACACAACAACAAAAATTTGACCATTGCGAGCGTGAGGGTGCTCTTGCACCACACACATATTGTTGCTTATATTCATATTGTCGATTTTGTTGTTTATATTCATATTTTTTATTACATAGGAAAATATTCACCTAAATTTATAAAAGGGAAGCCACCAAATATAAAAAATACACAATAATGAACTGAATACAAGGAGTTTTGTAGGGTTAATTCAATATTTTAGAAATTTTATCAAATCATATTCCATGATTGCAATATTTTATATCATAGATTTTTGTTGTTTATATTCATATTGTTGATTACATAGTGAAATGATTAATTAAATTTATAAAAGGACATCGACAAAATATAAAAAATACATAATAATGAACTTAGTGCATATTTATTGGATCGAATATCAACATTTATATATATCAAAAAAAGGCTTGTCAGCCAAGTCAATAAAAGTATTACAAAAATGTGACATATGCCATGTCCAAAATGATATACAATAAAATTGTATAACAAATTATAACATTTAATCCACTTAATAACCTTAAACTATATTAAGTACTGGTAAAGAAGAAATAGATACCTGTAAGAAATTAAACTTAACAATGAAATAGATAATCAACTCAATGCAACCATACCACATAGCACCATGATTTGTACGGGAAAAATCTGGAAAGGGAAAAACCACCCTGGGAAGCCTACCCATAGTCAAATGATACTTCTGTAGAAAGTATGTGATACAATGAGGGGCATGCACATGCAAGAAGGCACATTTCCTAGAGCGTACTGCTCATTACAAAAGAGTCTCACTGACTACAGATAGGCTACAACCATCTCAAGATAAATGGATAACAATCTAGAATAAAGAACTGCAGAGATAGCATCTACCATGCCTGAATATAGTCCCGGTAAGCTCAATACCAGAGGCCTTGGACCTCTTCCTTAATCCCAATTCGATCCTCAGTGATTCACCTGAATTCCTTCACATATGACATTACAATTCATGACCACGATACCCTTTTATTTCCACATCACGATCTACAATGAGATCTTACATTGATTTATACAAACCCTAAGGCCTAAACCAATTAGGTTGGCCACCTAAAAGATATTACAATAAGATCATTACATAAATCCATATTACAATGATATCCCATGTTGTCTTAAGACCAAAACAACAATAAAAAATCCATAAATCATCTCAAAACATCCCAGTAATGTGTAGAGTACACATTAGCATGATACCAGTCCTTAACCTAGATAGGCACCAGACCTATTCTAGGTCCACCATGCCAAAGCAATGTCTTCAAGCAGTTGAAGCATGATCAAAGAACATCTTCAGCATCCTGAAATCCATCTAGAAACCTCACCAACACCACTTATGCATACTGTCACAATTCCTCAATGAAAGCTCTACCGGTAAAACCTTAAACCAATGTCAGTAACGGTTTACAAGAATGTATGATAGCATCTGATTACCAAGTCAATACCAACTGACCAAAACATGCTCCAGAAGCATGTATGACATGTAACCAATAACATTCCATAGATCCAAACATACTGGAAGTGTCAAACAGATAGTCTCTTTTGCCGGTAACCAAAACCTGTTTGCCAGTAACCAAACATAATAGCTAGTGCCGGTAACCAACCATAACAACTAGTGTTGACATCAATGACAAAATATCAATGCAACACATAATCAATTCATCCATAATACCAACAATATCTACATTTATTGGTCATTCTATGATAAAAAAAACACTATATGATCCTAAACTTGTGGTGGATCATCAAAACCAAGCCTCTTTGGTGCAGTACATGACTCTGTAGATGGTCGCAAAACCACAATTCAAAAGCCAAATTAAAATTCTTTTGTACAAAATAGTTCACAATTAACAAGATAACTATGCATTTAACTATAATTCCTTTGAAATTGAAATGTAGATTACCTCATTGACTGATCTAGGAACTAATGTCTTCGCTCTCCTCTCCTTGTCACTCTTAGGAGTTTTCTTGAAGACATACTTAAAAAGATCCACGTTATGGCCATACCATAAAGGGGTCTATTGTAGATTAAATGTACAATTAATACAATGTACTAACATAAATACATCAAAAACACTTAAAAGCTATAATATAGAGAACAATGATGTACCGGTGCCTGAGATGCTTCTCCAATGGACTAAGGATGGCTCACCATCGATGGAGAAACTGTCGCTATTACCTATGCAAAAAATGATCAAAGATTAAATACAATTAATATAATGATAAGTATTTTAGGTTAAAAAAAATTAATATAATATATCAAACAAAAGTGTACCGGATCCTGAGATGCTTCTCCAATGCACGAAGGAGGGCTCACCATCGATGAAGCGGTTATGGATATTTCCTGTATGAAAAAAATATGATTATAATATATCACAAGTTCACATGTACGCATGCATATAATCATGAAATCAAGAAAATAAAGTAGAGATACATACCCTCACCCTCTCTTGATCCACAGGCAAATCAAGTGCATTCAACAAATCCACATAGCTCTATGACTATTGTACATGTAAAATAGACAAAAAAAACACTAATCAATCTACAAACCCCAACTAATACTTGATTTCAACATTTTCAAACAGTTGTACAACTAAAAATGTGTTCAATTATCTTCTTCCCATGTTTTGGCATCTTCGAGGAATTCTTTTTCTTAGGATGAGGCCTAGACGCAGAGGGGATACCTTAAAAAAATAAAATTAACATGAGATATTAGTATAGATAATATATTAAACATAATTTAAAAAATCTAAAATGAAATGAATTTCATATTCCATCAAAACAATGCATAAAAAGGGTTGTACAAAATATGATACCATATAGCCTTGTAGGCCAAAATCGATTGCCGAGAGCATGATGTCATCAATCTGGGACATTTGGTCCCCTGTCAACACCTACAAACCAAAAGTTGGACCAAGCATTAAAGATAGTTAGTATATCTTGTAATATTTTTGAATTAAAGGTGTACTACTCTATTTTAACATGTTACAAATTTTTTACCTCAGGCATCGAAGTTGCAGCTGTAGTAAGTGTGGGAGGAGTATGGGATACCATTGTTGCATCCTGAAATGCATATTATTTGTCTCAATTTAAAATGATGTATAAATGAAAATTCATTTATGTAATTACAAATTTAAAATGACTAATAAATAAAATTATATGAATACAAATCAACACACCTATGTCTATCACTGATGGGCAAACACCATGTCCATCAACTCATTTGTCAGCTCGAAATCCTCAATCGTGTGGGCTTGACATCTACTCCCATATATAGTGAACGGATTAGATGTGGATTGATGTAGAGCCCTTCTTACACCTAAGGATAGGTCCAAATGGTTTGGGTTATACCCTTCAAAATATATCAAGGATCCTTCAGAAATGACTCCACACCTTAAGGGTTTGAACTACTCTCAACTCCTCAAGACTAGCACCTACTCAAAAATGACCAAATGGCTTCAACATCTCAGAAATGCCTCTCCATGAATATTTATCTTGTTGGCCTTGGATTTTGTCAATTCATGACACCTAGGAACTATTCCAAACATTAGTTTCAGGATTTGGCAGCAATACCCTATACTTCCTTTGGAAACCTACGACCTTGGCTAGTATCCCTCTAAAACGGGTATTTTGCCCTTAACTCTAAAATATTGAACCCAACCTATAAAAAAATTTACCATTCTAGATACCCTTTATGAAGTTACACTTATCCCCAAAAGGGATTGGCAAGATCTGGCGTCTAAGGGTCCGAACCCTTTAGAAGCCTAGAGGCTTAATTAGGGCTAATAGGCCAAAATTACAAAGTAACTCCAATTTATAGACTCTGAATGGTGCAGGAGCACCCATGGCATAAGGAAAATATATGGTCAAATTAATCATTTGAAATATAATTTATATTTTAAGGTCATTTATAATGTATTTGAATCCATTTGGAATGATTTGTAAGACTTGGAAGCCTAAAAATGTAAGCAAGTCCTGATTATGTCCTAGTTATCCATATAGGCCCTTATAGGTCAAGATGGTCAAAATTGTATAAAAGGCCATGAGAAGGATATCAAGTATGTAAAAGATATTAAATATATTATTTGGAAATGTTTATGAGGTTTTTACAATTTGGAGAGTCATTAGGAAAAAGTGTCAAAGTTGAAAGAAAATTGCAAAAGTGCAACATTTGCAAAAATTGCACATAAAGTTGTAAAATGGAAGATGAAGGGTCATAAAGGTAGTTGGATGGTTTATAACTACCAAAGAGTATATAAATATGTTTTATAGGTCGAACCAAATCATTATTGGAAGAATAGAGAAGAAAGGAGAACATTTTGGATACATTTTGGTGCATTCTACTATTGTTATTTTGGTTGGCTTTCCAGTTTTTGTGTTGGTTCCAGGCCTTGTACAACCATGTATGGCCTGGAAACCTTTGTATATTTATAATGGATAGTTAGATATTTTAATTACCTTTCTTTCCCTTTTGTTTAGAGTTATTATGTTTAGAAATGAAGAAGATATGGAAGTTTTGGTGAAAGTTGTTAATTGCAGATTTGATACTTCCTGAGAATAGTCACATTGCAACGTATGGTATGAACTCATATGATATTATTAAGACCTCTAAATAGACTTATTGGAAATATATTTGAATCATATTTCTTTTCCCTTTGGTTTGAGGCATTTTGGTTTTTATTTGTGGAAGTTATGAAGATTTTGGTGAAAATTGGTTTTAAACTGTCTTAAAAGGAGTTGCTGGAAAGGGTTTGTACTTATCTTGTGATTTCACCATTGGAAAAATTAATGACTTGAATATTATGAAAGTAGACTCAGAGGGCTTTCATTTGAGTATGGTATTGTTTTATTTTGGTTAAGTATTTGTTGTCAAATATGATGCCCTAGCAGGTAGCAAGCATACATTTTCCAGATTTATGACAGTCAAAATTGGTCTCAGTGCAGAGATGATAACGTTTTATTGCACCGTTGGATCATTCTCAATTTTGGATATGGTTTTAGAAACCTAGTTTTCGACAGCCTCACCGAAGTGATCTTCCAAATATTCTCAGGTTTTAAAGTTATTAATAACTGAGTACGGGTATATCAAACTATCATTAACCGGGACAACATAATGCATTGTTTTGGTCTTGATTAATGTTCAAAGGGTTGTAAAATGATATGATGGATTTGATATTGTATTGGTTGGTTGATATTAATATTGTTTTGGACTATAGAATAATGATTATGATCAGATTATGCCTCTAATACAAGTGAAGATGTTGTGTTGAGATTGAAACTCCATGTTGATTTGGGGTTCTTGAAGGGTTTTTCATGATGCTCCGCATCAAATTGGTATCAGAGCTAGAAGAGCTTGAGAGTGTGGGAAGAGCGTCGAAGGAGGCAATCCACACCAGGACCTAGCCCATGAGATTTTTTATTTGATTCTTGTGTTTAAATTTTCTTGGTTGTAGGTTTGGTGTAGGTTCACTCAGCTGCAAGTGGGTGGATAGGAAAGTCTACCAGAGGGGGCCATAGGAGATGGTCCAAAGGGCCTGAGAAGGAGGTCCAGTGTGTCGCCAAGAGTCTTGGGGAGAGAGGCAAGAGAGGTCTCCCAGGTGAGGGACATAAGTTGCTGGGTGTTTGTAGCAGCTTGGAGGAGTGGACTTCAGATGAGAGATGCACCATTGGAAGCAACCAGTATAAACTCCATTGATAGGAGTCTTGATTGAAGCAAAATCTAGCAGAGGCATCATGTTACTCATTTCCAAGAGACTTGGAAATCTTTCAAGGCCGGTAGTATGGTGCAGGAGCACCCATGGCGTAAGGAAAATATATGGTCAAATTAATCATTTGAAATATAATTTATATTTGAAGGTCATTTATAATGTATTTGAATCCATTTGGAATGATTTGTAAGACTTGGAAGCCTAAAAATGTAAGCAAGTCCTGATTATGTCCTAGTTATCCATATAGGCCCTTATAGGTCAAGATGGTCAAAATTGTATAAAAGGCCATGAGAAGGCTATCAAGTATGTAAAAGGTATTAAATAGATTATTTGGAAATTTTTATGAGGTTTTTACAATTTGGAGAGTCATTAGGAAAAAGTGTCAAAGTTGAAAGAAAATTGCAAAAGTGCAACATTTGCAAAAATGTAAAAATGCAAAAATTGCACATAAAGTTGTAAAATGGAAGATGAAGGGTCATAAAGGTAGTTGGATGGTTTATAACTACCAAAGAGTCTATAAATATTTTTTATAGGTCGAACCAAATCATTATTGGAAGAATAGAGAAGAAAGGAGAACAATTTGGATACATTTTGGTGCATTCTACTATTGTTATTTTGGTTGGCTTTCCAGTTTTTATGTTGGTTCCAGGCCTTGTACGACCATGTATGTCTTGGAAAACTTTGTATATGTATAATTTATAGCTAGATATGTTAATTACCTTTCTTTTCCTTTTTGTTTAGAGTTATTATGTCTAGAAATGAAGAAGATATGGAAGTTTTGGTGAAAGTTGTTAATTGCAGATTTGATACTTCCTGAGAACAGTCACATTGCAGCGTATGGTATGAACTCATATGATATTATTAAGACCTATAAATAGACTTATTGGAAATATATGTGAATCATATTTCTTTTCCCTTTGGTTTGAGGAATTTTGGTTTTTATTTGTGGAAGTTATGAAGATTTTGGTGAAAACTGGTTTTAAACTGTCTTAAAAGGAGTTGTTGGAAAGGGTTTGTACTTATCTTGTGATTTCACCATTGGAAAAATTAATGACTTGAATATTATGAAAGTATACTAAGAGTTATTTCATTTGAGTATGGTATTGTTTTATTTTGGTTAAGTATTTGTTGTCAAATATGATGTCCTAGCAGGCAGCAAGCATACATTTTCCAGATTTTTGACAGTCAAAATTGGTCTCGGTGCAGAGATGATAACTTTTTATTGCACAGTTGGATCGTTCTCAATTTTGGATATGGGTTTATAAACCTAGTTTTATACAGCCTCACCAAAGAGATCTTCCAAATATTCTTAGGTTTTAAAGTTATTAATAACTGAGTACGGGTATATCAAACTGTCATTAACCAGGACAGCATAATGCATTGTTTTGGTCTTGATTAATGTTCAAAGGGTTGTAAAATGATATGATGGATTTGATATTGTATTGGTTGGTTGATATTAATATTTTTTTGGACTATAGAATAATTATTATGATCAGATTATTCCTCTAATACAAGTGAAGATGTTGTGTTGAGATTGAAACTCCATGTTGATTTGGGGTTCTTGAAGGGTTTTTCATGATGCTCCACATCACTCAACCACAAAAATAACTTTAGGATCCTATGGGGAATCAAAAATAACCTCTAATTCTAGGTTTTCATCCCTAAAATCCACTTCTATGAGATTTTAGGGTGACTTTCCTAATTTTGTCCAAGGTAGTCACATGGAGATGCCTACCTAGGTTCGCTTCATGCTCTTCACAACAAATCCTCCTCTGCAAAAACCCATAGAAATGTTAAAATAAACTATCCAATCTTTCATTCCACCAAAGAAAATAACTTCTAGATGGGTGAGATGCAAGATATGGCCATTATTTGGCGAAACCCTAGCCAAACCCTGGTTTTCCGGGTTAGAGTCAGTAAAACAAGGGGTTCTCACTGCTCACAGAGGAACAAGACTTCAAACCATATCAAAATTTTTTTTAACTCAATACTCTATCTATTCCATGAACAAATTTGTCAATATCAATCCGTACAATGAAGTAAAACCAATAACAAGATCAGATTTTCAGGGAAAAACTCATATTTTTGTCTTATTATGCTTCCAAACTTCAATCACAAACAACTCCAACCTTGGAAATCATTTCCAAAAGGTATATAGGCCTTCTCCAAATGGTTTCAAACTAAATTTTGAAGAGGTTGGAGCCCTTGAGAGGCTTACATCAACCAAAATTCAAAATGTTACACTTTTGCTTGCAAAAGTTGCATTTTCCAAATGTTGCACTTTTTGACAAAAGTTGTCAACCAAAATAAGTTTGGGACCCACACAACTTGGATCAACAAAAAACTACCTAAATACCCTAAAATCCTTCAAAACATCAAAAAAACATCATTGTACTCCTATTTACCAAATTGTCCAAATTGGCTTATCGAGATGCCTAATTTGGGACATTGGTTTACAAGGTGGGGTCCTTATTCAAAACATGAAAATGCATAAACAAAAGACATTCAAAATGATCCTAATCCTAATCCTCTGATCCATGAATGAATTGTTGAAGAGGTTCCCCTTCACCATACTCCCTAGGAGAATAGATCTCAAGCCCGCTTGAGATCAGGGTTTGGAGGTCTATACCATGGTTGGAGATTTGGTTTTCTGTCATCTAAACTACTTTAGAGTTTGGTTTTCCCTACCAAGCCCCCAAATACTCTTTTTAATCCTTTTTCCTTTTTCCCTTTGTGACTCTAGTGTCTAGAACCTTGCTCAATTTTTGTGGATCATGCTTTGGAATATCATCATCGGCTGCAACCTGCATTGGTTCTTCCTCTTCATTACCATTGCCTTTGTAAGGTGTTAGATCACATACATTGAAAATGGGTAACTATCCAAGGTTAGGAGAAAGTTGGATTTTATAAGAATCCTGCCCATACTTCTTCACAATCTGACATGGTCCAATCTTCCTCTGCATGAGCTTTGTGTGTTTTCCTTTTGGGAGTCTCTCCTTATTCAAATGCACCCATACTAAGTCCCCAACACCAAACTGCACATCCCTCTTTTTCTTGTTAGCATTAGCCTTGTACTTCTCTATAGATTGTTGGAGATGAGACTTCACTTGATCATATACCTCCTTGATGGCTAAGGAAAAATATTCACCACCTGCACTAATGGGCTCTTCTTTAGGTAAATTCATCAACTCTAACATACCCCTTGGGTGGATGCCATACACAATTTTGAGAGGAGATTTCCCAGTGCTTCTATTTATGGTGTCATTGTATGAGAACTCTGCTTGAAACAATATGTTGTCCCATTTTTCTCCATGTTGTCTTGTCAAGCATCTTAATAGGTTCCCCAAGGACCTATTGACAACTTTAGCTTGTCCATCCATTTGGGGATGGTAGGCTAATGATAAAGGTAGGTTGGTTCCCAACTTTTTCCAAAGGGTCCTGTGAAAATTCTCTATGAACTTCACATCCCTGTTTGACACTATGTTTAGGGGAAACCCATTTATCCTCACTTTCTCTTTGAAAAACAATTCTGCAACATATGAGGCATCACAAGAGGTTTTACATGGCAATAAATGAGCTATTTGCTAAATTTGTCCACCACTACAAAAACAATGACATACCCCTTCCTTGTCCTAGGCAGACCCAACACAAAATCCATGCTTATGCTTTCCTATGGCCTAGAAGGAATGGGTAAAGTTTGGTACAAACTTGCATTGGTGGATTTCCCTTTGGCTTTCTGACAGACCACACATGTTTCTACAAACCTCCTAATATCTACCTGCAACTGAGGCTAGTAGTAGTGTCTTTTCACAAGGTCCAATGTCTTGTCAAGGCCAAAATGACCTACCATTGCTCCAAAATGCTTCTCCCTAATAATATTTAGTCTCATTGAACACTTAGGTATGCATAGCTGTCCACCCTTAAAAAGAAATCCATCTTGGATCAAAAACTCAGAAAATGCAACATGATACCTCTCACCAAAAGACTCACATACCTTGTATATCTCTCCAAAATCTTCATTAACATCATACATTTTCTTCAAGGAGTCAATGCTAATACTTTCCATCTTAATTTGGATGATGGTTAAGACCCTCCTGCTTAAGGTATCTACAATTGTGTTCTTGACCCCCTTTTTTTGCTTAAGGGTGAAGGTGAAGGCTTGTAGGGTCTCTACCCACTTCATGTGCCTGTGATTTAACTTCTCTTGACTGTTTATGAAAATTAGAGCCTAATTATCAGTGCAAACTATGAACTCCTTTGGAAATAAGTAGTGCCTCCACTTCTTCAATGACTGAACTAAAGCATACATCTCCAAATCATAGGATGAATATCTCCTCTTGGCATCATTTAGTTTTTCACTAAATAAGGCAATTGGCCTTCCCTCCTGACTGAGTAATACCCGAATAGCCATGTTGCTTGCATCACATTCCACCTGAAATATCTTATTGAAGTCTTGTAGGGCAAGGACTGGTTGTTCTGTAACTTTCTTTTTCAAAGTCTCAAATGAGTCATCTGCCTCATTGGTCCAACGAAACCTTCATTTTTGTCCTCCTTTTATGGTGTTAAGAATTGGTGCATAAACATGAATAAATCCCCTTATAAACTTCCTATAAAAGGTTTCTAAGCCATGGAAACTTTGGACATCATTCATGGTTTTAGGTGTTGGCCAAGATAGAATAGAACTTACCTTCTCCTGGTCCATTTTCAACTCACCTTGTGAGATTACAAAGCCTAAGTAAATGATCTCCTCCTACATGAAAAAACACTTATCCAAGTTTATCATTAGTTGCTCTTCATGTAACCTTTTGAGGACCATATCTACATGTTTGAGGTGCTCTTCCCTTGTGTCACTAAAGATCAAGATATCATCTAGATATACTATTACAAACTTTCCTATGAACTCCACCAAGACCTCATTCATCAACCTCATGAAGGTACTAGGGGCATTAGACAATGCAAATGGCATGAATTTCCACTCATACAACCCCTCATTGGTCTTAAAAGTTGTTTTCCATTCATCCCCCGGCCTTATTCCAATCTGATGATATCCACTTTTAGATGAATTTTGGTAAAATATTTGGCACCCCCCAAGCAATCAAGTAAATCCTCTATCCTAGGGATTGGAAACCTATACCTTACGGTTATCTTGTTGATGTCCCTTGAGTCTGTGCAAAGCCTCCAAGTGCCTTCTTTCTTGGGTGCAAGGACAATAGGTACTACACATGGGCTTACACTTTTGCCAATTAGCCCTGATTCTAGCAACTCCTTAATTTGTTTTTCTATCTCTGTATTCTAGTCTAGAGTAAGCTTGTATGCTACTTTATTTCGTAGGGTAGATCCAGGGATCAGATCTATGCAATTACTTGTGTCTCTTACCAGTGGCAAGGACCTTGGTATTCCATTTGAGATGATGCCTTTGTACTTTCCAAGTAACTATTTGATTGCAGGGTCTATGTGCCTTTGTCCTTCTTCTTTCCTCTATGCAAATTGCTCCTTCTTTGTCACCTTGGAACTGGGAATGAGGGCATAGCAAACGACATCTTTTTCTACAACCTCCTTCATGAACTGCTTTCCTTCTACCAACAACACTTTGGCATCCTTCCCCTTTGGTTCCATCTCATTCTCCGCCAGAGGTAAACATTCTATCACCTTACCAATTTTGGTGATTGAATATGTGTTTCTAACCCCATCATGATGAGCCTTCAAATCAAACTACCATGGTCTCCCAAATAGGAGATGGCATGCATCCATCTTGGCTACATCAAATAGCAACCTATCCTTGTAGGATCCAATCTGAAACTCTACCCAAGCCTACTCTTCTACCACTTCTTGCTGACCTTGGGTGAGCCATGAGACCTTATAGGGTTAAGGATGTGGCAAACTTCTCAACTTAAGCTTCTCTACCATTTCAAGTGACACAAAATTCTCAGTAGACTCGGAGTCTATTAGGACCTTGCATACCTTTCCTTCTGCCCTGCAGGCAATTTTGAAAAGAGACTTTCTTTGTGGGGGCTACTTATCAGGTACCTTCATGGTGCTTTCTACTCTCCTCATCATTAGAGCCTCTCCTCTTTCAAGGTAGCCATAGCTATCAGGAGCATTGACACTTTGATAGGTGTTTGCACTTGCCACACTTTGGCAATCAGATTCCTGCACCAAGTTGCTCCTCCTTTCTCCCATGGAGCTTGTAGCCTTCTCCAAACACCTATTGGCCATGTGCCCCTCTTGGTTATAGTTGTAACATCTAGGAGGTCCTCTACCTTGGGATCTTACTCTAGAGGATGGTCTTCTACCCCTAAAGTCCCTCTTTGATTGTAGCCTCCTCCTTGGTTGTAACAACTCTCTCCTTTGGTGCCTTCTTGACTAGACTCACCTTGGTATCCAGAACCATTTACTTTGCCTTTGAAAGGGTTTCTTCCCCCTCTTTGTTGTCTCCTTTTCCTCTGCTATTTTGTTCCTTCCTTCTCTTTAGCTTCTCCTCCACCTTAAGTGCCAACATAAAACATTTTTGGACTGTCTCAGGGATATGGAGATTTAAATCTTCTTAGATGGCGAATCTCAGTCCATTAAGATAGCTCGCTACTTTTTCATCCTTACTCTCCTTTACCTTGGTCTTCGCACACAACTTCATGAATTCCTCAGTGTAGGAACTCACATCCATCTCCTTTAGCTTCAATTTATGTCTTCTTTTGTGCAATTGGATATTATAGTCCACTGGAATATAGGCTTCCTTCACCAAAGCCATCATCTTCTTCCAAGTAGCAACTCTTCTCTTCCCCTCTTTAACCCTCTCATCTTGGATAAAAGTCCACCAAGTTAGTGCAGCTGATTTCATTTTGGATTGGGCCATTGTCACCCTTTGGTGCTCTGGTATGTCTTCATTCTCAAATAAATTATCCAAGGAGTCTATCCACTCCATGACTATATCAGGTTCCATCCTACCTACAAACACTAGTAGATCCAACTTCACATTCATTGTTCTCCTTTCCATGGACTTGAGGACATTCATCAAGGGTCTCTAGTCTACAGGATCCTCTGGTTCTTCCTACCTAGGGATCTCCTCTTCATCCCCTTCTTCAACTCCTCCAAACTCTCTCTCTCCCCTATCCAATTTGTCCTTCAACTAGTCCATTTCATCTCTCAAGGCATGATTCTCAGCCCTAACTTCTCTGCTCTCTGCCATCTTCTTCTTCACTAGGACAACCATCTCAGCATTGGTCATCCTTGATGGGATCTTGGGATCCCTCTTTCTCTGACATCTTGTCTTCTTCTTCGGTCCAAAGGACACTCCTAAGATCTAATACCACTTGATGTAGAGCCATTCTCACACCTAAGGACAAGTCCCAAAGGTTTGGTTTAGACCCTTCAAAATATAGCAAGGATCCTACAAAAAGGACTCCACACCTTAAGGCTTTGAACTACTCTCAACTCCTCAAGACTAGTACCTACTAAAAAATGAGTAAATGGCTTCAACATATCCAACATGCCTCTCCATGACTCTTTCTCTTTAAGGCCTTGGATTTGGTCAATTCATGACACCTAGTAACTATTCCAAACATTAGTTTTGTTAGGTCCTAGGGACAACTAAGAGGGAGGGGGGTGAATTAGTTGTCCAACAAATTCAAACAAAAAACAACTTAATCAACTTTAATGCTTAATACCGGTAAACCAGTCTTTTATGCCGGTAGATAGTTTTATTAGTTAATTATAGTACCAATAAAGATTAATCCATGAAATAGAAAGACAATAACATCCACAAAACATAACACCAATATTTGTACGTGGAAACCCTATAAGGAGAAAAACCATGATGGGAAACCTTACCCACAATCAGATGATACTACTGCAGATAGTATGTATATACAAATGAGGTCTGCACATGCAGAAAGGCCAAGTGCCTAGAGCTCACTGCTCAAACACAAATAGGAGTCAAACTGACTACAATTGGATGGTTAAATCCAATAAGGATGTACTGCTCAAATTAACATCTTACTATGTTGGATTCAGTACCAGTGTAGTTCTGATTGTTTTCCCAAAAACCCTCCTTCAACCTTTAAATGATGTCTGCATGTATAGCTCTGCTTATTCTCGCATATACCTTCACACAATTATTTTTCATTACACATACGATCTTACATTTATATCATAACCTAAGACCAATTTTAGTAGGTCGGCTCTAAAAGATATTACAATAAAATCAATTTACAAATAAAACAATGTTTGATGCAATAACCGATTCAACATGTTGGCTTGATGCATTTACAACATTAATAAATCCTCTCCATAGTGTGTCATGTTGATCTGGAATAGATAATCTTGTCGGTGCATATTTTGGACCTATTTACCAGTAACAACAAATATGCAAATACAAAAGTACCAATGAAAAAATCTCCAAGACAAAGTGTCCAAATGATGTCTTCAACATAACCAGGTGTTTTCCATATCATTCCAAGTGCTGATGAACATTATATCCTACCAATGTACCCAATACCGGTGACTGTGCATAAGTCACTTGCTTGCCAGTGAACATTTCGATTCTTCAAAGTGCTAGAGTTGATAAGTGTTAGTAGGTGTTGACATCAATGACAAAACCATACCAAAATACCAAGAATCTCCCCCTTTGGCATTGATGGCAACACAAGATGGAAAAACCATCAAAGTGCCAAAATAGAAATGCCAAATATCAAAAACCAACAATAATCTCCCAAAAAGAGATCATAACCAAAAATCAAAATTCAGATATAAACAATCTCTCCCCAAAGTAACAATCTCTCCCCCTGAGAGTGACATGTGTCTTTCTTGTGTTTTTCCATATACCAATCTCTCCCCCTTTGACATCAAATGCCAAAGCAATATAAAAACCATTTTTCAAATACAAAATACCAACCAATTCACTATACCAACTACTCCCCCTGAGAAGTAGCTTTCTCATCAAAGCCGGAGTAAAAGATTTCTCTGTTAATTCTGTCGGTTGATGACAATCATCAACTATCTAAGTCTCTATCAGTGGGGGTATGACCCCAAACTAATCTCTAAGATATTCAAAGGTCTCCTTAGGCAAAGGTTTAGTGAAAATGTCTGCAATCTTCTCTTTAGTATTCACATAAACTAGTTTTATTTCTTTTGCTTCAACATTGCCCCTTAAAAAATTCAGTTTCATATAAACATGTTTGGTTTTAGAATGTAATACTGGATTCTTAGATATATCAATTGCTGCAGTGTTATCACAATAGATAGTAATAGGTTCCTTGCATTTTACCTTTATATCCTTGAACATTTTCTTAAGCCATAGTACCTATGTACAGTTAGTTGTTGTTGCAACATATTCTGATTCTGCTATTGATAAAGATGTACAACTTTGTTTCTTACTCAACCAAGAAATTAATCTGCTGCCAAGAAAAAATGCTTTGCTGGTGGTTCTTTTTCTATCATCCACATCTCCTGCCCAATTTACATCTATGTATGCACATAATTCAAAGTTTTCATCTCTAGGATACCATAATCCAAGATTTGTAGTTCCTTGTAAGTACCGGAAAATCCTTTTTACTATTGATTCATGATTTTCTCTAGGATTACTCTAAAATCTTGAAATAATACATACTGCATTCATAATATAAGGTCTTGTTTGTGTCAAATACAGTAAACCTCCTATCATAGATTTGTACC
Source organism: Cryptomeria japonica (assembly GCF_030272615.1). Lineage (NCBI taxonomy): Eukaryota > Viridiplantae > Streptophyta > Pinopsida > Cupressales > Cupressaceae > Cryptomeria > Cryptomeria japonica. Next base: position 755,883,905 of record NC_081414.1, on the reverse strand, counting down.
TAGTCGGATTAACGGGTGTTGATTCATCTCTTAGTGCTAATTTATCATCTGTAGTCATAGGTGTGCTTACCGATTTAGAGTTCTTCATCCCAAATTTCTTTAGTAACTCCTTCAAGTACTTGGATTGACTCAAGAATATACCTTTATCAGTTTGTGAAATCTGTAATCCTAAAAAGAATTTTATTTCTCCAATCATAGACATTTCAAATTCTTGTTGCATTTCAATAGAAAAGTCTTTACATAATCCATCTTCTCCTCCAAAGATCATATCATCAACAAAAACTTCTATAACCAAGATGTCATCATTAGTCACTTTGTAATATAAGTTGCTATCAACATTACCTTTAGAAAAACCAATCTTCAAAAGATACTTATCCAATCTTGCATACCAAGCTCTTGGAGCTTGCTTCAACCCATACAAAGCTTTCCTTGACCTGCAAACCATATCTATGTTATCTGTCAAAGAAAATCCATTAGGTTGTTCAATGTAAACTTCTTCTTCAATATCTCCATTTAGAAATGCACATTTAATATCCATTTGATATACTTTGTAGTTCTTGTGTGCTGCAAAAGCCAAGAATAATCTGACTGCCTCAATTCTAGCTCTCGGTGCAAAGGTTTCATTATTATCAATTCCTTCTTTCTAAGAATATCCCTTACACACTAGTCTTGCTTTATTTCTGATTACCTTGCCATCTTCATTAAGTTTGTTTCTGAATACCCATTTTGTTCCAATCACATTTTTGTCTTTAGGCCGAGGAACTAATATCCAAGTGTTATTTTTCTCAATTTGTTCTAGCTCCTCTTCCATAGCTTTAATCTAGTGTTTATCTTCACATGCCTCATTAATTGATGATGGTTCAATTTGAGAAATAAGACATACCTCTTCATTTTCCAGTCTTCCTCTTGTCATAACTCCTTTATACTTTTTTCCAATTATCTGATCTTCAGAGTGATTTAGTCTTACATACCGGGGTGTCTTCATTTGCTGTTGTTCCTCAGTTACAGTGGAATTTTTCAGATGATACCAGTGTAATTGGATCTTCATTCTGTACCGGTGGATTCAATGTAGATTCATTTGTCAGAATCTCTATTGTCGGTTTAGAGTCTATATACCTTGAAGTTCCTCTGAATTGTTCATCAATCTTTACATTTGTACTCTCAATAATTTTCTACAATCTTTTGTTAAAACATTTGTATGCCTTGCTCTTAGATGAATAGCCAAGAAATATTCCTTCATCACTTCTAGGATCAAATTTGCCAATATACTCATCTCTTCTAATATAGCATTTGCTTCCAAATATTCTGAAATATTTAAGAGTAGGAGTAATACCAAACCATAGTTCATGAGGGGTCTTACCGATTTCTCCTTTGATGTGAACTTTGTTGAATGTATAGATTGTTGTGCTTACTGCCTCTCTCCAATACACATGTGGTAGATTTGCTTATGATAACATACTTCTAGCTACATCCAAGATAGTTCTATTTTTCCTTTCTACAACTCCATTCTACTGTGGTGTCAGGGGTGCTCATAGCTATCTTCTTATTCCATTCACTTCACAGAATGAATTAAATTCCTTAGATGTAAATTCTCCTCCTTGATCTGATCTCAGACATTTGATTTTCTTACCGGTTTCATTCTCTACCATTGCTTTGAACAATTTGAACTTCCCAAGTGCTTCTGATTTTTCTCTGAGAAAAGTAACCCAACACATTCTAGAGTAGTCATCAATGATTAGCATGAAATATCTATCACCTTGTAAACTTTTAGTTCTAGCTGGACCACATAAATCAGTATGAATTAAGTCAAGAGCATTATTTGATTTTTCTGGAATACTTTTAAAAGTAGCTCTAACTTGTTTTCCAAATTGACATTCCTTACATACTGGATTGCGAGGTTTGACAATCTTAGGTAAATCTCTAACTGCCTTAGTAGTATTGATTTTTACCATGCAATCAAAATGTACATGATAGAGTCTCTTATGCCATAGCCAACTTTCATCAATATGTGCAATCAAGCATGTCTTTTCACTATTATTCAAATGAAAGATATTACCTCTAGTTTGATTACTGGTTGCAATTTCCAAGCCAGTTCTATTCATAATTTTGCATTTTCTATTCTTGAATTGTAACTGAAATCCTTTCTCAACTAATTGACCAACACTCAAAAGATTATGCTTTAAACCTTCCACATAGTAAACATTGTTAGTATTATGCTTACCATTAAGAGATATTGTACTTTTACCTTTGATCAAGCAAGCTTTATCATCTCCAAATCTTACTAAGTCTCCATTATATTCCTGAAAGTTCAAGAATTTTCTTTTATCACCAATCATATAATGTGAGCATCCTGAATCAATGATCCATTCATCCTTAACTTCAATTTTAGCTACCAAGGCCTATTCTACTAGTTGAATAGTAGGTGCCGGTTGATCTTCTTTTATAGCAACAAAAACCCATCCATTTTTTGTCAGATCTTCATCATAATCATCAGTGACTCCTTCATCAACATGATAACAAGATTTATCTTTATTCTTCTTAAATCTGTATCTATGATATTTAGGGTTAGGCTTGTATGTTCTCCTAGCTTCTTCTCTTAGTATAGCATGTCTATCAGGGCATATAGAAGCCATATGACCAATCTTATTATAGTTAAAGCATTTAAAGGGTGCTTTACCTTCATACTTACTTCCAACTAGACCTTTAGGCATTTTCCTTGCAAATAGTGCTTCAAGTTCATTAAGTTCTTCATTTTCTCTCCTGCTTTCCTCAAGTTCTCTTGCATAAATGGCTTTCCAATCAGACTTGTCAAATGATGGTGCAAATGATGTTGATGCTTTAAAAGCTAAATCTATCTTTATAGTAGCAACAGGACCAAATTCCTCAATTTCAAAAGTTGAAAGTTTTCCAATCAATCTATCCCTAGTTAATGATGTATTAGGCATTGTTCTTAACTCATTTATAGCAGTAACCTTAATTTTATATGTCAGTGGCAATCCTCTTAAAACTTTTGAAACAATTTCATCTTCACTTAAGGTTCCTCCACAACATTTAATACCCAAAACAATTTCATTAACTCTTTCCATAAAAGAAGAAATCCTTTCATCTTCTTCTATTTTCAGATTTTCATACCTGACCTGGAAGCTTTCAAGTTTTGCAATTTTGACTGTGGAATCTCCTTCATTTAGTGTTTCCAAATGATCCCAAATAACTTTAGCAATTGATCTATCTAATAGTCCCATGATTTGCTGACCTAATAATGTGCTCAAAAGTGCTTCTCCTGCTTTGCAATCATTTTCCTCATCTTTAGCCAAGTTAGGTGGCTTAGGTTGATTCAGAGTAGGAACAGTATAGCCATTCTTTGTAACATCCCAGATGTCCTTTCCAATGCAATTCAGATGTGTCTCCATTCTGATCTCCCATATGCCATAGTTGGTTCCATCAAGTTTAGGATTGTCCTTCCTGAAATAGTTAGTAGACATTGGATCTCCTCAAGCTGTTAAACTTTTGCAAAAAAAGGACTAGGCTCTGATACCAATTGTTAGGTCCCGGGGACAACTGAGATGGGGGGGTGAATCAGTTGTCCATTAAATTCAAACCAAAAACAAATTAATCAAATTTAATGCTTAATACCGGTAAACCAGTCTTTTATGTCGGTAGACAGTTTTATCAGTTAATTATAGTACCGGTAAAGATTAATGCATGAAATAGAAAGACAATAACATCCACAACACATAACACCAATATTTGTATGTGGAAACCCTATAAGGGGAAAAACCATGGTGGGAAACCTTACCCACAAGCAGATGATATTATTGTAGATAGTATGTGTATACAAATGGGGTCTGCACATGCAGAAAGGCCAAGTGCCTAGAGCTCACTACTCAAACACAAATAGGAGTCACACTGACTACAATTGGATGGTTAAACCCAATAAGGATGTACTGCTCAAATTAGCATCTTACTATGATGGATTAAGTATCGATGTAGTTCTGATTGTCTTCCAAAAAACACTCCTTGAACCTTCAAATGATGTCTACATGTATAGCTCTGCTTATTCTCGCATATACCTTCACACAATTCTTTTTCATTCCACATTCGATCTTACAAAAAAGATCTTACATTTATATCATAACCTAAGACCAATTTTAGTAGGTCGGCTCTAAAAGATATTACAATAAAATCAATTTAAAAATAAAACAATGTCCGATGCAATAACCAATTCAACATGTCAGCTTGATGCATTTACAACATTAATAAATCCTCTCCATAGTGTGCCATGCTGATCTGGAATAGATAAGCCTACCGGTGCTTATTCTAGACCTATTTGCTAGTAACAACAAATATGCAAATACGAAAGTGCCAATGAAAAAATCTCCAAGACAAAGTGTCCAAATGATTTCTTCAACATAACTAGGTGTTTTCCATATCATTCCAAGTGCTGATGAACATTATATCCTGCCGATGTACCAGATATCAGTGATTGTGCATAAGTCACTTGCTTGTCGGTGAACATTTCAATTCTTCAAAGTGCCAGAGTTGATAAGTGTTAGTAGGTGTTGACATCAATGACAAAACCATACCAAAATACCAACAAGTTTTAGGCATTGGCACCAATACCCTATACTTCCTTTGGAAACCTACCACCATGGCTAGTAGCCCTCTAAAACCGATATTTTTCCCTTAACTCGAAAATATTGAACCCAACCTAGAAAACTATTTACCATTCTAGATACCCTTTATGAAGTTACACATATCTTGAAAAGGAATTGGCAGGATCTGATGTCTAAGGGTTTGAACCCTTAAGAAGCCTAAGGGCCTAATTAGGGCTAATAGGCCAAAATTACAATGCAACTCCAATTTCTAGACTCTCAAATACCCAACCAACTTCAGGATCCTATGGGGAATCATAAATAACCTCTAATTACAAGGGTTGCACACCTAGAATCCACCGCTATGAGATTTTAGGGTGACTGTCCTAAATTTGTCCAAGGTAGTCACATGGAGATGCCTACCTAGGTTTGCTTCATGCTCTTCACAGTAAATATTCCATTTAAAAAACCATGGAAATGTTAAAATACACTGGCCAATCATGCATTCCACCAAAGAAAACAACTTCTAGATGGGTGAGATGCAAGATATGGCCATTATTTGGCGAAACCCTAGCCAACCCCTAGTTTTCTGGGTTAAAGTTAGTAAAACAAGGGGTTCTCACTGCTCACAGAGGATCAAGACCTGAAACCACCACCAAAAAAAAGGTAACTCAATCCTCTATCTACTCCATGAACAAATGTGTCAGTATAAATCTGTACAATGAAGTACAACCAACAACAAGATCAGATTTTTAGGGAAAAACTTAGATTTTTGTCTTATTATGATTCCAAACTTCAATCACCAACAAATCCAACCTTGGGAATCATGTCCACAAGGTATATAGGCCTTCTCTGAATAGTTTCCAACCAAATTTTGAAGAGGTTGGAGCCGCTAAGAGGTTTACATCAACCAAAATTTAAAATGTTGCACTTGTGCTTGCAAAAGTTGCAACCAAAACAAGTTTGGGACCCTATTAGTGAACAGATTTTGTCTTTCTTTTAATTGAATTCATTCAAAGCTTGGTTAGCCTCTTTGAAAAACAAAAGTTCAACTAAATAGTTGGGTAAGTGTGACATACATCACTTCCCTCTGAATTTTAGATAGGTACAACTCCCTCCATTAGTTATTCAGGGAATAATCTAACTAAATAAAACTGATATGCTTTTAACCTAAAAGTACATAAGGCTACCTAGTTCATTCTTAGATGAGAGGCCGATAATATGCAAATTTTTTAGATATTTCAAAAAGAACTTTCTTCAAGATGCTTCACCACGAAAATCAAAAGTAATCAAAGCAAAGTTCAATAACACTGATTTCAGCACTTCATAAAAATAAACAAGAGAAATAAAGTCTCTTTTCAACCAAATATCTTTCTAAACAACACTAAAAGAAGCTTCGGATTAATAATAGCATTTAACATCAGAAAGATAATAACAAACAATTTGACTAGATCATAATTTTTCAAAGAAACATTACTCCATCCATTCGAACTCAAAGATTCAAAACCTCAAAAAACATATGATCTTTATATGTATATTCCATCCAACAAAGACATAAAGATACACAGATAATTTCTTTCCAATTTCAGATTCTGGAAAAACTGATCACTTCCTTTAGACAAACCAATTTTTTCTCTAAATATCTAAGTCTACCATTCTAACCCTTTCTAAATCTTTCTTATCGGACTTATAGTAGTCTTTTGAAAAACAAAGGAGGTCTCCCTGAAAACCCGACCTCCTTTGAAGCAGTTATAAAAATAACAGAGTATTTAGGGGACAAATATCTCGAAGTCATTGCAAGGTTTGAAAAGCGTTTAAAAATAAAAACAAATTATAAGCATCAAATTATGCTTCATCCCCAATGTCATCTCCTCCTCCAATTTTCTAGGCATCATGGGTGGTTGTAAGCTCTTAAATCATAGACTGACTCGGATTCTGCAGGGCATTAATTTTCACCTTTGCAGCTTCCTTTTCCCACCTATGTTTTACCATTTTCTCGGCATGTTTAGGTAACTGATCATTGCCAATGAACGCCATGGATTCAATTCGGGCAATTTGTGTTATCTCTTCAGAAGTAAAGTTTCCTTTGGCCCTAACTTTCTTCATGTGCAACTTAAATGCCTTTACCGCGTCCCGTGTATTCAACCCACAAGGTCCTAGTTGCTAATCATGATCTAGGTTAACCACTTTATTATCATTGACAAAACTATATTGAAGTTCCTGGAGCTCGTAAATGGAGGCTTTGGCATCAGAGATTACAGTCTTGAATGTAATTACCCGCCACGCTATAGTTTTCTTCAACACAAAGAGCTGACACTCATCAGTTACCAATTTTACTAAATTTTCTACTAAAAACTCAGTGGCTCCATATTTTTCTATCTTGGTAAACATGGTTAATACGTTCTCCCATTTGTGTTCCTCTTTTCCCATGACACAATTTGATTTTGGATCTCCGGAGTGAGGTTTTGAATTTCATTGCATAACTTTCTGGAATCTGTAATATATTTTTCACCATCCTTTATTACCCCTTCAATCCATTTTTCTACAGCCCGTGCGATGCTCTTGGCTCACTGAACTTGATTCATCAGTTTCTTGTTCTCCGGTGAAGTGGGATCGAAGTTTTTTGAAGCTTGCAATATAGGAAGTGCTCCAAAATAGCCTAGGTTATCAATGAATTGGGCTGAAACCTTGATATGCCATTTCAGTTCTCTTTTCTCTTGTCCGTCTTTCTCTGACCTGAAAAGCATCTTCTTAGTCATCACATTGAAAAGGTGGTTATCAAAGTCCCTGCTCATGTTTCCGAGATCTACTTTGGTGACCTCAAAATCTTCTGCATTTATTTGTTTAATTTCCTCCTTGGGTTTATAGGAAGTGATTTTAGCAACCCATCTCTCGGTCTTTTCATCAGCATCCAACCTAGTGGTTGTTTTGAACTTCTTCTCTTTAGGGCCTTTTTCCATGTATTTGACAATCATGTCTTGAATTAGGATGGACACTGAGATCGACCTTTGTTTCTTGCTTACTAAAGTTGTTAACCACTTGGGAGTTGTACTTGAACTAGATGTTCTTCCAGTTACTTTAGGTGGCAGTGTCATGGCTACAATGATTGTATGGGAATTTGTAGTGTTAACAATGTCACTATCGAGGTCCTCAACCTCAAAAATCTGAGGATCGAGGGTCTTGTCTTTCACCTCTGTGTCTCTAACCTGGTCCATTTTCTTCTATGCAACACTCTATGACCTCGTATATCGAGGAGCAGAAAAGTTCAAAGCAGGATTAGGCTCGTGCTTTGTGTGAGATGACTTCTTATTTTTACCTGCATGAACAGGCATAGAACTGGGGTTAGAAAAGCGTTTCAGAGAACATAGAGAAACCACATTATCTCTTACAGGGCCAATCTTGATGCGTGATTTCATTTCTCTTTTCTTATTAACCCAATCTATAGGTCTCTCCAAGACTCTTTTCGTTCTGAGTTGTATATCATCTTCTTCTTCCAAATCCTAATTAATAGAGGATGTTTCCAGTTCAGTTTGATCTAGATACCCAGGTTCAAATAGCTCTAGATAATCTTCTTTGATCCCGCTTATATAAAGTTTCACTCCAGCGAAACTACCTGTTCCAGAACCATTCTCATATTTTCTCTCCTGAACAATTCAATTTCATCACAACAATCTTCCCAAAAGTATTCCAAGTGTGGGATAGGAAGGTGCAACATCAAACTAAGACTCCATGAGAAACCTTTATTATCAAAGCCATTCCTTTCTTGATACAGTTTAAAATTGAAATTCTTCAAGTCAGCTCCTATGCTCAACGCATCTGATATTGAACTACAAGATAAAGTTCCCAATTGAATAGGGAAATGATCTTCCCATTTATCTTTGGGTTGAGCTTTTTTAAATACATCAGACAACTATCTACAAATCTCAGCAAGGACAAAGCAATCTGAAAAAAAATGAGGAAGTCTGAAAGGTTCATCTTCAAAACCACCTACCCTTATATAACAGAAATGAGGAAATTGAACAAGGAAGCTACCATATCTTTTCACCAAGGCCTGGGCATCTTCAGACATTCTTTTTGACTTCATGTTATTCAATTTATAACACAGGTCCCCTAAGAAAGCATTATGCACTTTCCTAAAGTCTTGCAATGCATTATCTCTTTGCGACATGGGGTAAAAGTCATATACAGAAACATCCCCTTCAACAAGTTGTCTAGGAATTCCCATTACTTCTTTGACACATGCCAAACAATATATCAAATAAGAAGACATGAAGATGTTTTGTTTTAACTTCTTTTCCATGCTCAGTTTTTCTCTCATAGAGTCAAGAATAAGCTCTGCCCAGTCAAGGAACTGCTTTCCCTCCAACACCATTTGTACATAATAGTAAATCAAGTCATCAAAGTTGTAGGCTTCAATTGAACCTCTAACTTGGTGTAACAACAACATAACATCATGAATGTGGGGAAGCATGTGATTTTTGTTGGGATACTTAGGGAGCCTAGAGCCACCTCTCTGAGGAACTCTCAACCAATGCTTCACTATATTATTCTAGTGTCCATCCTTGTTTTCATTGAACTCGGTGATTGATTCGGCAGGGGAAAAGTTTGAGAACTTGTAGTCTAGCGATTTAAAAATAGAAGAAATGACTTCCCTATTAATCGTGAGGAGGGTTTCACCATTGTCCCTCTTGATAGTTTCAAAAATAGGGTTATAAAATGCAATGCACTCCCTAACTAATTTTGGCCAAGGAATAGTAGGTGGGAAAGCTGCTGCCTTTATCAGGCCACTACTTAGAATTTCTAGACCGAAAGAACCTTCAATACCTTTAAAAATTCTTTCCTTCAAGGCTTCCAAATTCTCCCCTTTCAGGTCTATGTCACTGACAATGGGTTTTGTGCAGGCAAGACTGAAAATATTTCTGAAAAGATGCAGAGTGGAGTTCATAATTTATAACCAATAACCCTTCTCTCTCCAAGCAATTTTATTACGAGAGGGAAAAACAACTAAAAATCAATGAAGAAGACAGGAATCAAAACTCACCTTTACAGCTGAAACCAATCGGACGACTACCAGCAGAAAAACCTTTGACCAGACAATCCGCAACAATGAAGAATAGGTTTAAAAAATAAACCACTTCATACCTTATAACAAATGGAACGCCAAAGCTCATTTAGTGCATTAATTTCAGATGTCAACTCAAACGAGCCGAAGCATTGGGATTTGACATCATGCGTGTGTATTTAATGCATGATAGCATTTGGCGGCATAACTGGAAACTCACAAAAATGATTACTTGCCTTAAAAAATCGGCAGGTTGATGTCACCTGAGATATGGTCAAATCTTCATCACACTTAGCAATAAATGCACCATCATGTTGTTTAGTCTTTTCTATGGGACCCACCTGATTTGAACATCCATGAACCTTTTGAACTGACTTCACGATAGTTTAGGTAGTTCAAAGCATATGCTACACCAAGGAGATTTCCTTTGGAAAAGATTAACTTTGTTGATTGCCATCAATCTTTGAACTTCATTGAACATTTTGAACATCACTGAACTGTTTGAACTAGGTTCAAACGGTTCATAGTCTGGAGAAAGAGGATATGAAACATCGCCCATGACTGTGAAATAAAGATGCTGCAAAACACTTGAGTGAACATTAGCCTGAAAATATCTTAGACACAGTTTAGAACCTATGGTACCTAAATGCGGTACCTAAATGAACATTATGAACTCTTTTCAAGATTGTTTGAGGAGGTTCATGAGGTTCAAACAAGCTATTGAAGCATAATATTAAGGATTTAGAAATGATTTACAGGAGTATTAGGGATTGAACCAACAAATTTTTAACAAGGTAAGGATTCAACTAAAATTTTTGCAAGGCGACTCACTCTTGTTATGAGGGACAAACAACAAGGTAACATTGGCTCTCACTGGGGATTGTCTTTTGTGAAAAATGCAAAGAACTCTAAATCTCTGGTTCACACAACAAAAATGGAAAGCGTACAAAAGGACACACACCAAAAAGGCACAAGACAAACAACTAATCTAATATGTACAGGAACTCTTGATCATAGATTTCAAAGTTTATAGAGCTTCAGGTCTTTCCCATTATAGGTATAAGGCATAACCGTTCCATCAGGATAATTCAATCTGAATGTATTCGGTCCCACCATTTCATGGATCTTGAACGGACCTCTCCACAATGAATCAAATTTTCCATGGGCACCCTTTGGTTCCCTCCTCTTGTCCCACAATAGTACCTCATCCCCTTTGAGGAACCCTCTTGGTCGAGCCTTCATATTGAAGATTTTCTTCACCCTATTCTGATGTTCAGTAATTCTGTCCACTATCATCTCCCTTTCCTCTTCCAACCTCATCAAATACATGACTCTCTTTTCTAGAGCATTTCAGAAGGAGTCCTTAATTACAGTTTGAAGCTTCGCTGATGCCAATTCTAGAGGTAAAAAAACCTTTGCACCAACTCCATATACCAATTCATAAGGTGCCATTCCAATTGCTCTTTTAGGAGTAATTCTATCTACCCATAAGGCTTCATATAACTTTTTATGCCAGTTTCGGGCATTATCATTAACTAACTTCTTCATGATTGCTATCAGGTTCTTGTTGCTTGATTCTGCCAACTCATTACCTTGTGGGAAGTAATCAAAGGAGTGTGAAAGAGTAATTTGATGTTCATAAAAAAACATGGTCAATTCCTCAGAAGAGAAATATGACGCATTATCAGCGATAATCTTCTGAGGAACCCCAAAATGAACTAAAATGCAATCTCTGAGAAAATTAAAAACTACCTCTAAGTTCGCCATCCTAGTGGGAATAGCCTCCACCCACTTAGTAAAATAATTCATTGCTGTCAGAATATACATATGACCAACACTGGAATGAGGATTTATTGGGCCTATGAAATCAATACCCCATTGTTTGAAAGGTTCATCCACTACCACAGGTTTTAAAGGTAGAGCCGCCAATTGTGGTTTTCCAAAAAAAGAGTTGACATTTTTCACATCCTTTAACATAGATATATGCATCATGAAACATACCATGCCAATAAAAAAAATTTCTTAAATCTTAAAGGCGGTCACTGAGGATGAGAAATGCCCACCGTAGGCTTCATCATGATAAACTTCTAGAAGCTTCCACTGTTGTGGCTTATCTACACATCTCAAATAGGTACCATCCAGGCCTTTTTTATACAAAACATATTGCCAGATAACATACTTAGCTTCTTTTAATTTGAGATTCCTTTGTTCTTTAGTTGAAAAACAACTTGAGCAGCTACCATAGGTCAAGTAATAAGCTACATCAGAAAACCATGTATCTTGCAACCCAACAAACAGAGTCAACGGTAGCTCTTCATCTATTTCCATCTTATTCTCTGCTATCAATTTGCATAAACCCTGTCCTTTAACCATCTTTTTAGGATGAATATCCAGATCATATTCCTAAATTTTGGTTACCCATGTCGCTCTTTTGTTAAGCCCAACTTCCTGCTGAGTCAAAATACTTTTTACTGTAGAATCCGAAACAAACACCACAGAGTGAGAATGAAGAATATAATACCTGAATTGTTTTATGGCTTTAACCACGACAAAGATTTGTTTTTCTGAGAGTGAATACTTAAGCTCATGTTTCTTAAGAGGGACACTCATGAATGCTATGGGTGCTTCAGTCCCAAATTCATCTACCTGTAATAATATTCCTGACATTGTATGTTTTGAGGAATAGCAGTATATGATAAAATCCTTTTTAAAATATGGGTTGATAAGGGTTGGTGCATTGGCAACTAAACTCTTAATCTTTTCAAAAGCTTCTTTGGATTCATTAGTCCATTTAAAAGGGTACCTCTCACTCAACAAGCCAATGATATAGTAGTTTCTGCAAATTCAAGTACAAACCTTCTTAGGAAATTTACCAATTTGAAAAATGACCTTAGTCCAGTCTGATTCGAAGGCAGGCTGAGGTGTTGGATTGCATTGACTCTTTCAGGATCAATCTTGATGCCTTCCTTCAAAATGATGTGCCCCAATAGTTTGCCTTCAGCTACATAGAACACTGATTTTTTTGGATTCAAGGGGATACCATGTTCTCGACAACATTGTAGAACTGCCCTCAGATCTTTGAGATGATTCTTCCTTTCTTTAGAGAACACGGTCAAGTCATCTAGGTAAATTACAATAATCTTGTCACGGAAATCCCTAAAAGAAGAATCCATTGCCCTTTGAAAAGTTGCTAGACGATATTAATCAAACCAAATGGCATACGATTATATGCAAACATTTCCCAAGGGGTGATAAATGTTGTCTTATGTTGTTCATTTTTTGCAACACTAATTTGATTATAGCCAGAAAAGCCATCCAACATTGATATCATTTTTGATCCAGCTACCATCTACAAAATATGGTCCATATTAGGTAAAGCAAAATTATCCTTAAGACTTGCCTGGTTCAAATTGCAAAAATCTACACAAATCTGGATTTCCCCATTTTTCTTCCTTACAGGTACTATATTGGCTACCCATGTGGAGTGATGGATTGGGTATATAATTTTGGCTTTTAGCATTTTATCTACCTCTTTGAAAATTGCTTCTGCCACCATGGGATTGAAATTTCCCAGTTTTTGTCTAAAAGGAGAAACACCAGGCTTCAATGGAATTTGATGTTGAAACTAACCATTCCTAAATTCCTTCAAATCATCATAACACCAAGCAAACACATCAATGTAGTCTTTCAATAACTCAATGAGCATTCGCTTCTCCTCAGAAGAACAACATTTGCTGATTGTTACCATTTTAGGATTAGATTCATCACTAAGATTGATCTTTTCATAACCCACCTTACTGTCATCATCAGGAATTTTCTTGCTGGTGAATGCATCGTTACCATGTTCTCGACAATGTCATAGAACTGCCCTTAGATCTTTGAGATGATTCTTCCTTTCTTTAGAGAACATGGTCAAGTCATCTAGGTAAACTACAATTATCCTGTCACGGAAATCCCTAAAAGAAGAATCCATGGCCCTTTGAAAAGTTTCTCCAGCATTAATCAAACCAAAAAGGCATACGATTATATGCAAACGTTCCCCAAGGAGTGATAAATTTTGTTTTGTGTTCATTTTCTGCAACACCAATTTGATTATAGCCAGAAAAACCATCTAACATTGACATCGTTTCTGATCCAACTACTGTTTGCAAAATATGGTCCATATTGGGTAAAGAATAATTATTCTTAAGGCTTTCCTGGTTCAAATTGAGAAAATCCACACAAATCCGGATCTCCCCATTTTTCTTCCTTACAAGTACTATATTGGCTACCCATGTGGAGTGATGGATTGGGTATATAATTCTAGCTTTAAGCATTTTATCTACCTCTTTGAAAATTGCTTCTGCCATCATGGGATTGAAATTTCTCAATTTTTGCCTAAAAGGAGAAACACCAGACTTCAATGGAATTTGATGTTGAAACTAACCATTCCTAAATTCCTTCAAATCATCATAACACCAAGCGAACACATCAATGTGTTCTTTTAATAACTCAATGAGCATTCACTTCTCCTTAGAAGAACAACATTTGCCGATTGTTACCATTTTAGGATTAGATTCATCACCAAGATTGATCTTTTCGCAACCCACCTTACTGTCATCATCAGGAATTTTCTTGCCAGTGAATGCATCATTACAAGTGAAAAACCTTTCTAGAGTCACCAAACCTTTCAGGATTTTGTTTCCCTTAAGCTGGATGAAATTTTTATTAGAATCAATATTAGGATCTGGAGAAAATTCTTTACAACTATCTTCAGAACCCTCAAAATATGATTGGACAAAGGAACTGTCACACTCCAGAAACTCTTTAATCTGTGAATCTATATCAAATACTTGCTAATGATTCACATTGTCAGGAACACTAGGTCTGTAAATGTAAAGCGGAAAAAATCGAACCCTAGTTGTTCTCCCCTCCCCAACTCTGAGGAGAGAGAAGGGAGGTCACTAGGGTTGATGGTTTTCACTTAGGAGGGACTTTACATTCAAAAGAGGGGTTGAAACCCACAAGATCCAATCCCACACAATGCAGGATTGGATTCTAAATGAGTTTCAAGGGTTGTGATAGCAAGGATACCCTCTTTTGTAAAGAAATGTAGATAGAAAGATTGAACTAAGAATGCATGTAAAGTAGGAAAGATTCACTTATAAATAGAGATAGGGATATGGGATGAAGCTGTGGACCTAGAATTAGTAGTAAAATGTCGAGACGGTGCTGTTTTGCAAATTTGAGCGAAAGTTGACAGGACGATGGCGCCCAGCATGCACACGGTCCTCCGAAAAATCCGCGAAACGAAGGGGGATCTGTTTGTCTATGCAAATGTGTAATGTATGTTGTATGTAATGTTTTGTAAGTGATCTCCTCTTCAATGGTTGAATCCTTGTCTTGAATGCAACACCTAGCCTTGAATGGAGACTTAGAATGCTCAATTGCTTGAAGGAATGCTTGAATGCTTGAATGTTTGAATGTTTGAATATCGCTTTCGCGCCTTTGCACACATATGTCCTCCTCCCTTTTTGAGGGAGGAAATTTCATTTATATACTTGTCAATTAGGGCTGATAGACTGATTTTCTTGACCTTAGGCCAACCTAGAAACATTATTTTCCACTTTGCAAACTTAAAGACCTGAAGCCCCATAAGAGACTGGGCCCAAAATAGGGCCAGGGACCAGGGCGTTGGGCGCCATGGTCCTGGGGGACTAGGGTGCTGGGTGCCCTAGTCCTAAAGGACCAGGGCACTGGGCGCCATGGTCCCACCTCCCAGGACAGCAGGGTGCAAGGAGGATCAGGCCAGGGTGCTGAAAAATGCAATTTTTGATGTCATGAACAAGTTTCGGGGTCTCCATTCAGGTTCCATGTTGCATCGCCATCGTGAAGACCCAAATGTAGTCAAAATTGCAAGTGTCACAATTTTAGGACGCTACATTTAGCCCCCACTTTAGCGAGAGTATAAGCGTATGCTCATACTTCCGGTAAAGTACAAGGAAACAACATTGAAAAACTTTCACCACGTCAAGGAGGCAAGATACACCAAGCCCCCAGTGGACTAAGGATCTTACGACTTTGATTGACAAAGTAAAAGGGAAGATCATGAGGGAGAACCATGACTGTCAGTAGTAAGGTTCCCTCACTATGAGTCATGCAAGAAAGATATCAAAATTTTCAATGCAAAGCTAAATTTGTCAAGAAATTTTCAAGTATCTTGAAAAGATATGAATGGGATGTATGCCCCCCTACGTTAAAGCGATCGCACATGCCTCACCGGGGGTGATTGCTTTAAGGTAGTGATACATATAAGAATGAGAAGGGAAAGGAGCACGTTATCACAAGGATTTAGCCCCCAAGTGTGAGATAAGCCCAAGGATAATAAACACAAAACACAAAGCACAAGGTGACTTCGCTTTCCTCAGGGTCAGTATGCTGTATGATAATTCATGTATATCATATGTATGTATGCATAATTGTTCTTCATTCCCCAATCAAGGAAGTTCACCTAGAAGAAGGGAACACATGTGTCTTTTGAGTCAACATGAGAGAGACCAAAAGAGATCTCAATGCTTTGCATCGTCCTCAAGTAGACAACACTAAGGACAACAAATAGAAGAATGAGAATAACACATAGAAGAAGTAACAAAAGAGAGGAGGAGAGAATCTGCTATGCTAATGAAACTAGTCTAGCACGTCATCTACCCCCCGATCTTGTTGATCAATATTTCGGGAAGGTAGGAAACATGCTAGAGGAGGAACATCCAACATAGTAGATGGAGCTATCACAAGATCCAAACAAGGGCTATGTTCATGTTCTGAGCCACGTTGTTCTTGTCTAGGAGCTAGGATAAGTGCTTTAGAAAATGCGTTAGATAAATGGTTATCAACATCAACATATTCATATTCACTATCAGAATGAACAGGAATAACATTTTCATCATGAATAACATTTTCATCTATATCATCATCAAGATTTATAAAAATAGGATCTTTAACTCACACAGGATCAAGACCATCATGCATCTTATGTTTAGGAGATTTTGGCTCAATTTTCGGCTGAGGAGAAAATGGAATAATACTAGCTGAAGGTGTTTTTGGGGATTACAAAGTTTGAGAAGCAGCTGCCTGAGCTCTAAGACGACGCTTTCGTCGGCGTTCACGTGCAGAACGATTTCGTCTAGTCTTAGTAGGAAGTTGAGAAGATTGAGGAGGAGGAATGTTCTCATCCTTATCACTTGGGTGTTTAGGTTGTGGTCTCTTAGGTTGGATAATAGGAGAAGAGGAAGGTCTCTTCTCTCCATAAGAGGAAGGAGGAGGAACTACTCCATATAAGGGAGGAATATTTGGTTTAGGAAGGAGACCAAGTCCATCATGACGAGGAGGTATAGGTCTACTTTTAGGAAGTTTATTAGTCATAGACGTAGTCACATTCATAGGGATGGGTTGGGAATCTTCTTGAGGAAAGACATTAGTTTTATCTTTCAAAGGAAGAACTTCCTTCTCAAGAACGATAGGAATGTCAAGTTTGGGTGTTCTAGGTTCATTTAGAGATAGGATCATATCCTTTTTCCACTTTTGATAAGATTTGAAAAGATGATCATTTCGCGGAGGAAGAGATTGGAATTGTTTAGGCCAAAAGTAATCAATAGGAACGCTAGAAGTTCTTTCAGCTGGTTTAAAGAGACTATGAGTGACAGTAACAACTTCACCATTATGGGGAAATTTCAAGCACTTGTGAATAGGAGAAGCAATAGCTTTCATGGAAGATAGCCAAGGATAGCCTAGCTTCACACGAAATTGTTCAGATGATGGAATAATAGCAAAGTCCACATCAAGGGATTTTTTATGGACCTCGATAGGTAATGTAATAGAACCAACTGCAGGAGAAGAAAATGCATCAAATAGTTTCACAACCACATTTGTTTCGTCATAGATCACTTGATTCAATTGCAAAGTAAAAAGAAATTCTTCAGTAATGATATTAACCATACAAGAAGGATCAATAAGCACTCCACGGCAAGGTGTATTCTTGTCTTTTGCAACTATATATAAAGGACCATCAGGTGCCCTGATAGTTTCACTGGAATCAAATGTGATGGAAGGTTCTTTAGGGATTTTCTGCTGCTCTACAAAGTTAATCACATTCGGAGTCATAGACACAAGATCATCAGGTGAGACAGAGGAATCATTAGTATCAATCGCATTAGAGGTATGAGAAGGCAATGGATCAGTAAAAATCTGAAGATTTTGGTTTGGGGGAGCTACAGATTTGTTGCCTTTATCATTCACACCAGAAACAGAGATAGTATTATTATCAATCAAATCTTGAATTTTACCCTTCAAAGAAAAACATTTTTCAGTATCATGCCCAGGTTGACAATGAAATTGACAAAAAGATTTGTTATCAAAATAGGGTGAATTAATCTTTGCAAGATCTATTTGCCTTATAGGAGGAAGGGTAAGCACATTTTGTTCCAATAACTTATTCATAATACTATGCAATGATTCATTCAAAGGAGTAAACTTTCTTTCTTTCTTGAAAAACTTAGAAATAGGAGGCACACCTGATGCTGCATTCACATTGTTGTTGATGATGTTTTCATTGAATTTAATGGACTCTCTATTCGGTTTAAACTTCCCAAATTTTTGTTGACTACTATCACCCTTATCACTCGGAGCCATAGGATTTGCTTGTTCCATTTGACTCACAGTCAGTTGATAATTGTGAAGAGTTGCGCACAACTGTTGGAAAGAAGTAAACTCAGAAAACAGAAGTTTTTCTCTAATATCTTTTTGTAAATTAGAAATAAAGATTCTTTGAATATCATTGTCAAGTACTGGAAAAGAAATCTGAGCATACAAATGCTTATATCTACCAATGAAATCAGTCACTTTTTCTTTAACACCTTGTTTACAATGCATTAAATCAATCAAAGTAACTTTAGGACTTATATTGTTTTGAAATTGTTGAATGAAAGCATTTGCAAGTTGTTCGAAAGAAGTAATAGAATAGGAAGGCAATGAGCAATACCATTGTAGGGCTTTATCTCTTAATGTTCTAGTAAACAGTTTTGCAAGCAACCTTTGGTCATAAGCAAAATCGGTACATATTGTTTGAAATGTCTTAACATGTGTTAGAGGATCACCCTTACCATTATAAAGCTCCAAATGTGGAATTTCAACATGTTTAGGGGGAATAGCTCGAACAATGTCAAGAGAAAGTGGGCTCGCAACATCAAATGTGGGCACACTAAACTTAGATTGATTCATAGAGGCAATTTGTTGCTGTAAAGAAGAGACAGTTTGTGCAAGATTGTTAATGGTCGCTTCAGTCGAAGAGTTCATATTAGACGTGTTAGATTGTGATGGAGGTGTTATGTTATTGAAAGAAGGTAGAGAGTAAGGTGGTGGGACACTATGATAGTTAGTGATAGGAGATGATTGGAAAGGAGGAACACTACAAGGAGGAATGGAATGATTAAACGAATTGCCCCCTTGCGTCATGTTCATTTGTGGTGATATAATAGGAACACTTATTGAAGGAATGAATGAAGAATTTGGATTGAATGAAGGAAGAGGGTTGATTGAAGAAGAAGGATTGCCCCCATGACTGGTGATCATAGGAGGAATGTCTTGTATTGAAGTAGTCATTATGTTTGATGTAAAAGTAGGTATACTAGCAATGGGAGTTGTCAAAGGAATAGAATGATTAACTTGAGTAGGAGGTTGTGTATAACCCAAAGTTTCGGCACAACTCTTCATAGGCATCACATTCGAATCCACAATGTGTGCAATACCACACAAAATATCAATTCCATTCTTATCACTTTGAACCATACATTTTAGACCCTCAATTAATGAAAGAGCTTCGCTATCAGGGTATTCTTGAGACATCCATTGTCGAAAATCATCAAATTGGTTATCCAATTTTGAAAGTTGTTCTACAGAAACCTCATGGAGAGCTTCTTCATCATTAAGAGGATTAGAGGAATTACCCATGTCCTTGTTAAAAAGGCCATTCAAACTAGGTTCCATCTCCTCAGTAATTAAACCTTGGAAGGACTTAATTCTAAGGCTTCATCTAACGGGAATAGTGTAAGTAGGACTTATTGTTGTAAAACTCATGCACTAAAGAAAGAGAGAAGATTTTGAATTTTAGAGGTAGCAAATTTCAATAAAATCAACCAATCTCCTAGATTTAAGCTGTTAAATGCAATTAGGACAATCTCCCAAAATTTCGGAAAAAATGTCAGGGACCGTGGTGAACGGAGTGCACACGGTCCTCGCAACTTTTTTCAAAATTTTCAGGGATGAAAGTTATGATGATTTTAAAGCTAATCTGAAAAAATTGAGTGATTTTACAATCTTTAGATAGGCCAAATTAAAGTTGCAATCTCAAAATTGAACCCTACCAAGATTGTTGAAAAATGTAAAATTTGAATTTTGAAAAAGAGAGGGAAACTAAAATTTTGAATTTTATGATTCTAGAGGGAATACTGAAAGCAATGCAGGCTTTGAAATTTAAAAGTTGACTCGATTTCATGCAAAATTCAAATTTGAAAGTGGAAATCAAGGTTGTTGCAATTAAACACTTAATTTCAAAAGTCACAAATTGTAAAAATTTGAATAAAGCACTGAAATTTCGAATGAATGCTAACACACTTCTCAGATTTAGGACTGTAAGAAACACAATTTTGATAAAAATTTCAATTTCAACAATTTTTGAATGATTATAAGCCTTTATCCAAGCAATCACTAGACCAACTTTGACTTTAATTTTGAAAGTGTTAAATTTGATAAAATCAGCCAAAATTCTGGATTTTAGCAAAAAAATACAGTAAGATCTAGCTCCCGAAATTTCGAAAAAAATGTCGGGGACGATGGCGCTTGGGGTGCACATGGTCCTCGTAACTTTTTTCCAAATTTTCAGGGATGAGAGATATTGTGATTTTATTGCGGAATCCAAAGTTACAGCCGATTTGGAGGTGTTTTGATCAGTGAAATTATCAGTCAAAGGTTGAATCAAGAGGGTTTTAAAAATTAGGGTTTTGACACTTAACCACTTAATTTTCAAAATTAAAGCACAAATATGAATTGACAATTTGTAATAGAAGGGTAGATCTGAAACAAGCATTAACAATTAAACATTTCACAAGCTTAATTACTAAAAAGAAAATTTTAGGGTTTTTATGCAATTAGCCTCTAAAATTTGCAAAAGATCAAACATGGAAATGTAATTAAGGAAACAAAATTTTCAGATCTAACCATGAATAATCAGAATGAGGATGTTCACGTCGGGTTCACCAAAATGTAAAGCGGAAAAAATCGAACACTCATTGTTCTCCCCTTCCCAACTCCGAGGAGAGAGAAGGGATGTCACTAGGGTTGATGGTTTTCACTTAGGAGGGACTTTACATTCAAAAGAGGGGTTGAAACCCACAAGATCCAATCTCACACAATTCAGGATTGGATTCTAAATGAGTTTCAAGGGTTGTGATAGCAAGGATACCCTCTTTTGTAAAGAAATGTAGATAGAAAGATTGAACTAAGAATGCATGTAAAGTAGGAAAGATTCGCTTATAAATAGAGATAGGGATATGGGATGAAGCTGCGGACCTAGAATTAGCAGTAAAATGTTGAGACGGTGCTGTTCTGCAAATTTGAGCGAAAGTTGACGGGACGATGGCACCCGGCGTACACACGGTCCTCCGAAAAATTCGTGAAACGAAGGGGGATCTGTTCGTCTATGCAAAGGTATAATGTATGTTGTATGTAATGTGTTGTAAGTGATCTCCTCTTCAATGGTTGAATCCTTGTCTTGAATGCAACACCTAGCCTTGAATGGAGACTTAGAATGCTCAATTGCTTGAAGGAATGCTTGAATGCTTGAATGTTTGAATGTTTGAATATCGCTTTCGCGCCTTTGCACACATATGTCCTCCTCCCTTTTTGAGAGAGGAAATGTCATTTATATACTTGTCAATTAGCGCTGATAGACTAATTTTCCCGACCTTAGGCCGACCTAGAAACATTATTTTCCACTTTGCAAACATAAAGACCCGAAGCCCCATAAGAGATCGGGCCCAAAATAGGGCCAGGGACCAGGGCAATGGGCGCCATGGTCCTGGGGGACCAGGGCGCTGGGCACCCTAGTCCTGAAGGACCAGGGTGCTGGGCGCCATGGTCCCACCTCCCGGGACAGCAGGGTGCAAGGAGGATCAGGCCAGGGTGCTGAAAAATGCAGTTTTTGATGTCATGAACAAGTTTCGGGGTCTCCATTCAGGTTCCATGTTGCATCACCATCGTAAAGACCCAAATGCAGTCAAAATTGCAAGTGTCACAATTTTAGGACGCTACAGTAAATCATTTCAATTTTATAAGAATCATGTTTAAAGTCTGGGTGGGGTAACAAGAGAGAAACTAAAACAACTAGTGAATCTGCCCTAGTGTTCTACTCTCTTGGTATAGCTTCAATTGAGAAAGCATAAAAAGACTCTATCTCATCCCAAACTCTATTTCTATAATGTTTCAGTCTATCATTTTTAACAGAGTAAACATTTCTTACCTGTTTTACAATTAGTTCAACATCACCTTTCACCTTAAGCAATTTTATTCCTTTACATTTGGCTTCATTCAATTGTAAGAGAAATGCTTCATACTCCGCAGTGTTATTTGTATTCTTTAAATGTAATTTGAAAGAAAAAGGAAAAACATTACCGTTAGGTGAAAGCAGAACTACCCCGACTCCTAAACCAGAGTTGGCACAACTTTTATTGAACTCCATTTGCCATAGTTCATATAGTTCATTGACTGCTTCTTCTAATTCTTTTTTATTAGGTGCAAGAATGAGATAATTTCCAAATTCACATTCTTGGAACAGAATTTGGGCTTTAGGATTATCAGAAGGAAAAACTGTATATTTATTTTTTAGTTCAGGTTCAAGTTTGATCTTTTGTTTTCCTAGTTGAATGATAGCCTTTGACCAGTCCATCTTGATCTCACCTCCAAGATCTCTACAAAAAGTCCTACTTAAAAGCATCCCATAACTTGCAGGAATGTCAGCAACCAAAATGGTGAGCATTGCCCTCTTATCAGGACATGTTGCGGGTACTGCTTGAGCATCCTTTACTTGCCCAATGAGAGGGACCTGCTTCCCATCCATCGAGTAACATCTCTGAAATGTTTTGGTAAGTGGTAAACCCAAAGCTCTAGCAACAGATGATGGCATTATGTTATCTGATGCCCTTGAATCTATAATACAATTATGAAGCTTTTGACCATTCAAGAGAAGAGAGATATAAAAAGGTTCAGGTCTTAGGACTTCAGCGTCAAGCTTATCTTCAACATTGTGAAAGGCACAAGGATTAATCGAATCAACGAGAGAGCTAGAAGTAGATGTAGGTTTTTCAGCAACAAACAAATCATTATCAACCACACACTTATGCATTAAGGGCTCTGAGATAGGATCTCCTTTTACATATTTGACCAACTTGTCTAATTCCCTCGGGTTCAGTTTCAAATATTCGAAAGTGGAAATTTGAACAGTTGAATCTTTACAAAATTCAATTATGTCAAAAGAGGGAGAAGGAGAAGAATTGTTTTTACTTTCAATATTCCTTTGCAAAATCTTAACTTTAGTAATTTTTGCATGAAAAGAAGAATCATTACTTGCAGGACCCTTACCCTTGAAATTAGTTCCAATAGAGTTTGCAACAGGAGCAGGTGGGGAGGTTCATTGATTCCTTGTAAGGATTGCACATGCAGGGTCTTCAAGAGTTACCAAAATATTACCACCTCTTTCTGAATCTGATTCATATTCAAGGTAAAATGATCCAGAGTCGCCAGGTACTTCTTGAATCTTCTCTACTTTAGTGAACTCCCCAAGTTCATCCTTTGTGCTTCCCATTTGGACATGCCTTATCATGTCAGGACACAAATTCCCATCATGATTTGAGGTTAGGTGAAAAGAGCACATAACACCTTTATCAAGAGGACCCTCTATTTGCAATCTTTGCGGGGCAGCAAGAAGTTCCAATGTTCGCCCATCATTGTATTGGATTGGTTGTTTCCTACTTATATATTGATAGGCCTGTGGGTAAGAACCTCCAGTTTGTAGAATTTATCTCTTCAAGGCAATCATATCAGTCAAAGAAGTGGAAGCTTGAGATTGACCTTGAGGGATTTGCACATCTTTTCTCCATTTCCTTGCTGTTATTAAATCATCTTCAAGCTCTATAGCTTGGTTCTATGCAGTATCAAGATCAGCTAGCCTATTTCTTCTGAGATGGAAACCAACATCAGGAGGCATATAGTTGATAAAGAAACATTGTTGGTTATCGGCAGTTGGTCTTTTAGCAAGGGGAATTTTATGAATAATTTTATTATACTTGGCCACATAATCTCTCATTGACTCATGAATCTTTTTCTTCATTTGTGTGAGCTAAGACAAAAGTGAATGCTCATCATCAACGCTCTTGAACCTTTTCTCGAAAGCAGTTTCCATTATTTGCCAATCAGTTATGGATCCTACCTGCAGATGACTGAACCAATATGTTGCTCCCTCAGTAAGAGTTTGAGCAAAAAGCCTAATAGCCACATCTTCGTGCTGCACTGCTAGTATCCCAATCGCTACATTAAAGGAGTTCAAATGTTCTTCAACTGATATTTTCCCATCTCCATTGAACTTAGGTAAAACATCCCTAGCCCCTTTTGGGAGAGAATTATGAGCACCGAGAGAAAGAGGCCCAACTGCGGTGCCCCATGGTTGAGCCATGATGAAAATAGGGTAAATAGTTACTAGAGGAGGAGCTTGAATTCCAGAAAGCATTAATGCTTGCCAATGGCTAGAAGAGAGAGGTACTTTGGGGATAGTTTTAGTAGGAGAAGAAGGTCTACTTTTAGCGTTCCTCTTGGGAGTGAAATTTGCAAAGAATGATAACCCTTGAAATTCTTCAAAAAATTTATCAAGAACTCCCTCTCTCCTTTGAGATCTGGTATAAGGACGAGAATCCAGTGCTATTTCTTCTAGGATCTCTGAACAATTGTATCAACCACAACAACTTCTTGGGCTATGGGAATCCTTGTCAACCATTCACCTATTTCTTCTTCTCTTT
Source organism: Cryptomeria japonica (assembly GCF_030272615.1). NCBI lineage: Eukaryota > Viridiplantae > Streptophyta > Pinopsida > Cupressales > Cupressaceae > Cryptomeria > Cryptomeria japonica. The sequence goes on along the minus strand of NC_081414.1, from coordinate 755,859,153 downwards.
CCAATACTAGGCGATCTTGTTGATACTGTTGGTTATGAGTTCTACCTTTCTAGGCAACAATGTTAAGGTCAGCAATAATATATTCTTAGGTGTCTTCAAAATGTAGGCCAGGTTAAAGCACATGTTGAAGTATGCATTGTCCAAGAATTCAATCAGCAGGTAAAAACTATGACTTACCCAGTTTAACAAATATATAACATATCGATCTATTGAATGTTGACTCTTTCCCCAGCAGAGTCGCCAAAAATTTGTTAGTGAATAGGTTATGTCTTTCTTTTAATTGAATTGATTCGAAGCTCTATTACCCTCTTTGAAAAACAAAAGTTCAACTAAACAATTGGGTAAGTGTGACATACATCACTTCCCTCTGAATTTTAGATAGGTACAACTCCCTCCATTAGTTATTCAGGGAATAATCTAACTAAATAAAACTAATATGCTTTTAACCTGAAAGCACATAAGACTGCCTACTTCATTCTTAGATGAGAGGCCGATAATATACAATTTTCTTAGATATTTCAGAAAGAACTTTCTTTAAGATGCTTCACCACGAAAATTAGAAGTAATTAAAGCAAAGTTCAATAACACTGATTTCAAAACTTCATAAAAATAAACAAGAGAAACAAAGTCTCTTTTCAACCAAATATCTTTCTAAACAACACTGAAAGAAGCTCCGAATTAATAATAGCATTTAACATCAAAAAGATAATCATGGGCAATTTGACTAGATCAATATTTTGCAAAGAAACACTGCTCCATGGATTCGAACTCAAAGATTCAAAACATTAAAAAGCATATGATCTTTATATGTATATTCCATGCAACAAAGACATAAAGATACACACAGTTCCTTCAAATTTTAGATTCTGGAAAAATTGATCACTTCCTTTAGACAAACCAAATTTTTCTCTAAAAATCTAAGTCTACCATTCTAACCCTTTCTAAATCTTTCTTATCAGACTTATAGTAGTCTTTTGAAAAATAGAGGAGGTCTCCTTGAAAACCCGACCTCCTCTGAAGCAGTTATAAAACTAACAAAATATTTAGGGGACAGATGTCCCGAAGTCATTGCAAGGTTTGAAAAGCGTTTAAAAATAAAAACAAAGAATAAGCATCAAATTATGCTTCATCCCCAGTGTCATCTCCTCCTCCACTTTTCTAGGCATCATGGGCGGTTGTAAGCTCCTCAATCATAGACTCACTCAGATTCTTCATGGCATTAATTTTTGCCTTTGCAACTTCCTTTTCCCACCTATGTTTTACCATTTTCTTGACATGTTTAGGTAACTGATCATTGCCAATGAACATCATGGATTCAACTCAGGCAATCTATGTTATATCGTTACAAGTAAAGTTTCCTTTGGCACTAACTTTCTCCATGTGCAACTTAAATGCCTTTACCACATCTTATGTATTCAGCCCACAAAGTCCTAGTTGCCAATCATGATCTGGGTTAACCACTTTATTATCATTGACCAAACTATATTGAAGTTCCTGGAGCTCATAAATGGAGGCTTTGGCATCAGAGGTTACAATCTTGAATGTAATTACCCGCCACACTTTAGTTTTCTTCAACACAAAGAGCTGACACTCATCAGTTACCAATTTTACTGAATTTTCTGCTAAAAACTAAGTGGCTCCATATTTTTCTATCTTGGTGAACATGGGTAGTATGTTCTCCCACTTGTGCTCCTCCTTTTCCCATGACACAATTTGATTTTGGATCTCCGCAGTGAGGTTTTGAATTTCATCGCATAGCTTCCTGGAATCTGTAATATATTTTTCGCCATCCTTGATCACCCCTTCAATCCATTTTTCTACAGCCCCTACGATGCTCTTGGCTCACTGAACTTGATTCATCAGTTTCTTGTTCTCCGGAGAAGTGGGATCAAATTTTTCAGAAGCTTGCAATATAGGAAGTGCGCCAAAATAGCCTAGGCTATCAATGAATTGGGCTAAAACCTTGATTGTCATTTTAGTTCCCTTTTCTCTTGTCTGTCTTTCTCTGACCTAGTGAGCATCTTCTTAGCCGTCACATTGAAAAGGTGGTTATCAGAGTCCCTACTCATGTTTTCGAGATCTACTTTGGTGACCTCAAAATCTTCTGCATTTATTTGTTTACTTTCCTCCTTGGGTTTATAGGAAGCGATTTCAGCAAACCATCTCTCAATCTTTTCATCAACGTCCAACCTGGTGGTTGTTTTGAACTTCTTCTTTTTAGGGCCCTTTTCCATGTATTTTTCTACCATGTCTTGAATTGGGATGGACAATGGGATCGAGGTCTGTTTCTTGCTTACTGAAGTAGTTAACCATTTGGGAGTTGTGCTTGAACTAGCTATTCTTCTTGTTACTTTAGGTGGCGGTGTCATGGCTATAGTGATTGCATGGGAATCTGTGGTGTTGACAATGTCACTATCAAGGTCCTCGACCTCAAAAATCTGAGGATCGAGGGTCTTGTCTTTCACCTCTGTGTCTCTGACCCGGTCCATTTTCTTCTGCGCAACTCTGTGACCTCGTATATCGAGGAGAAGGAAAGTTCAAAGAAGGATTAGGCTCGTGCTTGGTGTGAGATGACTTCTTATTTTTACCAGCATGAATAGGCATAGAAGTGGGGTTAGAAAAGCATTTTGGAGAACGTCGAGAAACCACATTATCTCTTGCAGGACCAATCTTGATGCCTGATTTCATTGCTCTTTTCTTATTAACCCAATCTGCAGTTCTCTCCAAGACTCTTTTCATTCTGAGTTGTATATCATCTTCTTCTTCCACATCCTAATTAATACAGGATGCTTCTAGTTTAGTTTGATCTAGATACCCAGGTTCAAATAGCTCTAGATAATCTTCCTTGATCCCGCTTATATCAAGTTTCACCTACAGCGAAATTACCTGTTCTAGAACCATTCTCATATTTTCTCTCCTGAACACTTCAAGTTCATAACAAAAATCTTCCCAAAAGTCTTCCAAGTGTGCGATAGGAAGGTGTGGCATCAAACCAAGACTCCATGAGAAACCTTTATTATCAAAGCCATTCCTTTCTCGATATAGTTTAAAATTGAAATTCTTCAAGTCAGCTCCTATGCTCAATGCGTCTAAAATTGAACTACAAGATAAAGTGCCCAATTGAATAAGGAAATGATCTTCCCATTTATCTTTGGGTTGAGCTTTCTTAATTACAGCAGACAACTATTTACAAATCTCAGCAAGGACAAAGCAATCTGAAAAAAAATGAGGAAGTCTGAAAGGTTCATCTTCGAAACCACCTACCCTGATATAACATAAACCAGGAAATTGAACAAAGAAGCTACCATATCTTTTCACCAAGGCCTGGGTGTCTTCAAACATTCTTTTTGACTTCATGTTCTTCAATTCATAACATAGGTCCCCTAAGAAAGCATTATGCACTTTCCTAAAGTCTTGCAATGCATTATCTCTTTGCGACATGGGGTAAAAGTCATCTACAGAAACATCGCCTTCAGCAAGTTGTCTAGGAATTCCCATTATTTCTTTGAGACATGCCAAACAATATATCAAATAATAATACATGAAGAACTTTTGTTTTAACTTCTTTTCCATGCTCAGTTGTTCTCTCATAGAGTCAGCAATAAGCTCTACCCAGTCAAGGAACTGGTTTCCCTCCAACACCAGTTGTACATAACAGTAAATCAAGTCATCAAAGCTGTAGGCTTCAACTGAACCTCTAACTCGGCATAACAAAAACATAACATCATGAATGTGGGGAAGCATGTGATTTTGTTGGGATACTTAGGGAGCCTAGAGCCACCTCTTTGAGTAACTCTCAACCAATGCTTCACTATATTATTCTGGTGTCCATTCTTGTCTGCATTGAACTTGGTGATTGATTGGGCAGGGGAAAAATTTGAGAACTTGTAGTTTGGCAATTTAAAAATAGAAGAAATGACTTCCCTATTAATCGCGATGAGGGTTTCATCATTGTCCCTCTTGATAGTTTCAGAAATAGGGTCATAACATGCAATGCACTCCCTAACTAATTCTGGGCAAGGAATAGCAGGTGGGAAAGTTGTTGCCTCTATTAGGCCACTATTTAAAATTTCTAGACCCAAATAACTTTCAATACCTTTAAACATTCTTTCCTTCAAGGCTTCCAAATTCTCCCCTTTCAGGTCTGTGTTAGTGACAATGGGTTATGTGCAGGAAAGACTAAAACTATTTCTGAAAAGATGCAGAGTGGACTTCATAATTTATAACCAACAACCCTTCTCTCTCCAAGCAATTTTATTACAAGAGGGAAAAACAGCTAAAAAACCATGAAGAAGACAGGAATCAAAACTCACCTTCATAGCTAAAACCAATTGGATGACCACCTATAGAAAAACCTTTGACTAGACAATTCGTAGCAATGAAGAACAAGTTTCAAAAATAAATCACTTCATACTTTATAACAAATGGAATGCCAAAGCTCATTTAGTGCATTAATTTTGACCATCAACTCAAACAAGCCAAAGCATTGGGATTTGACATCACGCATGTGTATTGAATGCACGATAGTGTTCGTCGGCATAACTGCCAACTCACAAAAATGATTACTTGCCTTCAAAAATTGGCAGGTTGACATCACTCGACATATGGTCAAATCTTCATCACACTTAGCAATTAATGCACCATCATGTCATTTAGTCTTTTCTATGGGACCCACCTGATTTGAACATCCATGAACCTTTTGAATTGACTTCACGATGGTTTAGGTAGTTCAAAGCATATGCTATGCCAAGGAGATTTCCTTTGGAAAAGATTAACTTTGTTGATTGTCGCCGATCTTTGAACTTCATCAAACATTTTGAGCATCACTGAACTGTTTGAACTAGGTTCAAATGGTTCACAATCTAGAGAAAGAGGATATGAAACATCACTCGCGACCATGAAATAGAGCTGCTACAAAACACTTGAGTGAACGTTAGCCTGAAAATATCTTAGACACAACTTAGAACCTGCAGTACCTAAATGAACATTATGAACTCTTTTCAAGATGGTTCTAGGAGGTTCATGAGGTTCAAACAAACTATTGAAGTGTAATATTAAGGATTTAAAAATGATTTACAGGAGGATTAGGGATTGAAGCAATGAATTTTTAACAAGATAAGGACTCAACTAAAATTTTTGTAAGGCGACTCACTCTGGTAATGAGGGATGAATGACAAGGTAACAAACCCACACAACTTGGATCAACCAAAACCAGCTACACACCCTAAAATCCTTCAAAACATCAAACCAAACATCATTCTACCCCTATTTACCAAATTGACTTATCAGGTTGCCTAATTTGGGATATTGGTTTACAAGGTGGGGTCCTTATTTAAAACATGAAAATGCATAAACAAAATACATTCATAATGATCCTAATCCTCATCCTCTGATCCATGAATGGCTTGTTGAAGAGTTGCCCCTGCACCATGGATCCATCTGTACCGGCTACATCATCTATCCTTGAGCATATCCCAAAGTAACTGACACACATATGTTGAATGGGCTCTTTGTCGCCACCTGGAGCAACTAATGGCTTATCATCTAGTACAATAGGGTGTGCTAATGACGTCCCATGCTGGATGATGGCACCAGTTAATGTTGTGGCTGCTTGAAGAGCCTATAGCTCCAACAACTCTTTTAGCTCTACTGGGACAACCTGATGCACCTTGGGTCTGGGTGCTAGGGGGCAACGACTCTTCGGGGCTATTCACCTATGGGCTCCAAGTCTATCTTGGGTAGAACCACCACCTCTACCATGGAAATCTCTCATGTCAAAATAGTTTAGCCGCACATTGAGCACAAACTCACAATATACTTTTCTCAAAAAATACAATGGCACCTCATAATTATTACAAGGTAGATCATCAAAGACCATCCACCATCTCTGCCAAAAAATATTCTTCATTTGCACCTTGGTACACCAATGTATGGGAAACCTCTTTGCATTAAGAGGTAACGACTAACCAGTTTTAGGATCAACAAAAAGTGCACATATTTGTTGCTTACTAATATTTTTGTTTTTCACTCCCTCATATGATAACCCACCAACATAGTATTGACGACACCTATCCCTAAAGTTTCCCCATTTTATAATTTGTATGGAAACAACTATGGCACCACTAGCTAATGTTTCTAGGCTAGTGGCGAGAGATTTATGATGCTTAAGTTCAGATGTTATCAATTTATCAATCAGTCTATTTATTTTAGCCGTATTTTTCCCTAACTGATTAATTAATTGCTCCCATGTTTCAGGTGTGCGGTCAAAAGGATGAATTGGGGGTGTATCATATGGGTTTTCAGGAGGTGCATTTTGTTGTTCTTGTTGTGGATTACTAGAATCTAGTTTTTGAAACAAAAAAATAAAAAACCTAATCAAAATTAATGAAATTAAATTCAAAACGTAAAAGAAATTGAACAAATGGGAAAGAAAGACATAAATTAACAAAAAATAATATTGATCCATAGTGTCTAGAGGATAAATGAGGCACCCAGTTTGCAGTTTGGTGGAGGAAATGGGGAAAAAAATGTGGTTGTCATGGGAAAATAAGACCTAGTTTTTTTTTAAAACTTTTTTTGACATGTATTGTGTACGCGATCCTTTAGGGATTATTAGCATGTACACACTCACTTTCCTAGAAGTAGTCCTAAAAGTAGCATGAACACACTCACTTTCCTAAAAGCAACACATACGTGCTACATTTTTTAGGTTCAAGAATAACATACCTAAACGTGTATGTAGTGATTTAAAATTTTATAACCGCGTACGTGCTGCTTATTTTTTCATGTTTTTTGGGTGGTGTCCACTTTTCTGACCACCATCTTTGTGCACATACCCCTAAGTGTCTAATATCCAAACTAAGAAGAGATGCATTATCCTAAGTTAAATTAGGTAAAGTGTAATTATATCCTATAGGAATAAATAATTACACCAAGAGATGGCAACTATGTTTCTACAATCATCTGAGTCTTACAGTTCAACCGATAAGCATAGACAGTTTTTATCAGAACCAGTAATTAGGAATTTAACCGGTAAAAGAGAGACAAAATAATACTCTGACAACTGGTACAATAAATTTATGAAGAATGGGATGATGAGGGTTTGCAAGAATAGGGACACTTGGTAGATGAAGTTATGTTCATGACCACATGTGGTGATTCGATCAGGTGAACAAGATTTTATTGACAGAGCACTTACTATGATAGAGACTTAACTGCTAGTGATGAGAATCCCTAAGATTGGTAAAACAACACAAAATTTGATTTGTTATGTTGGTGGCCAACAAAAGTAAGGCATGCAATACAAGTTTATCTAGATCCATTGAACCTAGGGAATTATTCTTAGGTTCTATCTGACCTAATGATGTTTGTAAGATGTGTGATGAGGTATGAAGGCAGTTATGAGTATGAGATTGAATGTGTAAGAAATCATTAGTGAATTTTATCTTTTTGATAGTGCGGTGATCAGAAGAGTTTTGAGATGAAGTATATGTGATGTTGTAATGTTCTTAAGTGGATCTTATCAGACACTAATGGTGTTATACAGAGATCATTTGAACTTGTTATCTCCCTAACAATTGTAGCAAGAAAATCCTCTCACAAAGTCACTCCTAACAAGGTGCAGTCGGATCCTAACAGGTCTGATCATTAAATCCTTTAACTAGGTGACACGTTAACTTGTGTTTATAAATCTCAATAATCTAGGTAGCTCCTAACAAGGTTGGTCTTCATAGGCCTTATTGTATAGCTCTTAAGAAGGATTAGACACTCCTAATAGGGTGTGCCATTAACCAGGTATTGTAGCGGTCAAATCTCTATACTACAGATAGTGGATCTTTGTGGGTACTAACTCCCACTGTGGTTTTTCCCATTTGGGTTTTCCACATATAACCTCTTGTGTTATGTGGTTTATACTTTATGTGGCGATCTCTTACTTGGTGTTATTTTTTATATGCCTATTGATTTTTAAGTTGGTGAAATTGATAATCAAATTTGTATTGTTTTTACTTGCACTGATTTACTCCCCCTCTCAGTGGCTTATAATTTCATCAATTGGTATGAAATCCAAACTTCCTTAAGGCTTAACCACTTGGAATAGATCTCTAATTCTAAGGAAAATATGGGAGAAGAAATGAGTTAGAGAGAGATGGCTAGGGAACTTGTAGAAACCAAGGAAGACCTAGAAACCCGAATAGGCAAGTATAAGGCATCACTAGCTAAAAGGAAAGAACTGACTGAATAATTGTTGGAGATAAATGAAAGAAACTCTTTTGATGGAGAAGACATAGATGCATTGGTTGAGGAAGTGGAAAAACTAAATGGTGAGAAAACTAACCTAAGGAGAGAGCTTGAAGCCCTTACTGTAGACACCCAAAATTGTCCAGTCTAATTAAATAAATATTTTATTTATTTATTTAATTATCTAAGCTTAATTCTTCTATTAATTAAATAAATATTTATTTATTTAATTAATTCATTTATCCTCTTCTAGCCTTATTTCTCATTTAAATAAAAACATTTATTTATTTAAATTATCCTTTTCCTAAATTAAATAAATATCTTATTTATTTAATTGATCCCACTTCTTTTAATTATATAAATCTTTATTTATTTAATTAATTCATTAACCTTTTCTACCCATGACACATGTCATTCATCTCTTAATTCATACACTACCTACCCCTTTCATTATTTTATTATTTCTTTTACCTACCCTCTAATCATAGCCGACCTCCTTTTACACCTCTCAATCTTATCCCTCCATTTCATATAGTGTCTTCTATATAAGGAGATGCTTCCTTCATTATCAACCCTAATCAATCATTCTAATCAATCATTCTAATCAATCATCCTAATGACCTAACTACTTGATCAATTGACTACACTACGCTTTTGAGCATATGCGATCCTACTTGCAACCACATTTCTGTTCTTTGTTGAGCTCTTGTGCACATAAAATCTGAGAGCAAATATATCAAGCAAGATCAATGGAGATAGGAAGAATGGAGATCCAAACCCTATTGGACATGTGATGGTATAATCTTTGTGATTTCATTTGATTTTCATTATCTTAGGTAATCTTCATATGTTATGGTGGATCTTTGTTGTTGTTAGGCTAGGGTTTTGTGGTTGAATCTATTTAGTCTTTCAACATTGTTGTTATCCATTTTCACCATATACATTTTGGCACACCCCGTGGGACATGGATTTTTGTTAGATCTGTGTTTTTTGTAGATTTTTTTAACCCTATATTGTTTTTTTGTAAAACAATTTGGAGAATAACCTTGTGCAGCTAGGGTTTTGGACACAAAATCAAGATCTTGGAGAGATTTGATCATATCTCACAAACGGCTTGGAAATTTTGCACCAAATGTTTTTTGCAGGTTGAAGAAAGTATCAAGAGCTCTCAATATAAAATTTAGAATTTGTGGAGCACATTTTCATTTTCTATGAATTTTGTATGATTTTTCATAAAAAATTAATTTTGAGGTCAAATGAGAGAATTTTTTGGATTTTCTTACATTTTTGAAAATCTCTCATAATTATACACAAGATCTATTCTTTGTGATTTTAATTTTGATGCAAAATATTTCCCTAAAAATCAGATCTTTAAAAATTAGGGTTTTTCCTTATTTTGATCAGATCTCACAAACGGCTTCAAATTTTGGTATCAAATTTTTTTTACAAGTCAGGAAACGTATCAAAAGGATTCAATAAAAACGTCAAATTATTTGGATCACTTATTCAATTTATATAAATTTTTTATGATTTTTCATAAAAAACTAATTTTGAGAGCAAATTAGTGAATTTTTCAGATTTTCTTACATTTTTGGAAATATCTCAGAATTATACACAGGATCTATTCTTTTTTATTTTAAATTTGATGCAAAATCATTCCTCAAAAATTAGATCTTTGAAAATTAGGGTTTTGTATTATTTTACTCATATCTCACAAACTGCATGGATTTGTTGCAGAATTTTTTTTATGTAGGTTTGGAATACCATAAAAAATATCCAATAAAAATTTTAGATTTTTTGGATCGATTTTTGCATTTTATATGAATTTTTTATGATTTTTCATAAAAAATTAATTTTGGAGCAAATTAGCAAATTTTTTGGATTTTCTTACATTTCTGGAAATTTCTTGAAATTTTACAAGTCTTCTTTTTTTATGATGAATCGGATATTTGAATTGGTCAACAAAACACATTGTTAAAGGCCCCTATTTCACAAAGTCTTTTGGATCTAAAATTTACCTAACTTGTGTGCTTGCAGGAAGGGGTGATCATTTGAAACAATCCAAACTACTAATAAATCTTTGTTGCAGGTCCTTGGCAAGGGTTTTTGAATTTTTATTGTGTTCCTTGTTTTCATAGACTAGCAAACACTTCAATTGGTGCACTAAAATTGAATCATTGTCTTTTGTGTCTTGAGCAATAGGCTCTTTTTGTTTAATCTTTAGAGGGCCTATCTTCCCGTGTGGTCATTAGGACTACTAGTGAGAAGAGAATGACCCAAGTGGTAGCGAGGAAAACCTACCTCTTCCGAACCACTATAAACAACTTTATTCATGGTGAAAACTATGGATAACGTGTGCTGATTAGTTCATACTGACACTATGTCTCCCCATAAACCCGTTTGATCAAATTTATTTGATCAGTTGTAGGGCATAACCCCTACCGGCTGGGAGCCTTCTGTATTTACAGAGCTGAAAGTGCCGCATGTATGGCCACACGAGTGGATGCCCTTACTAGCACCTTTTTGTTTTAGAAGCCCAAATCCTTCTAGTTGTTGGGGCAGGAGGTCAGACCTCTGGTAGCGGCCCACACACATACGGTTCTTAGTAGAGATACAAAGTTTGCCACGGGGAGTTTTCATGGGGACTGATGCTTGGCTGACCCGAGAAGTGAGTGCTGAGGGTGGAGCTAGTGAGGTCAAGCATCTAAGTATCCGCTCTGAATAGCGTAGCCTCGAGGGTAAAACCTCATGTGGGATCAACAACTATTGTCTTGGCCAGCCATAAGAATTGTGCTTGACTTATTTTAAACATTCAAGACCAAATAGAAAAACATTGTGTCTTTCGTGTCTTCAAGTGTATGCAAAACATTTTTTGCATCAAACAACACACTTTTGTTGGAGTCATTTTGAGTCTAAACACTTGCAAACATTGAGTCCTCATCAACATTGTGTCCTCTTGTCATGAAAAATAGTCAAACATTCAAATTTGGTCACAGCCAACAACTTCACAAATTGGAAAAATTTTACAGTCCAGCAAACAAGAACAATCAGTTTCGGAATTCTTGAGCTTCCTAAGTTGTTTCTCTAGGTTTTCATCTAGCATTCAACTTGTCTTTGGGTCTCACAAAGTCCATCATTGCTTCACATCTCACTTTACATTCACATTTGTCTAAACTTGAGTCAAAAGGTCACTTGCTTGTCCTCACTATACTTTGTCAACACACTACATACAACAACATTTTGCTAGGTGGTCCCTCATCAAGGTTTCTTACCTTTGGGTCTCATTTGGTCTTACTTAGAGTCAAGGTCAACTTACCTCATCAAGAGAAACTATCCTCTCTTTGGAAGTCACACCTACTCTACTACATACATACTTGGTCTTACACTTTGGACATTGCAAGTACACCTCAGATTCATTTACATTCCATCCAACTTTTGGTCTTCCTTACTTTTTCCATTTTTCATCTAGTCTCACACATCTCGGTCAATACCTAGTTCATGGTTGAAACCCGTTCCCAAAAATCTAGGAGAGAAACTAAAGAGGCTCAAGAGTCCGCAAACATGAGTTCTTATGAGTATGACAATGATATCTTTTTCAATTCCGATCATACTACATTACCTGACATGGATGCCTATAGAAACATTCCAAATGTTGAGAACATAGACACTACAAACAACAATGCTACACAAAATGACAACATGGACAACTTTTCCATACATTCAGCAGATGTGGAAGAATGCATTATGAATCCCCATTTCAATCGATTGGTTGAGGAAATAATGAGAAGGGATAGACAATACTTCTTACAAATGATGGCACAAAGTGGAGCCAAGATACCTCATGATTTTGACATGTCTCAATAATGGAACATAGACCTTTGCAACAACCTCACTCCAACATGGATCAAAGGAGACCTAATAGTGGAGGCAATAAAGGACCACATATGGTACCTGAATCACCATCATCTTTGTTTCAAAAACTAGAGATCCCACATACACATGGTCAAGTATATGATACTCATCTTCGTAGACCATTATGGAAGTCTTATGGAGAGAAATATGCTCAATCACATATCAATGCTAAGGATCAACCACCAAAGCAATTGGATATTCAAAGGCATGCTCAAAATTTGGACACAAGGAAACCCCGTGTCAAATTTGGGGGCAACACATTAGAACATGACATGCCTGTAGAGTATGGTATACATGGACAAAATAGATATGGCATTCCTCAACATGAATCTATACCAAGTGGTCCATATACACAGCATCACTATAGACCTCCTCCATATGAACATGTGTATGATCAATATCATCCATATATGCAACATGCTCCTCCTCCAATTGGTGCCTCAAACATGGGGTATGGTCCAAGAAGTCAATCTCCACCCAAGAATAATTTGGAGCAACAAATCAGGGACTTACAAAAGAAAATGGAGGACATAAATACACCGAAGCCAACATACACAATGAGAGACATATGTCCCTATCCATTTGACAAGAGCATTCCAATGCCTCCATTTCCTACACACTTTGTGACACCTAAGTTTGATAAGTATAGAGGAAAAGGGGATCCTAAGGCACACATGAGACAGTTTTTCACAGCTTGCATTGAGGTAGCAGCAGAAGAGACATATTTGATGAGATTATTCCCACAAAGCTTAGGTGATCAAGCTATGGAATGGTTCTCCCAACTCCCACCTGGTATTAAGTCATGGGGTGACTTAGCAGAGGCATTTATTCAACATTTCTCCTACAATATAGAGATAGACATATCAGTCACTACTTTGTGCAACACCAAGCAAAAAGAGGGAGAGTCTTTTGCATCATTCTTACAAAGATGGAGAAATCTAGCCAGCAGATGCTCTTGTGAAATTCCACAAAAACAAATGGTAGAGATGTTCACACAAAATGTTAACAAAGACATTGGTTATGACTTAAGAAAAGCTTGTTTGTCCACCTTCAAGGATGTCATTGAAAAAGGCTTAGCGATAGAAAAGGTCCTAATTGAACAAGGAGTAATTAAGATATTCAAGGAAAACAAAGATGACTTTAAAGGAAAAGACAAGCCGAGATTTTGGAATAAAAACAAGAACACAGTCAATGATGGTGTTGTTGACGCCAACATAGTGTGACCCAAATTCATCTTTTCGGGATCAAGTTCTACAAACAATCAAGTGAATACTCAAACAACTTCCAGATCATGAAGGAAGTACACTCCATTGGGAGAACCACTTGAGTCAGTCTTCAAGAAGCTAGTGGCAAACAAGGTAATCACAGTTCCAGATTTTCCTCCATATGAACCAAAGGTTAAACCAAATTGGTGGAATGATGATGAGTATTGTGAATTTCATAAGAGAAACGGTCATAAGATAGGAAATTGCCATCGACTGAAGAACATTATACAAGATCTCATTGATAGGGGTGACATTGAAATTGAGGGACACTCATCTAATCAAGAACATGAGATGTTTAAGGAACCATTCCCAAAACATGACAAGGGAAAAGCTAAAGCCACAAATGACCAAACCAACTATACCAGAGCATCCTACAACTACGATTCAACCATAAATTACATTTCAATGGACAATTACGTCTCTACCATTATCATCAAGGACAAAAACCTTGAGAATTCTACCCAGAGACCCTGGATTGTCCTAAAAGGTGTTGGATCTTCTTCCGAACCTACCTCTGAATGTCATGTTACAACCCACCGAGGTAAAATCACTTTGCAAGGTGCTCCAACTAAAAACATCACTTCTTCATCAATTAAACCTGAGTATGACCTTGTAGAATAGTTAAGGAAGACACCCGCGCTCATCTCCATCCTTGAGCTATTACGCATATCCCCCACTCATAAAGCTATTCTTGACAAAATCTTGAGAGATACTGCCATTCCTACTGATCTGAACGTGGACCAATTTTAAGCCATGGTGGGATACCTTTCCGTTCCACATTCCCTTAGATTCACAGAAGCCGATGATGCCTTTGTAAGTCAGCCACATAATGCATCGCTACACGTTGAAGCTTTCATACACAAACATCGAATAAAAAGAGTCCTGATAGATGGAGGAGCAGGTCTAAACATTTGCACATTGAGCACTATTAAACAATTGGGATATTCTGATAAGGCTGTGAATTCTACAAATCAAATCACCATTAAGGCATATGATGATGAAGAGCATTCATCCAAGGGCACAGTCACCTTACCTCTCAGAGTTGGGCCAGTTACAAAGGATGTGGTTTGCCAAGTCTTGGATTTAGATCTCACTTATAACATATTACTAGGACGTCCTTGGATTCATGAAATGAGGGTAGTCCCATCCACATATCACCAATGCATTAAGTTTCCTCACAATGGAATAGAAGTAATAGTCAACGGTGATCCTAATCCATTGAGATCAAAGACTAAGACCATCATTCCCAGTAATCGTGAAGCTGTTCCTTCTTCGGCATATATTGATCCTGAGTCATTAAAACCTTCGACATCAAAACAAGGTGAGCTTAAAGGCAAGTTTCAAGACAAAGGCATGGGGGAATACACTTTAACTCAGACCATGTACTTACGACAAGTTATGAGTTCCCCAAAAGAATATGGAAGACCACATCCTAACAAGAAAGTATCCATCATGATACTCAAATGGGACCCTACTACCTTTCAAAGATGGGGTGAACTAGAAGAGGAAGATTTATACAAAATGCTTTACAAAGACATTGAAGATGACACACAAGACCACATTAGTCTAACATGTGAGAAATATGGCAAAGGCTTCAAAATTCTACAAAAATTCGGGTATGATGGAAAAAGCCCCCTTGGGTTACGAAAGGAAGGCATCATTGAACCTTTACAACTTGAATTGACATTCAAAAAGGAATGCTCGAAAGGACTTGGTTTCTTAACTTCCAAGGTCCACACTCAAAGGACAAAAGAGGCCTTGCAAATCAAAGATGCCAAAATTCAACAAGAGGATTGCTATTCCACAGATTCCAACAAATGGGAATGGGGTTTAGACAAGTCCTCCAGTTACTACATGCTCACCGAGACATTCAGAGAGCCAGATGAACCAACAGAAGAAGAGAAATTTCATAACAAGTTCAGAGTTGGTCAAGAAACAACCCATGAGGATTCCACATAGTCCTTGTCTCAAGGTTCTAGGTTGAAATCACATAGGATGAGAACACCTGTCCCAGAATGCACTACTAGTGATGATAATTTGGACTCGCTCGCAATTGAGATTGACGAGGAGAGTGCCATCGATGACCTCGATAATTACCTTGACATACCTGAATATAATGGCATCTTCACTCTTAGCCCTACTAACTTCAAAGACATTAACGGCCTTTCCCTTGTTCACCACCAACTTATTGACTGGGATCATGAAGGACCTGCACAATTTGATACATTCCAAAATGATGAAGCTTTTATTGACTATCTGGGCATACAAGATGATCTTCCTCCTGGGGACCATAAGGCGGGATATGCTATAGAACTCAACAGCGTGGCATATTTTGGTGAGGGTGTTGGACCTTCCAGTCACAAAAATGTGAAAATAAGAACAAATCAAGGGTCTTATGGCGAAAACCACACTGTGGCGCTGTCTGACCCCAAAAAAGTAAAAAGAAAGGATATATCTAAGGGCGAAAACCTCTTTGAGGCACCCGAAGATGGAAGACTCGACATTCTCCTAGCATCATATGAGGAAAAGTCATCCATGTTGGTAGAGGAGACTATCAAGACAAACATTGGTATAGAAGAGGTTCTACACAACATATTCCTAGCTCAATCATTGATAGAGTCAGAAAGGTCAAAATTCATAAGTTTCTTCAAAGAATGACAAATCAACTTTTCCTGGTCATATGTGGATATGCCTGGATTAGATCCAGATTTGGTAATGCATCATTTGACAGTTAAACCTGGGGCAAAACCAGTGAAACATAAATTAAGAAAGATGCATCCACAAGTAGCATTACTAGTCAAAGCAGAACTTGAGAAATTATTGGATGTCGGATTCATACGCCCAATTGATTATCCTGAATGGATCTCTAACTTAGTGCCTATCAGTAAACCAAATCGCAGCATCAGAATTTGTACAGATTTCAGAGACATCAACAAAGCTTGTCCAAAGGATGACTTCCCATTACCAAATATTGACTTGATTGTTGATCTCACAGCAGGTCATGAAATGTTATCATTAATGAATGGATTCTGTGGTTATAATCAAATAAGGATCATGCCTGAGGATCAATAGAAAACATCATTCACTTGTCCTTGGGGAACTTTCTGCTGGAACGTCATGCCCTTCAGGCTAAAGAATGCAGGTGCTACATATCAAAGAGCCATGACTTCTATCTTTCATGATCTCATGCATGTAACCGTGGAAGATTATGTCGATGAACTCTTGGGAAAATCAATAGACAGAAATACACATTTGGACATACTTTCAGTCATCTTTGATCGGTTGGAAAAATACAAAGTAAGATTAAACCCCAAGAAATGTGTCTTTGGAGTAACCTCCGGGAAGCTCCTAGGATTCATTGCATCCAAAAGAGGAATCGAAGCTGATCCAGCAAAAGTCAAGGCCATCTTGGAGATGCAACTACTAAGAAATATCAGTCAACTTTGCTCCTTACAAGGCAGACTCTAGTCCATCCGAAGATTCATAGCGCAACTTGCAGATAAGTGTAATCCTTTTCAGCACCTGCTACATAAAAACATCAAATTCAAATGGGATGATAACTATCAACAGGCCTTCTAGACGCTCAAAGATTATCTTCTAAATCCACCAATTCTGATGCCACCAGTTCCAGATCAACCACTATTACTATACATATCAGCTACTCCAACAACACTGGGGGCACTCTTAGCACAACAAATTGCTGAGGGCAAAGAAAAAGCAGTATACTATATCAGTCGCACATTGGTAGGATATGAGCTAAACTACACACCAATTGAGCGTGCATGTCTCTCTATGGTATTTGCTTCATAGAAATTATGACATTACATGCTCACTCATAAGACCAAGTTGGTTGCAAGGATAGACCCATTGAAATACCTTCTCAATAAAGCAACACTTACTGGGCAACTAGCCAAATGGGTAATGATCCTGAGTGAATTTGACATCAAGTATGTGGACAGAAAAGAAATAAAAGGACAAGCCATCGCAGATCAATTAGCAGATGCTCCCATGATAGATGATGTTCCTCTAAGTTCAGAATCTCCAGATGAATCTATTTTGACAATGTCACATGCAAAGCCATGGCAACTGTACTTCGACAGCTCATACACACAGCATGGGGTAGGAGCCGACATCCTCTTTATAACTCCTCAAGGGGATTCTATACCAAAATCATACCGCTTATCATTTCCTTGCACTAACAATATAGCGGAATATGAGGCATTAACAACAGGACTACGAATTGCAGTTCAATGGAAGATCTAGGAACTTTGTGTTTTTGGGGACTCTCAACTTGTCATCCGTCAAGCAACTAATGATTACCAAACAAAAGATGAAAAATTAATGCCTTATAAACAAATGGTGGATGACCTGAAACAACACTTCACAAAGATAGACTTTGAGCAGATACCAAGAGAGCAGAATCACGCCACAGATGCCATGGCTACAATTGCTTCATTGATTGATCTACCTCCAAACGAGACCTGCTATGAGTTCTTGGTGGATAACCTTTTGGTTCCTTCATATGAGATCATGCCTACTGAGACGATATGTGTTGTCGGTCCTGAGTCCCAGTTATATGGTTCCATTTTCACATACCTTCGTGACAATACCCTACCTCCTGATCTATCAAATAACCAACGTCACACTTTCATTCGCCAATCCTCTTGATATGTCATTTTAGCTGATATCCTATACCAGCGAGGTCTAGATGGCACTCTTCTTAGATGTTTAGAAAGCGACGAAGCTCAGATTGCGTTACGGGAAGTGCATGAAGGGATGTGTGGTCCACATGCTAGTGGTCCTACTTTGGCCAAGAAACTCATCGGGACTGGATATTACTGGCCCAATATGGAAAAAGACTCATATCAGTTTGTCAGGAAATGTAAGCAATGTCAAATTCATGGAGACCTCATACATGCACCAACACAAGAACTTCAACCAATTGCATCTCCTTGGCCCTTTTGTCAGTGGGGACTCGATCTCATAGGCAAGATTCACCCTCCTTCTTCCAATGGTCATAAATTCATTATCACTACCACAGAGTATTTCACAAAATGGATTGAAGCCGTGCCTCTCACACAAGTCACTAGAAAATAGATTACTACATTCATCCTCAACTATATCATTTGCCGGTATGGTATTCCTATTTCCATTATCACTGATAACGGGCGTCCCTTCAAAAATCAGGATGTTCGTGAACTCTGTGACCGCTTCCGTATTTCCCATCATTTCTCCACACCATATTATCCCCAAGGTAATGGCCAAGCTGAGGCGTCTAATAAAATAATCCTTAAAATCTTAAAGAAGACAGTCGACGATGCTGGCCATAATTGGCATATCCAACTTAATCCTGCACTTTGGGCTTACCACACAAGTGTCCGCACACCTACAGGAGCTACACCTTATTCACTTGTCTATGGCGCTGAAGCTATCTTGCCTATTGAGGTTGAGCTACCCTCTTTATGGGTCTCTTTGCAAAACATCATCAGTGATGAAGACTATAGGGTCTCCCGCTTACAAGAGCTGGAACTACTGGATGAACGAAGACAAACTGCTTTTAATCATCTCAAGGCTTACCAACAACGAATGAGTCGCAGCTACAATCACAAGGTCAAGCCTCGCACATTTGAGGTAGGTGATTTAGTTCTCAGAGAAAATCCTAAAAATTGGCAAGACAGAGAGAAGAAGGGCAAGTTCGAACCAAATTGGCTTGGTCCTTACATCATTACGGCAACATATGGATTTGGTGCATATCAGCTCTCAACTACAGAAGGTGAACCTTTGGAGGATCCTATCAATAGCATGCACCTTCGCATGTTCTACACATAGCTCTTTAGAATATCCTAATTCAAAAATACAAAAAAAAAAAAAAAATTTCAAAAATACAAAAAAATCAAAAAAATTCAAAAATACAAAAAAAAATTATAAAACAAAAAAATCGTTACTTGGTGAAAACCTGACAAACAGGTGCCTTGTGACACAAAAAAAAAAAATTAAAAAAATTGAAAAAATAAAAAAAAGTAAAGAGAACTAATTTCGTCCAATGGTGAAAACCACTTCGGTGGCGCCTTGGGCAAGTACCATGGTGAAAACTGAGTCACTAGCGCCATGTGTAGAGACATTTCTCCTCCCTCCTTCAGGATTCACTTTCATCCTTTCACTTTGCACACACTCACAACCTATTCATCCATAACAAACTTACCCATTCCCATCATGGCTTGTTATTGATCTACCTAAGATTGGTTCGCCATTCATAATAAACCTCCCTTTTCACCTCCCTTTCCATCCATAATAAATCAAATCCTATCTGTGGCTAAGGCAAATCCTACATCTAGTGATGGGTGTGGAACTGAGAACATCACATGTTTCGAGGAGTACATTTTCTTCCAGCTTCCTTCAGTCTATCCATGCACAATCCACAATAAAGCAACATTTGCATCACCAATCCGCAATAAAGTTCCATCTTCTTCACAATAAAGTATCAATTTCATGGATTCAGTCAGTTTCAGATGAGACACAGCAACAACAATGGGCTTCAACAAATCAAATCTTTCAATAGACTCAGACAACATATGGTTCAGTGTTATCTATCCTTTTTGTGATAGTGAACATTGTGACCACAATCAAATAAGACTTATACAAGTGACAAGAGACACTAAATTTGAGGACTACAGTGGATGTTGGTGTCGAGTCTTGGTTTTCTTTTGATTTCATCTTTTCTGGTGACATGTCTTTTAGCTTTTCCGGGATGTCTCTGACTAGAGATTCTATCTCCAGGATATCTTTGACTAGAAAGGCAAGGATGGGGTATCGTCACCTATTTGTATTTGTTGTCTGTGGATTGTCTCTTAGTAATGCTATGACTTGTCCAAGGATATGAGGACACTGTGAGTCTAGTATGAACTGGGGCATTCCTTGTTTGCAACTGTCTTATCTCCATGCAAACAGGTACAATGACTTTCTGGGTCGAACATATGCCTCGATTGTCATAACCTACTTGCCATAATAAAGCTCAGTGATGATAACACACAAGAAGCTCTTTCACTTTCATATCTTCTATCTTTCATCCCCCTTTCTTGATTGACTTCCATCATCCTTCTCGAGTCCGTGTAGCCTGTTATCACATGACTGAGTATAATGACACACCAAAAACATCTGCATTTCATGTAGTTGCACCTGCATTACCACATATTAAGCATTTCATACATACATATAGATATCACAATTGCATCACATCCTGCACACAACACCTATTAGCACAATTTACATTTGCATTATCATATTCATCTGCATTACATACAGTCACATTTGCATTTGCATAACATATAAAACATAAAAGAATAAAAATATTGCATTGCATCATATACATATTTGCATCCATATCATAAAACATACATCATAAGAACATCTCATCACATAGGTACACATGCATATAGTTGTCGCAAAGATGAATCATCTCATATATATATATAAAGTGTCATGATACAATGATGTCAAAATCATATGGCTACAATCACCCGCGGGTGTCTACATCATCATACAAAAATGGTACAATATTGATACATAGGGAGCCCTCTACGACTATGATGAATTCCCTCCCTCAGAGCTGGTTGGCCTTGACGGAGTCTGAGCCCTGGAAGGACCCACCCCAAGATCATCTCTCCTGGCCCCTGTGTCCTCTGCAGCCACCCCTCGTGTCGCCCTATCCGGACAGAGGAACCCACTGATAACTCCTGCCAACACTGTTTTTAGTGCTAATCATGTCCATGTCATGGTATCCCATGCCACATGTCCCACCCTCATCTCCAGTCCCAGATCCTAGAACACTCATCTCAGGGCCTCCCTGTCTCCATCTCGATCATAGGGAATCAGCTCCCCATCGATCGATATCCGCAGAATCCTGTATACATCCTCCAGGGTGACTGTCATCTCCCCCATCGGTAAATGGAATGTGCATGTCTCAGAATGCCACCTCTCTGTCAGTGCAGTTAGCAATCCCATGTTCACCCAAAACTCAGGTACATATAGAATATGTCTCAATCCCATAACCTCAATGGTAGCTTGATCCTCAAATGTCAGCTCAGGTCGCAACCTCTGAGTCGATGGGAATCTCTCCCGTGACTCCAGCATAGGCAAGTACTCCTACAATCAAGAAAATCAATCATCTCAGTCCTAGTGACACTCACTGTTCATCACAAAGTGTTGCTTCTATCCTAGTGGTACTCCCTGTTCATCACAAAGTACTATGTGTTTGGCACTCACTGTTCATCACAAAGTGCTGCTCACATTTGCACTCACTGTTCATCACAAAGTGCTTTTCATATTTTAGTACTCCCTGTTCATCACAAAGTACTATATCTTGGTACTCACTATTCATCACAAAGTGCCTTGATCTATCCTATCCTAGGGCCTCTGCTTGAGTAGTTTCCTAATTGGCAATGTATGTTCTATCATAGAATTGTCAATTTTAGCCCCATTTGTTATCCTAGTCTTCCCTAGAGAACCTGCTTGAGTGTATCCTCTCAGTAGCATATGTTCATCACAGAACTGTCGATTTGACCTAGAAGACACAAATTCACATTTTTTGGACACAAATGCGCTTTTCTGACATAAACGCACTTGAAGACTGCATAGATGCACCTAAAAAACATAGACGCGCCTAAAAGACACAGACATGCCTATGCCCTGCACAGACACACCTGGGTGACACAGACGTGCATTCTTGGCACAGACGTGCCTACATATCACAAACATGGCTGCATTTGACACAGACGCGGTTTCCATCACAGACACGCCTGACACAAACACAGATGCGCCTCGCGAGCATAGACGCGCCTGGCACCAACACAGACGCGCCTAGATGTTTTTAGACATTTTTTGGACCCTATTCTAAGTACATTTATTACCCTATCTACCATGCATTAATGACAACAATAAATGCATCAAAGTACAAGGAGGTTTTGTGGTACTTACTGACTCTCCTGCCTCTGTTGGCCTCTGGAATCGACGAATGCGCTCGAATCTGTGAACCAAAGCCATCACTGCTGACTGCTGCTGCTCTTTTCTCTCTCTGCACTCTAATCTCTTGGAGGTGTAGATGACAATGAGGATGTATTACCCTCGTGGTCTATCTTATAGACTACCCTAGCCCTCATTTCCCAAGTCAGTCTTCATTATCCCGTGACTCTGTCACTTTATCCGGTCAGTCCATTCTAGCCTCTCTTTCTTATCGAGAGATTGTCTGCAATCTTTTCAGACATTTTCATCCAATCTCTCGAGGGGGCATATCATTCCCATCTTGGGGCAACTCTGTATCAGTTCATATTATCTTCTTTGAAACAACACGACAAGCCGCATTGTCTCAAAGAGGGGCAAAATGTAGACACCCAAAATTGTCCAGTCTAATTAAATAAATATTTTATTTATTTATTTAATTATCTAAGCTTAATTCTTCTATTAATTAAATAAATCTTTATTTATTTAATTAATTCATTTATCCTCTTCTAGCCTTATTTCTCATTTAAATAAATACATTTATTTATTTAAATTATCCTTTTCCTAAATTAAATAAATATCTTATTTAATTAATTGATCCCACTTCTTCTATTAATTATATAAATCTCTATTTATTTAATTAATTCATTAACCTTTTCTACCCATGACACATGTCATTCATCTCTTAATTCATACACTACCTACCTCTTTCATTATTTTATTATTTCTTTTACCTACCCTCTAATCATAGCCAACCTCCTTTTACACCTCTCAATCTTATCCTTCCATTTCATATAGTGTCTTCTATATAAGGAGATGCTTCCTTCATTATCAACCCTAATCAATCATTCTAATCAATCATTCTAATCAATCATCCTAATGACCTAACTACTTGATCAATTGACTACACTATGCTTTTGAGCATATGCAATCCTACTTGCAACCACATTTCCGTTCTTTGTTGAGCTCTTGTGCACATAAAATCTGAGAGCAAATATATCAAGCAAGACCAATGGAGATAGGAAAAATGGAGATCTAAACCCTATTGGACATGTGATGTTATAATCTTTGTGATTTCATTTGATTTGCATTGTCTTAGGTAATCTTCATATGTTATGGTGGATCTTTGTTGTTGTTAGGCTAGGGTTTTGTGGTTGAATCTATTTAGTCTTTCAACATTGTTGTTATCCATTTTCACCATATACACTTACAATCTAGATGAGTCAAGAACTTGAAGCTAGGAGGGCAGTTGAAGACAAGATCAAAGAGAAAGATAATTAGATCTTTAATATAAATTACGAGAATGACACTCTATATGCACACTGACATGAGGAGGAATAAGAGAAAGAAGAAAGAAAAGTAGATCTTGATATGGCAATGTCTCTTAGAGAGACTCTTATGAAGCATAATGAAGATCTCACTAAAGATCTTGCAAAAGCTAATGAAAAGCTTGCAAAATTCAACAAGAGTTCTACTATTCTAGATGAATAGATCTAATCTCAAAGGATGAATGGTGATACATTTGGGTTAGGATACAATATATTTGAGAAAGGAGAACCTTCCAATACCAAGAGCAAAATGCATAAAGATAAAAAAATTCCTAAAGTTCATAAACCTACTAGTAAGAAATATTACAAACCTGTTCATTTTAATTGTCATAAACCAGGACATACTACTAATGTTTGTAGAAGAAGATCTTATGTTAGTATAGGTTATAGACCTAATACTAGATATGTGCCTAGAAAATTTAAAGGTTACTATTATACATGCAATATGTATGGGCATAGATCTATCAAATCTAGGTATGGAGCTAATAATATAAAACCTCAAATGAATCCAAGATCTATTGGTGATTGGAGAAGGAATTACAATGACTGAAGAAGCACTAATTGGCAAAGACCCTATGTTAACCGGTCTAGTCCCTATAAGATGGAGAGAAGATTTAATGTTTTGTTCAATCTACAACAATTATGGACATGTGGAAATCAATTATCGAAGAAGGATAGGTAGAGGTAATTTAGGACCGTACAGATCATCTAGAATGGCATGTTATCATTGTAACAAACCAGGACACATTGCTAAGTTTTGCAGAACACAAAAGAACCAACTTGTGAGTCATTTTATAGACTAGAGAGAAAAGAAGAAAGTTAATATTGAAGAAACCAGAGCTGAGATGAATAGAATCTGAAAGAAGAAGAGTGATGAAAAACCATCTAAGGAATCAAATTCTTCACCCAGTGTGGAGAATCCATCACCGACAAACTAAGTTGTTTCTACAACTTGGGGTGTGCATATTTTCAAATCTTGAGATGAACCCCTAGATGAATTACTACAAGTTAAATCTGCATATTCTGATGCACTTTGATGTTTATAAGTCTTTTTGAATCATAACCGATAAATATCACTTAGTTTTAGCAATTGGCAATATGCTTTAGAACATTTTATGGTATTTTTAAAGGTTTTGTCGGGAGGAGCATCTAATGTAGTAGTTAGAAGGCAAGTAAAATGAACATTTTGAATTTCATTTCTCACATTGCAATCTTGAGAGCATTTGGCGAATGAGCAGAGCAAAGAAAAGCTTGTGATTGCATCATTCAGAGTGTTTAGCAGAGATTTGAAGTGATTTGAAGAAAATTTTGTACCGGTGTACAGTGTTGAAGGTTTTTTCGATATGAAACTCTTGTGCTAATACAGGAAAGGTATTTATCAGAAAAATCTTACTCTTTTCTTTGAGATTTTTCATATTTTAGTATGGATACTTTGCATTTTGTTGATGTAAATGAAAGACCATGACCAGAGTTCAAATATCATCCTTTCAAATCAAAAGAAAATGACCTCGTTGGTGCCCTATCTAGTGTACCATATAGAGTTGTGCACGTTGAAGATGTCACATTATTTTATGACTATAAACTGGAGGACATGGGTGTATTAGTTATTCATGACCAATATAAATCATTGTCTGATGACCAAGGCATACTGAAAGAACAATTTAAGAATGTCACTGAGAAAGGGTTTCATCATTAAATCAAATTCATTAATGATTTTGATAATGAGTTAGTCATATTTTTTTGAGTCAGATTCATTATCAATTTATGTGGTTAGATTGACCGCATAAAATAACCAAGGAAGCCATCCATGCAGTAACCGAATTTTTCTCAACTGGTAAAGTACCCTTACTTAGATCAGTACCCAAGAATGATGTGGAGAATCAAGATGAGATGGTAGAGCCATGACAATAAACAACATCAATGATCTAGCTGTGAAATATGCCTCTATGGTGATTGGGTATAGGATTTACTATTCAAGTAGAATGAACAACATAACGACAACATCTATTCATACTGCTTACTGGATGGTAAAAGAGAACATTGATTATGATTTGACAGAGACACTAAGAAGCCAATTGATGGTGAATCTAGAAGTTGTGAAGAAAGACAAGAAGTTGAGATTGAAATTTGGTCAATTTATTTTAGGTTTATTCTTCTATTTTCAAAATTGTTTCCTCGATATTGGAGATTTTCAATGGATTGAAGGTACTCCAGAACTACTATAGATGAAGAAAAATACTAGGATGTTGAAGGAAAAGTTTGATAATATTTCTTGGGGTTACTTCAAGGAGTTTCAAAAGAAAATGAATGCTAGAGAGCATATACCAAAAGAAGTAGTTAACCGGTATGAGAAAACAATTTGTTTCATGGTGGATACAGATACTTGTATGATGGAAGCATTTATCCCTATAACCACATGGGTATTACCTATGGGATATGAGGTAGAAAAGGATCTATTAATTGCTTATGTTGATCATCTACTAGAGAAACCAGTGGATACCACTGCAAAGAGATTTGGGACATACATATAAAAATCACTAGAAGTCCACTCTGAGTTGCAAAGACCAGTGATTGCAAAGAATATAAGGAAGGGGGTAATAGAATTCATTGAGCAGGCATGAATTTACAAAAGAGAAGATAGTAGCAGCTAGGGAAAGCACACAATGGAGCAAGGTGGAGCATCTAGTGTACCTACCGGTACCCCTACAAGTAATACTAGAGTTGCAAAATCCAAATCAACAAAGAAGAAGAAGCAAGAAGAAACAAAAGACAAATCGACTAAATCATAAAGAGGAAAACCATATAAAATTCAGTTATGGAGAAAGCAGAAAACTATTGATCCACCTACTGTACCAGTACAAGCCAGAAAGAGGAAGAAGAAAAAAGATCACAAACTAGGAAATGATAAAGATGCTACTGAATCAAATGAGGATAAAAGAGAACTTAGAGGAAGTGTTAAGAAGAATAAGACAATCGGTAAGGGAAAACAACCTAAGAAACCATTTACATTAGAAGAATATTTTAATAGGATGGTCAAAATAATTAAGGATTATGCGATATACAAAGGTTTGAACACATTGTTTATTCATTTATCTAAAAATCAACAAAGGGAGATTGAAGATGCAGTCATCCTCAATATGAATAAATTTAGCAGAGCCATCATTGAGCTACAAGGACAGATTCCAAATTGTTTGTATTGTTGGAAATTTGGAGGAATTGATTATGTGTTGCATTGATGTTTTGTCATTGACGCCACCACTTATTGTTTTGGATGCTTTACTGACACCCTTCTGGTCCCAGTAGGTATATGAGTGGAGACAAAAGGAAGTTTCTATCTTTGCAAGAATTTGATGGCGGTCTGGTTGGATTTGGAGATGGTAAGTACAATACTGATAATGTTTATTATGTTGAAGGTTTAAGGCATGATATTTTGAGTGTAGGATAGTTGGTGGATAAGGGATTTCAATTACAGTTCAAGGATGGAAAATGCAAAATCATTAATAGATCTTGTTTGGAGATTGCAACCAGTACACAGACAAAAGGTAATATATTTCATTTGAATTCCGTTGAGAAGACATGTTTGATTGCTTAAATTGAAGAGAGCTGGCTATGGCATAAAAGGCTATGTCATGTGAATTTTCATTGCATTGTAAAGATCAATTTAATTAAGGCAGTTAGATATATACCTAAGGTTGTGAAGCCCTATAATCCAGTATGTAAAGAATATCAAATGGGAACACAAGTCATAACCTATTTTAAGAGTATACAAGATAAATCTAATGATTTTCTTGATCTTATTCATATTGATTTGTGTGGCCTTACTAGAGTTAAAAGTTTTCAAGGTGATCAATATTTTATGTTAATCATTGATGATTATTCTAGAATGATGTGGGTTATTTTTCTAAGGGAGAAATCTGAGGCTTTTGAAAAGTTTAAAATCTTTAAAGCTAAAAATGAGACAAAGACAATTGAAGATTAAATTCTTAAGGTCAAATCATGGTGGAGAATTCACATCCGGTGAGTTTAATAAATTTTGTGAGAAGCATGGTATAAGGAGACAATTTTTGGCTCCCTAGACACCTCAACAGAATAGAGTTGTGGAAAGGAAAAATAGAACTATCTTGGATGCTACTAGAACAATGATGATGGAAGCTAGTCTACCTCATATCTACTAGAGAGAAGAAGTAAACATAGCAGTATATACATTCAACAAAGTACATATCAAAGGGGAAACTGGTAAGATGCCTTATGAATTATGGTTTGGCAATACACCTACAATTAAGTATTTTATAATCTTTGGTAGTAAATGTTATATCACGAGAGATGATATCATTGGCAAATTTGATCCTAGATGTGATGAAGGAATTTTTCTTGGTTATTCTAATGAAAGCAAGGCATATAGATGTTATAACAAGAGATTACATAGAATTGTGGAGAGCGCTAATGTCAAGGTAGATGAGATGAATGGAAGTCAAATCAGAGTTTATGAGCAAGAACTGATAGTGTAAATGATTATAATTGAACCAGTAATACCTTTACCGAAACAAAATGTTGAACTAGTTACTTTGACGGTACCAAAAAATTAAACAATAACTGAAGAATTGGGAAGAGGAACAAAGAGTTAGAAGACTCCTAGGTATGTGAGATTGAATCATTTAAAAGATCAAATCATTGGGGATAAGAAAAATGAAGTGATGACTATTAGGATTTTCAAAGACAATGAGAGTTGGGGGGGGGGGTGAATTAGTATCTAACCGGTATATCAAATTACTTGATTCAAAAAATGAAAAGCATATTAAAACTGTGTACCGATAAACCACAAATAATGCAGTAAATAAGAACAATAACAATAACATGAGAAGCACACCATAAGATAGTATTTTAATGAGGAAACCTAATGTGGGAAAAAGCTCGGTGGGATTTGTGACCCACAATATTCACTTACTGGCCAATAAGGGAATATTACTCTTACAATAGGGGCTTGCACATGTAGGAAGGCCAAGTGCGTAGAGCTCATTGCTCAATTACAAAAGAAGTCACACTGACTTACAAAAATGGATTAATCTAATCCAATGATCTATATTGCTTCAGATTAGCATCTGCAATGCCAGATTTAGTACCAGTTTAAGCTCTGCTATAACATAAACCCTTAACCAATAATTCACATATTAGGTTTGCTATTACTTTTCCATACTTTGCATCCTATCTCTTGTCTACAAAATGATCTACAATGATCTCAAACATATATGAGTCATATTACAATCTGCCATGTCAGCTTACAAAAGATTTTACAATTAATTACAAAATACATTAATACTTGAAATTGTTGTCAGCCAGTATGTCGATATTCTTCCTTTTTATTGCTAGTGTTCTGTGTGCCGGTGTAGAGTCTATCGATGCCGGTGCCTGCTGGTATCATATGATTGCAAGGTTGCCATAAATGAAAATACCTTCAATCACCTAAAATTTCTCATTAGAGTGTGCATTTTCCAACAATCTCCCCCTTTGGCATTGATGACAACACTCATGAGAAAAATTCAAGAATGCATCCGAAAACTGAAGTCCAAAAAATCTTTGCAAAAAACTGTATGTCCAAAAATGTATTCTCCCCCTGAGTAGATAATCTCTACTTCCTTCTGACCATTTTTCTCATCACACTACTCCCCCTTTAACATCAATGACAAAGGTTGTCATTCACTGTCAGTGGAGTCCTTCCTAGATTCTTGTAACCGATGGGTTACAATCTGAAAGATATCTGTCAAAATCAAATTTATATCATTACTGAATGTTTTGTTGTCTTTTATTGCCTCTTGTGTTCTCTGCACTGTACCGATGAGTATGTGTATTTTCTCTTTCGATGTCTTCAGTCTGGGAACCAGAGCCTCATATATTTCTTTTCTCAAAGAAATGAGGTATTCTAGTCTTGGAATAAGTCTGCATTTCAAGTCCTTTTCTTTATCCTTTATTCTTTGTTTGTCATTCTCTAACTTCTTGATTTTCTCTTCTAGCTCTACAATCTTCTTTTCTATCTCCAAAAATGAATCCGATGATCCTATCAAATTGTCAGCAATGTTGTTAATCTTATCTTGTGCTATGCTGATTTCCTTGTCAAGGTCTTTTGTTAAGACATTTGTTTTACAAGTGTCACTGTACAGTTTCTTGAAGTCAAAAATTATTTCTCCAAGTTCCAATAATAGGGTATCCATTTTCTCCTTTTTCTTCTTCACAATATCCTCAAAGAATTTCTCTTTTTCTTTAATCATTCTTTCCTTAAATGTATCCTCATTTATTTGATCAACAATCAATATGCTGCTGGTGATGAACTTAGACAATGTGTCTAGTTGACCTAAATAATCCTTATTATCAACAATCTACTTTGGTGCTATCAATTTAAGAATTGGAATTGTATCATCAATAGCCTTATAGGCTTGTGCATTACATTTTGTGATCTTCTTTATTGAATCCAACAAGACCTCTATTACATTTGTAGGTCTGAATTCTGCCATAGAAGTACCAGATGTTTGTCCAATAGTTCTCACAATAGACATGCTACTAGATGTGGTAATTACCTTGCTTGATTCGACCTCTATTAGGTCAGTTTGTGTTTGCATTTCTACAACCAAAGGTTTAGGCTTTTCAGTTTGGGCCGGTGGCACTGTTTCTATCTAAACCTATGCTTCAACCAGTACCTGTTCTGTTTTCTCTATATGTGTCTCAAAAGGTTTCTCTGAGCTTTCAACTGCCAGTTTCTCAGATGTAGTCTCAGTTGTTTCTACCAGTTTCTCAGTGGTATCCTCAGCTGGTTGCTTTGTTTGTGTTGATTTTTCTATGCTTATCTCAACTTCTACAGCCGGTGACTCAGTAGTCACATCTTTCTCCTTATCTTCAGTGGTTTCTCTGTCAACCACAACATTTACTTCCTGGCTGTCTACATTCCTAGTATACAAATTTTCAGACTCAGGATTTGTATCCTCTAATCGAGTCTCCATACTCTCTATGGCCGGTTGACTGTCAGTAGTATCTATCGATGGAATGTCTGAAAGAGGTGGGGGAACATTATCAGTGATTTTAAGGCTTGGAGGTCCACCTACCTTACCTTTCCCCTTATCTCTATCCTTTTGATATACTTTAATAGTCTTTGGTCTGAGTAATTCTTCCTGTTTTTATTTTTCTAGAA
Organism: Cryptomeria japonica; assembly: GCF_030272615.1. Classification (NCBI taxonomy): domain Eukaryota; kingdom Viridiplantae; phylum Streptophyta; class Pinopsida; order Cupressales; family Cupressaceae; genus Cryptomeria; species Cryptomeria japonica. The sequence continues at coordinate 755,828,239 of NC_081414.1, read as the reverse complement.
AGAATATATCCCATGCATCTCTTGTTTCCTTAGAGACTTCCTTTACTCTACTTGCCATCAGTGCTACATGTCGGTGAGCAGTGGAGAATACTATCCAGTTTGCTTCACTGATTAGTTTATCTATTTCATCAATTGAGTTGAAAGGATGTACTGCATGTAATTTTTCAATCTTAATTTTCTTGTCCATCTCAATGATGGCTAACCTTCTAGCTTCAAGTCTCCTATATAGATCATTTGGAATTTCATCAACAACTTCCATCAAAAATTTCTTATAAATATCTAAGTGTAAAATTACACTATTCTCTATGCTTTCCTTATCATCAGCTGATAGTGTATTGTATATTTTGTTGATGTTCTTCAGCTTACCATCCTCTGTAATTTCACTAAGAAGTTGTCTATTGGAGTGATATCTTGTTTTACCTTCTTCTTCTTAGGAGTCATTTTCTTCGCTGGAGGCCTTACTATCTGTTGTTTTTGTCTGGTTCTTTTTGGTGTAGGAGAGGGTACCGGTGTGGGTTTTCTTTTCCTTTCTACCCTTTTAAATACTACTGGTATGTCACTCTCAGAAGAAGTTCCAACTAGTGAAAGATGAGTTTCTGGTTGAGGTGCTTCCAACTCCCTTTCACTTATACCAGTTTGTCTCAAAACATCTTCCTTGATTTCTTTAGCCTGTTGGGTTCCTTTCCTTACGGTTGCTTCAACTTTCTTAACCCTTTTCCTTGATTGAATTCCACTTTCTATTGTTTCATCATTTCCAAAAACTTCCTCAGTAGGTTCCTTGGGTGCTTGGAGGAGGGATTTTGCATAAGTTTCAATGATATTTTCATCTGTTTCATAGCCCATTTCAGTTACCCAAATAGTTCTAGGAACAACTGCCTCCATCTAGATTTCATCTTTCTTGATTACAAAACAAATTTCCTTATTATATTTATCCACAATAGCTTGTGACAGTCTTACTCTAGTTTTCATTTGAGCCTTCAATGCTTGAAAATGTTCATTTAGGTTTTTCTCTCAGTTTTCTCCCATATTGTTCAATATATACAATAGTTGTTTTCCTACTGGAATGTCAAAACCAAAATCTCTTAGACCAATACCAGGTACTTTTTTTGTTATGTACAACATCAGACAAACAAGAAAATTTCCAAATCTAAATGTTCTTTTCTTATCTCTTTTAATCTTTCCTAGATTGTCTATCAACTCATATTTGAGCCATTCACATATATCTATCCTTGCATTATCAATAACCATATCATAGGCACTTTTGATACATAGGCTAGAAACTGAGTTCAACCTATTTGCATGTGTAGCCTTATAACCTAAGATCATACTGATAAATCTGACATTTATGTCTTTTACATCATTTACCCTTAGAGACCTTTTATCAAATGTTGCACCAGTTAGGTTTATCACTGTGTCATTTGAGACCTTCTTTGTTTTCTCAAGTCTATTACCAGTGGAAGGTAACCCTGTTACAAATTTTACCACTTCTTTTGTGATTTTATGACTTGAATATAACTAGAAAAATTCACCATGTATTCTGCTTAACACAATCCTTATGATATCCTTGGGAAAATCCGGGACACTAAGGACTTCAGTAAAACCTAGGGTTTCCACTATTTTATGTTCCGGCTTGACATTTCCAGACTCGTCACAAATCACAGTCCTATACATATTCTTAATCTCATCATTACCTAATTCCTCAATATGACAATGTATATACATCCTAGGGTCTTCAGCATATACTACTCGCCTAGGAATTTGAGAAAATGCACCTATGCTATCATCTTTCTTTGCAATTTTGGGAACCAGTAGGAATACAGGTCTAGAGAGCTTAACAACCTCAACAACAGTAGGGTTTGCAATAAATTCAGGGGTGGATGAAGATTCCATAGCTATAAATACCTCAATCTGCCTTTAGGATGAATTCTTTGATGGATTTCTTCACTTCTTCGCTTAGAATGCCTTCGCTTGGGAATTTTTGCGCTCTCGAAGATTTGAATGCTTGGTGAATGAAAAAGTAGCCAAAACACTTTCTTTATAATGTTATTTTCTCCAACTACCACATTTAATGCTCGCCGGTTAAGTCACAACTTAACTCATCTGCCGGTATAGAAGTAATTTCATCTTCTCACCATCAATCGAGGGAATAATAGCATGTTTTTCATTTTGTTGCTAAACCCCCAAAGGATTTTCCTTCAGTTAGATGAAGAGTCTCCTGCCAGTGGAGTGATACTCTGTTCTACCAGTGGAGGGGTATTCCCTTCAACATTTTGATCTGACTTCTAATCCATTGTTTTGAGAATTCTTGCTTTACCTCTTCAACCTTTTCTTTACCTTTCAAACTAGGACCTTTGTTATTTTCCGGTGATGCCTTACTTCTACAAAATTTAGCAATATGTCCAATCTTGTTACAGGCATAACAAGTCACATTGTTCTTCTGAATAGCTTTCCCATATCCTATGCCGATATGTGTTTTGCATTGATTAGATAAGTGTCCAAATCTTCCACAAACATAACATCTTACATTCATTCTGCAATTTTCTGAATTATGACCAACTTTGTTGCATTTAGAATATTGACCAGTGGGTGTATTAGTGTTCTGATAATTTCTAGATCTACATTGATTTTCTCTATGACCATACTTGTTATAGTTAAAGCATTTTCCATTAAATTTGTAAGCAGTAGGTTGTCTTACCGGTTTTCTATGATCATGATTATTTGCAGTACCAGAGCTTTCACCAACTTCAAAGCCAAGGCCATTTGTATCACCATTAGGTTTCTGATTCTTAGGCATGTCAACAAGTTCTTCTGAACTTTTCTTGAATTTATCCTTGTGTTGATTTTCAGTAGTTAGTTCATTCTCCAAGATTCCTTTCTGTCTCATGAGTTCAGTTATGTCATTTTGTGTATGCATCAGATCTATCTTCAGCATATCATTTTCATGATTAAGTCTTGTGTTTTCATTTCTAGCATCATTTAGTCTTCTAACCAAGTCTTCTTCATTCTTCTTTCTATTTTCAATTTCTTTACAAAATCTCATAGTCATATCCTACATCTCATTCTTCATTGTACTGATTTCCTGTCTTAGCTTGTTTACCAAATCATTAAGAGTTTCTTTTTCATCTTCATCATTCTGCATCTTTTCACAAAGTTATCTCCTCTTGTTCCTTTCAATAGTAATATTCTCTTTAAGTGCCTGAATAATAGCCCGAGCAGCCTTCAGATCATCTTCAATTCTGATATTCTTCACCTTTTCTACATCATAGTCTGGAAGAGTTGTTTCCAATTGCTTTCTCAAGTTTTCCATCTCTACCGGTGACAAGATCTTCCTCAAGCTATTAGGCTTCTAAAAATAGAGGACCAAGCTCTGATACCAATTGTTAGGATTCTCAAAGATATTAAGAAGGGGGGTTGAATCAGTATCTAACCGGCATATCAAATTACTTGATTTAAAACATGAAAAGAATATTAAAACCATGTACCAGTAAACCAGAAATAATGCAGTAAATAAGAACAATAACAACAACATGAGAATCACACCATAACACAGTATTTTAATGAGGAAACCTGGTGTGGGAAAAACCTCAGTGGGATTTGTGACCCACAATATTCTCTTACTGGCCAATAAGGGAATATTACTCTTACAATAGGGGCCTGCACATGTAGGAAGGCCAAGTGCCTAGAGCTCACTGCTCAATTACAAAAGAAGTCACACTGACTTACAAAAATGGATTAATCTAATCCAATGTTCTATACTACTTTAGATTAGCATCTGCAATGCTAGATTCAGTACCAGTTTAAGCTCTGCTACAACATAAACCCTTAACCAATAATTCGCATATTAGGTCTACTATTACTTTTCCATACTTCTCATCCTATCTCTTGTCTACAAAATGATCTACAATGATCTCATACATATATGATTCATATTACAATCCAGCATGTTGTCTTACAAAAGATTTTACAATTAATTACAAAATAAATTAATATAAAATTGTTGTCGGCCAGGATGTCGGTATTCTTCCTTTTTGTTGCTGGTGTTCAGTGTGCCGGTGTAGAGTCTGTCGGTGCCAGTGCCTACCGATATTATATGATTGCAAGGTTGCAATCAATGACAATACCTTCAATCACCTACAATTTCTCATTGGAGTGTGCATTTGCCAACAATGTCAAGAAGAAAACTGACAACTAATGAGGTATGTTTAATTTCTCAAGTTGAACTTGTATCAGTAATTGAAGCATGTAAAGATGAATGCTGGATGAAAGCTATGGAAGAAGAATTAGATCAGATTGAGAAGAATAACACATGAACTTTAGTTCCCCAGCCTAAAAATAAGAATGTTATTGGAACTAAATGGGTTTTTTAGGAATAAATTGAATGAAGATGGACAAGTTGTAAGGAGTAAAGCAAGATTGGTTTGTAAAGGATATTCTCAGAAGGAAGGAATTGATTATGGTGAAACTTTTGCACCTATAGCTAGGATTGAAGCTGTAAGATTATTTCTTTCCTATTGTGCACATAAAAACTATAAAGTTTATCAGATGGATGTTAAGTGTGCATTTTTGAATGGGGATCTTGATAAGGAAGTTTATATTGAGCTACTTGATGGTTTTTCACTTTTAGATGATAAAACCATGGTTTGCAAGTTAAGGAAAGATTTATATGGATTGAAACAGACACCTAGAGCTTGGTATGCAAGATTAGATAAATATCTTTTGAAGCTTGGTTTTACTATATTACAAGGTCATTGATGATGAGATATTGATTATTGAAGTTTTTGTTGATGACATCATTTTTGAAGGTGAAGATAAGTTATGCATGGAATTTTCTAAGAATATGGAGAAAGAATTTGAAATGTAAATGATTGGGGAAATGAAATTTTTGTTAGGTTTGCAAATTACTCAGACTAATAAAGGTATTTTCATCTGTCAAACTAAGTATGCTAGGAAATTGTTGAAGAAATCTGGTATGAGAGACTCTAAACCACTATGTACTCCTATGGTTAAAAGTGATAAATTATCAAGGAAAGATGAATCTGCACCGATGAATCCTACAACATACAAATCCATGATTGGAGGTTTGTTATATTTGACTCAGACTAGGCCTGACATAATGAATGTTGTCTTTACTGCATCTAGATATTAAAGTGATCCTAGAGAAAATTATGAGAATACAGTGAAAAGAATTTTTAGATACTTACAAGGTACATCTAAATATGGTTTGTGGTACCCTAAGGATGATGAATTTAGTTTATGTGCATATACAGATGCATATTGGGTAGGTGATGTTGATGATTGGAAAAGTAATTCGGATAGAGCTTTCTTTCTTGGAAATAAGTTGGTATCATGGATCAGCAAGAAACAGTCACGTACTTCTTTATCTACTATTGAAGATGAGTATGTTGTTGCTGCTACTAACTGTACACAAGTTTTATGGATGAAGCAAATGATGAAGAATATAAAAGTGCATTGCACTGGATCAATATAGTTATTCATTATGATAACTCTAGTGCTATAGACATATCAAAGAATCTAGTAATTCACTGTAAGACAAGGCACATATCTATCAAGTATAAATTTTTGAAGGAGAAGGTGGGAAAAAATGAAGTTAGGCTAGTTTATGTGAATACTAAAGAGAAGATTGTATATATTTTCACTAAACCTTTTTGTAAAGAATCATTTGGGTACTTGAGAGACAAGTTAGGGGTTTCTTCTCCTCTGATAGAGAATGTATTGATGATTTTTGGCACCAGTCTGATATGCATTATTAAAGATATCATTCATTTTGACACTGATGTGGGCATGCTACTTCTCAAGGGGAGTATTTAGCCTTGTCATTCAATGGTTTTTTATTTTTTCTTTGATGTTTTTGACAAATTTATGGCATTAATGTCAAAGGGGAAGAGATATATGTGATGTTGGCATTGTGTTGTCATTGATGTCAACTGATATGAGAGATGTATGTGCAACATTGTCAAGGAGGAAGTATAGGTTGAGATATCCTTGATATCACCTTGTGTTCCAGATCACTGGTAAGGAAAGGATGTCAACTGGTAAGTGATGTTTTGACTTAGGAAGTCAGATCAACCAAGAAATTGGATGTCAGCCTGCAAAGGTCATGACCAGAGTTCAAGGAGGATGAGCAAGTTGTTTGAGTTGGTGCTTATGATGAAGAGGGAGAATGTTATCATAATCACATCAACACTAGAAGAGATGAATGAACCAGTGTGCTATGAGGTTGCATAACTACAGGACCCTCACCGGTTGAAGATGCATTCATCACGAGAATAAATGACTAACAGTGAGTGTGTCCACACCGAATCACACAAGCCTATTTGAAGATATGTTGCACAAACAAGGAACTCACATAAGCAGATGACAAGGTGCTACTCCACCAAGTAAGTGGATCTTATCTCCTATATGCATTGAGTACATTATAGTTTGGTGAGATAAGAGTAAAGAGGTAAAGGAAATTACTTGAAGGATCACACTAGATCCACCAGTGAATTGAGGGAATACCTTAAGTGCATGAGATCAAGGTTATGCACTGGACCAACAGATAAGGCATGCTGAGATACTAATATAGCAGAAGAGTGATGTGTTTGTCATTCAGACAAACTGATTGAGTAGATACAGTCAGAGGAGAATGTCTTGACCGATGAAGGAGTCTAGTGAAGGTTGATGACTGGTGTCATCAAGAGTGGTAATTGGTATGTAAGCCCACCGGTAATATGAGCAAGGTGTAGATGCAGATGACTCCCCACCTTGTGGAAATGAGCATGCTCAAGAAAGACATGTCTGACGACCGGTCAAGGTGTTCCACCCATAGTTCAGTAGAATGTAGACATGATGAGGTTACTGGTACAGTCTGTCATACCGACGGGGTTAGTAAACTGACAGGAAAGAGGAATGGGTAGAGTGGCTAGTTGGTGATCCTATCTAGACCAACATGAAGTGCCAAGTTGGTAGTTACTCAATATGGATGCCACATGGAGTCAACATGGCGAACCTGCATTTGATTAAAGATGGAATGTACATCAACAGGATTGTTGAAGGGTTGGTCAACTTTAATGAAAGGTCACACAATTCATGAGACATGTTGCAGAGCTATTGTAGGGGTTTGAGGCTCGAGATCCAAAAGACAACTATGAGCCAGCTAAGAGTGATTGAGAAGATCGAGGCGATGGAGGAAACAACATGACAAATCTTTCATGTTTGACCAAGGGATCAGCTATTAGGGTAAAAATAAAGTTGTCAAAGATGAAAGGCGTGATCTAGGAGATGCGTAAATGGTAGAGTCATGCAGATTGATAGTATGAAAGATCTAATCAAAAAATAAAGTGAAGTGGAAGAGGTATATTGGTAGTATTTATCGATAGAGTAGCAGCAGGTGAAAAGTAGTAGGAGAAGTGAGTCGGTGTTGTAGAGAAGATATCTCACCGGTAGGGAAGTTTGTATTGAGTTGTTACAAGATTCACTTGTAACTAGAATACTACTTTTATATTTAAGATTAATTTGTGAACAGTGAGTTGTAGCTCAGTGCAGGGGTTGTAGCTCCTTTGGGTTGTAGCCCATAAATTAGGTAGGGGTTGTAGCTCCTTGGGTTGGTGCCCTAAATCAGGGATTGTAGTTCCTTTGGTTTGTAGCCCATAAATCAAGAAAGGGTCATAGCTCCTTGGGTTGGTGCCCTAAACATTGTAAGAGAGGTTTGACTGTAAGGCTAGATTAGAGCAGTAGACTCTAACAACATTACTCGCTGAAGTTTTTCCCATATTGGGTTTTCCTCATATATGCTAGTGTTATGGGATGTCCCCTTGTGTATGTTTGCATTTGAGTTTAGTCTCCTCACTAACGGGTAAGTCTGTTCATAGTTAAATCTAATAGCCGGTATGCTTGGATTGGATAATAGATAAAGAGAAAAGTTTGAGAACCATTGATTCACCCCCTCCCCCTCTCAGTGGTGCATTGTTTCTAACATGTGAAAAATAGAGCTATATAGAGATATCATTCACAAGGGGAGATTGGTCTTTGTTTCAAAACTTCATTGCTATATCTTTGTGTGGAAGATTGTTGGGTGTCTTCCATTGGGGGAGACTTGTTTGGCATTTCTTGGCACTTGGATGTTTTTCACATCTAATGTTGCCATCAATGCCAAAGGGGGAGATTGTTGGCCATTTGGAGGAATTGATTATGTGTTGTATTGATGTCAACACTAGCTATTTTGGATGCTTTATCAACACCCTTCTGGTCCCGATAGGTTGTTTGGTTTCTAGTTGGATTGGATCATCATGATCCAGTATGCTTTGGTATGTTTGGGTTATGGAATTGTCTTATTCATATTCATGTTCAGTTAGTTGGTTTGTTATTCCATCATGGGTTTCACTGACAAAGCTTTATTGAACATCCTTGATGATATGCATAAGTGGTGTTGGTGCGGCTTTTGATGGAGTTTTAGGATGCTGATGGTGATCATGCTCGATAATTAGTTGATTGCGATTATTTCTTTAGAGTGTATGGACCAGCTTAATGTAACGTATGGATTGGACCTCTCGATGTGTTTCTGGGATGTCTTATGGGTTGGATATTATTTGTTTGGTCTTAGACCAACATATTTTGTAATTCTGTAATTGTTTTATTGTTTGGTGGCCAACTTGATTGTTTATGGTCGAGGGTTTGTATATATATGATGTAAGATCTCATTGTAGATCATCATGGTATGGGATATGGATATGTAAGGAGCAAATAATGTAATAATCATTTAGGAAGAGGATTGGTCGATCATTGGTGATCGAGTTAGGTTTATGTAAGAGGATTTAGTCCTTTGGTATTGAGCTTCACTAGAAGTGTACTTGCACATAGGAGATGCTATCTTTGTAGTTTAATCCTTCTTCCAGATTGTAGTATGGATTTCTATGTAGTCAGTGAGACTCCTTTTATGATGAGAAGTGTGCTCTAGGTTGTTGGCCTTCTTGAAAGTGTAGGCCCCTCAATTATAATTCACATACTTAATGCAAAAGTATTATCTGACTATGGGTAGGCTTCCCACCATGGTTTTCCCCTTTACCGGGTTTCCCACATATAGATATTCATGTCATGTGGATGGTATTTATTCTCTGATTATTGTTTATGCTTAGTTGGTTTATCTTCTATTTTGGTATTTGGTTTATGCATTCCGGTATTGGTCTTTTGGGTTCTGGTATCAAAGTTTTAATTTCTGAAGGTTCCAATAATCTGAGACAACTAATTCATCCCCCCCTCTCATTTGTCTTCTGATTATTTAAATTGTCTAACATTTATAATTTAATTGATGCAAGGTGGCATGTTGCCATTAGGCAAGACAAATAATTCATTGATTACATATTTAAGCACCTACTACTAGAAGCAAATGAAAAATAAATTGAACATATAAGAGTTATTGGAAAATAACCATTCATATTCAAAAAGAGATTAACAAGAATGTTAATAGGAGAGACCAAATCAGTCCAGAAGGAGACTGGGATTTTGATCAAGAAGGCTTTAGGTTTCATCCCGATAAAGAAGAGGAAAAGGTGAACAAATTGAGGAAGATAGTACTGAAAGGCTAAAGGTAGAAGAACTTTCTAAAGGTGTTAAGATCATAGATTTTGAACCAGATAACAAGTATATGAAAGATGATCCTATTGATACTGAACCAATGATCATTCCTGATGATAACACTAGAGGTAATGTTGATAATATTGTTGATAGCATAGATGTATTTTATGTTGATGTTTAGATGTTTGAACAACATGAACAACAAGAGGAACAAATAAAGAAAAAAACTGGAGAAAAGAGCTTTGATGAGCCACCGGGGAATGCACAACCTACTGATAGTCAAACTCCATCGGTAAGTGTAAATATAAATATTGATGATAGTCAAAAGGAAAATATTGATGAAAATAAGGTTGAGGAAGCACCGGTGAATGAAAAAAATGTGGAAACTCAACCATCACTGGTCAAGGACACCACTAAACAAGATAAGACAGAGAAGAATAAATCAGAGAAAGAAAAGACAGAGAAAAAGGAGACAGAGGAGAAGAAAATAATTGATGACGATGATGATGACTCGATTAGCATTAAAGCACCTATTGATATGGACAATCCAAGTTCCTCTCAATTGATGGAGATTGCAACAATAATCCAATCCAGAGATCAAAAGAAGAGAATGGAGGAAAAACAAAGAGAGGTAGAAACAATAAGGGCAGCAGTTGATATTTTGTCTAGTCTCCTACCAGAGACTGATACTAAAAGTTTTGTTACTCCCATTGACAAACTTGGGCAGTTGGTTACCGATGTCAGAGATCAACTCAAGACATTTGAAGATGCAACATACATAGATCAATTGAAAAGGACTACAAGAATAAAATGACATAACAATTGATGTCTGAGATAGATAAAGATAAGGTAGCTCTTACTATTAATAAAGACTTATTGAAGAATGGACTGGAAACTGGAGGAAAATTTTTGGCCACTGTTTCTAAATTTTTACTATTTTGTGTTGATTTGAAAGAGAAAAGGGAAGATGCTAAGAAAGACCTTGAAATATTGAGTGAAACATTTAGACCACTAAATGACTCAAATGTTCATTTTGGTAGATCAATTGTAGAACTCCATCACAAACTTGAGGTGTATGAACATGACCAAGTCAAATGGGTAAGATCATTGAAGGAGCTCTAGACTCAACCGATTCCTAAAGTAGAAATTTTATAGTGAGCATACAAGGAGTTGTAGGCTATTTTGGCTACACCTGAGATGAGTACAGTAGATGCCATGGAGGAGTTAGCAGCACAACTGAAGACACATGTTGAGATTACTGACACACTGTTAGAGACATGGGATAATGATCTAAAATAGTTGAAGTTTCATTTCAGTGATTCTTTTTCTAAATTTCTTTTTAAAGAATTTATGACTCTTATATATATATATGCTTTGATGCAAATTTTGATGTACAATGTATATATCTTTCATGTATTTTCTTCTCTATTTGGCATTTTTATCAAAGGGGGAGTAATAGCAGTCTCTTTTTTTCTTGTATAACAACATGCAATTGCTAAGGGGGAGTACATGTCATGTAGTCAATTTTTGTATTACACACTTAGTTGACAATTTTTTTTCCTAAGTGTTGCCATCAATGCCAAAGGGGGAGAATGTTGGCATTTGATCATTTGATCTGAACCAGTAATTGTTTGTTTGCTTGATGCAGTCGATACATGTTTGATTTCTAAAGAGATTAGATTATCATATGATGACTATGTTGTATGTTGTCATTGATGACATCTATGTTTCTATTGTCATCTAGGTCCTATAGTTTAGCCGGTAAGGCTTAACTGATAAGAAGAGACAATTTTTATCAGAACCAGTAATTAGGACTTTAACCAATAAAAGAGAGAATAATATTATGACAACTGGTATAGGAAATTTATGAAGAATGGGATGATGCAGTTTTTTAGAAGCAAAGAAGATTGGTAGATGAAGTTATGTTTATGACCACATGTGGTGATTCAATCAGGTGAACAATATTTGATTGACAAATAAGTTACATTGATGAAGACATAACTAACAGTGATGAGAATCGCTAAGATGGGTAAAACTGTTGGCATTATACACTAATAAGAATGGTTGATGTTGTCATTGATGGCAACCAACCGATTATAGGCTTTGAGGTAGAATTTTGTATTCTTTGATTCTTTTTGACATCATTTGTCATTGATGTCAAAGGGGGAGTAGTATGGAGATAAATGTATGCACATAAGAGATCATTTGATCAGGGGGAGCACACTTCCTTTTGGATTTTTCTCATGAGTGTTTCCATCAATGCAAAAGGGGGAGATTGTTGGCATTATACACTCTAATGAGAATGGTTGATGTTGTAATTGATGGCAACCAACTGGTAACAAGACTCTACACATTTACTGCCAACAAGATCAACACTGACACCATCTACCGGCACCGATAGGCACATTCATTGACATCTAGATTACACTGGCAATGAAGTATACCGGCACTCAGACCGATTTGAGACAAAGTTTTATTTTTGTATTATAATGTAATTAATCTTTGTAAGGTGACACAGTATATTTTAAAGACTCGTATATGTATGAGATCTCATAGATCATTTTATATTATAATCATTTTTATTATGAGATGGTATGTATAGAGGTGATTATGTAAAGGAAAACAAAAGGTTTTTGTTGAAGTATCTAACTGAGCTTAAACCGGTGTTGAACCAAGCATTGGAGATGCTATTTTGAGAAGTACATTATCTTAGATTTAATTATCCTTATTGTAGTCAATGAGACTCTTGTTTGAGCACTGCGCTCTAGGCTATTGGCCTTCCTGCATGTGTAGACTCCTATTGTAAGTAATATTTATTCATATTGGCTAGTGAGTAAATATTGTGGGTCACAATTCCCACCGAGGTTTTTCCCACACCAGGTTTCCTCGCCAAAATATCTTGTGTTATGGTGTGCATTTATGTTTTCTTAGTTATTTCTCTTTACTACATTACTTCTTATTTATCGGCACATTAATTTGGGTTACAAAGTTATAAATAAGTTCAAATATTCCATTAACCAGTTAGACACTGATTCAACCCCCCTCTCAATGTCTTTGGGACTGTTATTGCATCTAACAATTTAACAACACATAATTTGATTTGTTATACCGGTGGCCGACATAAGTGAGGTGTGCAATGCAAGCTTGTTTAGATTCATTAAACCTAGGGGATTGTTCCAAGGTTCTAGCCAACCTAATTATGTTTTTAAGATGTGTGATGAGGTATGAAGGTGGTTATGAGTATGAGCTTGAATGTGTAAGAAACAATTAGCAAATTTTGTCTTTTTGATAGTGTGGTGATCAAAGCAGTTCTGAGATGAAGTATATGTGATGTTGTAATGTTCTTAAGTGGATCTTATCAAACACTGATGGTGTTATACTGAGATCATTTAAAATTGTTGTCTCCCTAATAGTTGCAACAAGAAAATCCACTCACAAGCTCACTCATAACAGGGTGCAGTCGGATCCTAATAGGTCTGGTCATTAAATCCTCTAACTAGGTGACTCATTAACTTATGTTTACAAATCCCAATAACATGGGTAGCTCCTAACAGGGCTGGTCCTCAAAGGCCTTATTGTATAGCTCTTAACCAGACTTATACACTCCTAATAGGATGATCCCCTAATCGGGTATTGTAGTCCTTAAGTGGTCAGATCTCTATACATAGATAGTGGATCTTTGTGGGTACTAACTCCCACCTTGTTTTTTCCCATTTGGGTTTTCCACATATAATCCCTTTCTATTATGTGGTTTATACTTTATGTGGTGATTGCTTACCTAGTGTTATTTCTTATATGCCTATTGAGTTTTAAGTTGGTGAAATTGATAATCAGATTTGTATTGTTTTTACTTGCACTAATTCACCCCCCACTCTTAGTGTCTTATAAGCTCATCACACCTACCCCTGATTTGAGCATCCACTCATATATTTATAGTGATTTTTCAATTTTACAATACAATGGTAAAGCCTCGTTAAAAATTAGTTTTGTAACAAATACAAACTTGACTTTGTCTACCTCCCAAAGTTATTCCTTTGGTTCTCTCCTACCTCTTCTTGGTTATCTTCTTCTTCTTTGCTACATGATTACTTTCCAGAATACTCTATTCTAGCTTTATTTTCCTCTTTTGCAACTATATACTCTACCTCACTCTATCATTCAATAGTCACTCTTCCTTTTGCAACAACAACACCACTTCAAAACATCACCTCACACCCACTGTCAACTTCATTCTAGATGTCTTTTGTTTATTGAATTTCTCTTTCTCATCTACTCCCAACGAATCATATAAAAATGCTCTGCCTACTATCAGTTTTTTGTTTCAACAAGATCTTATTCTCTTTCTACAAAATGATTTCAGGCTGACTGCATACATTAAATGTGTTTCATCTTCCATTAGGTTGATTAGTACATATATTATTACACTTAGTAATCTCAATTTTCTCTTCAAGGATATGGTTTGCAGTAGATTGGATTTTGTTTCTTGGGTCAACCATCTGCATTGAATTATCTATAGTTAAGTTGCTATTTTTAGCAACTCCATTCTGCCTAACAGATTTTATTTTGCCTCTATTAAATTTATTGAGCCCAACAACCGCTTGTAGCTTAGTCATTATTAGTGCATTCACCATCCTCTTTGGACCTACCCAAACAAGATCAACAACTACTTACATTATCACCGACTTCTGCATATCAAGTATCTTCTTTGACTACCCAGGGAGCCATATGTCTCCATTTTCTTTGTCCAGATTAGATGGTCAAGGTCGGTCAACCTCCATGTAAGATCCTTAAAATAATCGACATACGTAGGTGTAATTAAAAGTCTTTATAATCAGCTTCCAAATCATTTGGTTAACCATATTCAATTACCATGTGGACGATCGTCCTTATTATGTTGCCATTGTGTCATCTGAAACACTTCAAATGGTTATGGTGATGTTAAATTTTGTCAAGCTGTGAGATAGGCTTTTGTTTGATCACAAAGAGACTCCCCATTTCTTTGTTATCTTGTGTCATATTTAAGTGGCTTCTTAATTCATGCGGAATAAGGCTTTGTCTTTTTCCTTACTAGATTCTTGTCTTGCAACCTTCTCCACAATGCTACAGGAACATGCGAGATAAGCTTGGTCAAGCCTTGACTAGCTTCTTTACTCCCTTTTTTATCCCATACAAATTTTTGTGTGCCTCTTAACCTATGTGGGATAAGAACTCTTCCTATGTCTATGCTTTTCCTTAGCCTGCGAGTCTCTTCTTATCTTAGTTTGGTCATGTGGGAAAAACATACCCTTAATGGCTACTTTGTTTTCCTCTTGTTTCGTTATTTCGTGACGTTTTTGACTGCATTGACAATTCATGTGGGATAGGGTTTCTATGTGTATACTTTAGTTTTCTTATCCCAAGACACTCGGGAGCACCTATTTTACCTTTGTGGGATAAGCCTTCACTGACCTTCCCTCTGTGGCACTTGTCTCTTCTTATCCCACGACACAATTGTTGTCTTTATTTTTCCTTGTGGGTTAAGGTTCTGAGCATGTCTTCTAAGTATCTTCTTATCTCATTTTTCTCTTAGTTCCCTATTTGTTCATTGCTTGAATAGTGCTTTTCTTTGTGTGTTTACTCTATGCAGGATAAGCCTTTTAGGATTATTCTCTCTTAACCCATGATTCTTCTCTTATCCCTGTAGGAACATGTGGGATAAGGAATCCTTTTTTTTCTGGCTTGTGCTTCTTATCCCATGAGATCAAGATTCAAGGTGAATTACTTGTGAGATAAGGAATATCCACACAATTCCTTTGATGTGCTTATCCCACACAACAACAACACTAAGATAGATACTTAAGTGAGACTTTTAAGCACGTGGGAACTTGTTACATGTGATATGACCATGCTACATTTATCTTATCCCGCAAGGTCTCTTGATCAGCATAGCTATCCCAATCTAAACAGTCTACAACCTACAACCCTTATATCTATGCAACCTTTTGACACCAATGACAATAATACCAATAAAGATTGCTAAGTCATAGAGATTAAAAGGAAAATATGAGATGTTAAGTATGGGTGAAGATGAGAAAATTACTTTTTTTATGTAGAAGGTGAATGAACTTGTGTGCAATATTAGATGTGTCAGTGGAAAGTTGGAAGAATCAGAGATTGTTGCTAAAGTGCTTAGATCCTTACCTCCATCCTACAAACATAAAGTTACTGCAATTGAGGGGATCTAGACTGTGACTAATGTTACCAAAGGCATGTTGATTGGTAAGTTATCAGCCTTTGAATTGAGTGAATTTGGTGATTCCCTTCCTAAAGTAGAATCTGCATTCAAAGATTGTGTTTCCAGAAAGGATAAGCAAAGATATAATATGAGAGAAATTTAATCAAGAAGGATGTTAAAATATGATAAAAAGATAAAGGAAATGGAAGAAGAGTAGTGAGAGCTTGAGGAGCTTGAAGCACTAATTGCCAAAAGACTACCTAAAGGAGTCGACAAGTATATTGCCTCTAAAATGTTTTTAATGCAATAAGGTAGGTCATTTTGCCTCAAGATGTCCGGAAAGAGTGCCTAAGAAAAATTTCAAGCCTGAATTTTAGAAGAGATGTTATTATACTTCTGATGAAGGTGTTTTAGAAGATGAATCAAATAAAGGAAATACAAGTGATAATGAATGGGTGTTTATTGCTATCAAGGAAGATGGTCCAATGCCTATTGATTCTATTAGCTGCATGAATGTGGAAAGAGATTTGGCTACACAGGTTGAAGAGAAAGATGAATGGGTGGTAGAGATCGGATGCTCTCATCATATGACAAGTGATAAGAGTAAATTTGTGATCTTGGAAAAGTATGAAGGTGGACTTGTAAAGTTTGGTGATGATAGAGCTAGTATAATCCATGGTAGAGGTTCTATTTCTCTTGATGGTAAGCACAATATTGATGATGTCTTGTATGTAGAAGGCATAAAACATAATATTTTGAGTGTTGGATAGATGGTTGACAAGGGATATGATCTTCAGTTCAAGAATGGTAAGTTTATAATCTTGGGTAGCTCTGGAATAGAGATTTCATCAGGTACAAAGACTAAATATTAATATCTTTCACTTGAATAGCTCTAGTAAAAGATGTTTGATTACTCAAGTTGATGAAAGTTGGTTATGGCATAGAAGAATGTGTCATGTGAATTTTGATAACATTGTTAAGATAAGTTCTTTTCAAGATATGAGAGATCTTCCTAAGTTGATGAAACCTGTTAACCCTATGTGCAAGGAATGTCAGTTAGAGAAACAAACTAGAATATCTTTCAAGAGTAAGAAGTATCTTTCAAATGGATTATTGGATCTTGTGCATATTGATTTGTGTGGATCTTGTAGAGTTAGAATCTTGCAAAGAAACAAATATTTCATGTTGTTGACTGATAATTATTCAACGATGATGTGGGTTACTTTCCTGAGGGAAAAGTTTGAAGCCTTAGAGAAGTTCAAAATTTTCAAAGCTATGGTTGAGACTAAGACAAGTATAAAGATAAAGTGTATGAGATCTAATAGCTCAGGTGGATAATTTATTTTCGGTGAGTTTAATGCATACTATGAAGTGAATGGGATAAGAAGATAGTTGTGTGCTCCAAGAACCCCTTAGTAAAATGGAGTTGTGCAACAGAATAACAAAACCATTCAAGAAATGTTGCAAAGAATTGTTTTGCATGATTATTGGAGAGATGTTGTGAGTACTACTATGTA
Source organism: Cryptomeria japonica (assembly GCF_030272615.1). Classification (NCBI taxonomy): domain Eukaryota; kingdom Viridiplantae; phylum Streptophyta; class Pinopsida; order Cupressales; family Cupressaceae; genus Cryptomeria; species Cryptomeria japonica. The sequence continues at coordinate 755,810,935 of NC_081414.1, read as the reverse complement.
CACTCTTAATCAGGTGCATATAAAAGGTGATACTGGTAAGATGCCTTTTGAATTATGGTTTGGTCTTTTGGTATTTTGATGATGTTTAGTTGTGATTGTCATTGATGGACACATACTTATTTGATGTATGAGTTATTCTCAACCGGTATTGTATGTTATTATATGTATAGTCTTTGTTTGTTAAAGGCTATCGGTGTTTTGCAGAAGATGCTTACTGGTCATAGCATGACTAAAGACCCCAAGTAGTATGAAGACCCCAAGCAGTATAAAGACCTCAAGCAGAATGAAGACCCTGAGCGATAGTTAATCTTTTTGATCGGAACACTATGCTCTAGTTTTCCAGTCTTCATTTGTTAACTGGTAATCGATATATTATGTTAAACCGGTATAATTGTAAAGTGTGATGAGTTATCATCCACCAAGACTTTGGTGGTGTTTGTGTGTCATGTTACCAAATGTGTCTAGATGCACCATACCTAGGAAATTGTAGTCTAATCTTATTGGACCAACATGAAATTAGGTTCCTATATGAGGACATCATGTCTAGAGTTTTAAGTGTTGTTCATATGTGTGAGTATTGGAGAAAGGATTAGGTCTATGCGAAATAGGTATCTCACTAAAGAGCTTGTGAGTGCAAAGAATAGAAGACTGAAGTAATGCTCTAATGCATTAACAAAGATTTGTCAAGGATCTAATCAAGCATTCTGTGCTATCTTCTAAGATCATTCACTTGTTGATTACTAATATCTTCGACAAGTCTAAAATCCTTAACCGGGTAGGCCCAGTCAAGCCTATTGTAAATCCTCTAACAAGGCGGTTAACAATTATGGATCTGAAATCCTTTAACAGGGTAGTCTTTAATAGGACTTATCTCCTAACGGAGATCTGGATTCCTAATAGGATCTGTTCTGGTGAAGAACGTTGTAAGACCTTAATCGGTCTGGTTACTATTCTATAGATAGTTGACTTGTGAGTTTTACTCATTATGGTTTTTCCCATTTGGGTTCCCACATCAAAATATCTTGTGTTATGGTGATTGTGCTTCTATGGGTGAATGCTTTATTTGCTATTTGGATTGTTTGTGTTTTAATCAATTTATTGTTTAAATTGCTACACTGGTCTGTAGTAAAATTGTTTAAGAGTCTAGTTAAATTGTTAGGCATACTAATTCATCCCCCCTCTTAGTATTCATCAATTGGTATTAGAGCCTACCTTTCTATAAGTCTAACCACTTGGAAGGAGAGATGGGGGAATATAGCATGAGGGAACTCACTCATCATCTTACTAAGTCTGAGAGAGTCTATGATGAACTCAAGATCACATATAAAACCTCTTTAGCCAAGAGAAGAGAACTTGCTGAGCAATTGATGGAATTTACTGAAAACAACTCTTCTGATGAAGCAGACATGGAGGCCCTAGTTGGAGAAGTGGAGAAATTAAATGAATCTAGAACTAACCTAATGAGGTAGTTGGAAGGACTAACTATCAGGATGAGTCAGGAGCTAGAAAATAAAAGAAAAGTTGAAGATTTAGTGAAGGACAAGGAGCGTGAGATCTCTAAGTTGAAACAAGAGATTGGTACCATCACATCTCATCTGCAAGAGGGTAATGGAGAGAAAGAAGAAATACAAGCATACCTAACTGATGCTATCTCTCAGAATGAAACTTTGATGAAAACCAATGATTCTCTTTCCAAGGAACTTGTTGAATCAAAGGAGATACTTTCAAAGTTCAACTGGAGTGCTGCTAAGTTGGAACAAAAGATGGAATCGGTGAAGCCATCAAAGGATACCACTAGACTTGGTTTCTTTGGATAAGAGGAAGGTGAAACCTCTAGAACCGAGAGTGATGCACCTAAGAACAATGACAAGAGTAAAGGTAAGAAAAGTTTAAACATGTTTTCTTTAACTATCTCAAAGAAGGACATATTGCCAATATATGTAGGAGAAAGGCTTACAATAAATTTCCTTACATGCAAAAAATTGTGGCTAGAAATGGTAGATTTAATGGTCACTATTATGCATGCAACAAGTTTGGACATAGAACTTTTGAGTGCAGGTTGGTTATGAACAACTCTAGAAGATATGCATCAAGATCTAAAGGAGTTGCCTCGGAACCTCCTATGAACCAAAACCCAAACTGGTATAGAACCTATGACCACTAGTCAAATGGTTATGGAGTGGAAAATAGTTGGAGAGAAACCTGTTTGATTTGTCATGGTAGTGGTCATACTGCTAAAACATGTAAAAGGAAGAATGGAAATATGAACACTGGACCATGGAGAACACCTAGAATGGTATGCTATCATTGAAACAAATTGGGACACACTGCCAGAGCATGTAGATTGAGAAAGAATCCATCGGGAGACATACTAGTCAACCCAGAAGGGAAGATTGATGTTGAAACCATTCAGGTGGATATGGATAAAACTTGGAAAATGAAATCTGCAAAGAAGCCACAAGATGTACCAGTTTTCGCACCCAGTGTGAAGATCCTTGAAACAACAATCTGAGCTTCGAAAAGCTTAGGGGGAACATATTGGTAACATTATTTTGAACATACATTAAACTATGCAAAGACTGTCAATGGTTGGAATTTGCTAGGGGTAATGGGAGAAGGAGCAGGGAGCGGTAATGGGAGTATTCAAATTTCAAATCCACTGCAAGGCGGAAACTCTGGTTCCAATGGTGGGAGCGGATAGATGGTTGCTGGTTCCACAGGAGAGAAGGATAAGCCTCTGGACTTTTAGGAAGCTGCAGCCATTCAGCTAACTGGCAGTACTCTACCAGAGGAGACAGTGGGTTCCTCTGGGCTCCTATGGGAAGGGTCCAGCGGGGGACCCATCCCACGTGATGACTTCGGGGAGAGTGGAAAAGACCCAAAAAAAGGTCTTCCCTCTTTGGAACAAGACAAACTGGTAAATCTTCATTTCCTCTTGTGAAGAATATTTTTGACCCCTCTGGTGGTAATTTCACTATCTCTATCCCTAATCTGGTATTGGATCACAATATAAATAGTATGTCGAACTCCTTGGTAGGAAAATTTATGGGACTGTACCCAAATATTGAAGTTGTTAGGGCCTATGTTAAGCGAAAATGGGCCCTTAAAGGCAATGTAGAAATTTCAGCTCTACCTAAAGGCCTTCTATCTTTTTCTTTTTCATGAGAAGAAGATAAACTCATGATTCTCCGTAGGAGCCCCTGGTTGGTAGGAAAGACAACCCTGGTTCTTCATAAATGGCAACCGAACCTAAACATGAACGACTCTCTCTTGACACATGTTCTTGTTTGGGTTAAGCTTCCAGGATTGCCTCTTGAATACTGGGCAGAAAGAATCTTCTCTGGAATTGCAAACTCCTTTGGTGAATTGCTTTCAATAGACCCAGTTACAGCTTCAAAAAGGAGACTCACTCATGCTAGGTTCTATGTAGGGATAGCCCATGATGCAGATATGCTAGAATAGATAGATTTAGTATCTAAGCTAGGAACTTGGAAGCAACATATTGAATATGAATCTATTCCATTTGCCTACTTCCATTGTAAAAATGTAGGCCACTGGGCAAAGTCTTGTCCTACCAAATCAAAGGTGGAGTCTAGGCAGCCTAAGAGACAAACTGAGAACCAAAGGGTGCAAGAAAAAATGGTATGTCAAGCCAAACTCCCAGAGAACAAAGAAGAAAATTCAAATCATTTTAATCCCTTGGGGGAGATGAAGGCTATGCCCTTAGCCCCTATCTATAGTCCCATAACCCAGGAAGTTCTGAGCAATGATTCAAACAAATTCAACTCTCCGGTTACTTCTCAAAGAGGGGAGCTGAAAGACCAAACTGAATACTCAAATGAAATAGTTGAAGTGGTAGCTGACACCTTTGAGGGAAAGGAAGAGCAAGAGAAAAAAGATCAACTGGAGGAAGGAGAGATCCCTGACTCCCAAGAAGAAAATACTGATTCCACTCTGCTCATGTCTAATCTTGAAATACAAGAAGCCCAAAAATGTGCTATTTTGGGTCTAAATATCTCGGACTCAGATTGGGGTTCAAAAATAGATAAGAATCACTCAAATGATTCAAATGTGTCTAGAACCCCAAATTGGGGAAATGAAGAGGAAATTTCCAAAATCCTTAGCAACCCGGAAGCGGTTCTTGAGATAGATGCTGAGTGGAAAATACCAAAGCATAGGAACAAGAAAGTGTCTACTCCTTCAACTTCTCTTCCAAGGAAATCCAATAGAATAGCTCAAGTTGATGTTGGGTACACCTCCTCCCCAGGTCGACCCTCTAATCATATAGTCAGAAACAAGGAGGCTAGTAAGAACATTGTAGATGGAACCCAGAAGACTCTTAAGGAGTTAGGAATTGGTAAGTAACTATGAAGATTATCTCTTGGAATATTAGGGGACTCAATAATCCCCATAAGAATCATATCATTAGGAACATGATTAGGGACAATAAACCTGATATCTTTTTAATCCAAGAAACTAAAATGAGTAAAGAAAAAGTTGAATCTTTGAAGTTTTTCAAAAATGGTTATGTTAGTGGTAGCAGTTCTGAAGGTGCTTTAGGAGGCATAGCTACCATCTAGAATCTTAATTCTATTAAAGGTCATGTTATTATTCAAGAAACAACTTCTCTTGTATCAAATTTGAGCATTTAATAGATGGTACTTCATGGGTTCTCACCAATATTTATGCTCCCAACACTTTGAAGGCTAGAAATTCATTCTAGAAAAAACTTGTTCATGCTAGGGACAGTTTTAGAAATCTTAGTTGGCTGGTTATGGGAGATTTCAACACTCCTTTGAGAGAGGAGGAGAAATATGGAGGAAGTCCCCCTCAGCTGGAAAGTAGGTTGGCCCTAAGGGATTTCATTAATTCTTAGGCTCTTAATGACTTGGATATTTAGGGATGTAATTATACTTGGACTAATAGGAGAATTGGTAATGACCTTATCCAAGTTAGCCTTGATAGGACTTATTTCTGATGATTTGTATAGTCATTATTTTTGTGCTCTATCGGCCCATATCCAGGTTGGATCAGATCACTTTCCCATTACTTTCATAGCTGACTCTATCAATAGAAGGAGAAATTTCCCCTTCAGATTTGAAAAAATGTGGACCCTGCACCTAGACATCAAAAGTAACATTCAGAAATGGTGGAGCATTCAGGTGGAGGGAATTGCTATGTATAGAGTTGATAAGAAGCTTAAAAGTGTAAAGGACAACATAAGACTCTTGAATAAATCCAACTTTGGGAATAGTTTTTAGGCTAAAGGCAAAGTCCAAGAAGACTTTAAAGAAATACAAGCTCAAATCCAGAAAGATGGTTTTAGTACTGTATCTATTGTTGATGAAAATGAGACTCAAAAAATACCATGACATCATTTCCAAAGAGGAAACCTTCTGGAAGCAAAGATCCAAATGCATCTAGCTTAAGGAAGGAGACAAGAACACAAGATTCTTCCATATGTTGACGATCAAGCATAAAGCAGTCAATAGGGTCACTAAACTTGTGGTTGATAGTGGGGAGATCACCAAGGAGGATGAAATCAGGATCAAAGCTAAAAGGTTTTTCTCAGATTTGCTTAGAAGGGATTAGAGGTTGGATGTTGAAGCTCAATCTTCCTTCCTTCACAACATTCCTTGTCTCATTGATGAATGAAAGAATGCCTCCCTTTCTTCCATTCCTTCGACTCTGGAAATAAAAAATGTTGTCTTCTCCTTTGAGGGAAATAAAGCACTAGGCCTGGATGGATTTCCCATGTTCTTTTTTCAAGACTTTTGGGACATTATCCGGAAAGATGTCTCCAATGGGGTCAACGAATTTTTTGGGGCTAGAAAACTTCTAAAAGAAATCAATGGCACTTTTATTGCTCTCATCCATAAAACTCAAGCTACTAACTCAATGGACAAATTTAGACCCATCAGTCTTTGCAATTCATTTTATAAAATTATCTCGAAGGTTCTTACCTCCATATTGCTGTCTATCCTCCCTGATATTATAACCCACTAGCAAAATGGTTTTGTCCCTAGTCGCCAAATCCTCGACTTGATTATTACTATCCATGAGAATATCCACTCTCTTGTCAAAGCTAAGAAGTAGGGTCTCATCCTCAAGCTTGATCTCTCCAAAGCCTATGATAGGATTGATTGGTCTTTTCTTATGAAGGTTCTTAAGTCTTTTGGTTTCTCCTCTAGAGTCTTGGATCTCATCACCCATCTCACCACCATAGCCTCTTTTTCTATCCTTTTCAATGGCTCCCCTTCCCCCTTCTTCCAAGCTTCGAGAGGTCTTAGGCAAGGGGATCCTATCTCCCCAATCCTCTTCATTATTATGGTAGAATGTTTTGGAAGGACTATGGAAAATTTGGTATTGCAAGGCTCCTTTAAGGGTCTCCACCCTTCCTCAGCTGATCTTGTTTGTTCTCATCAACAATTTCTTGATGATACTATTGTCATGGGGGAATCAAGCATATCTAAAGCTAAAATCTTGAAAAATATTCTTTGTAAATTTGCCTTAGCTTCTGGCCAGCTAATCAATTGGACAAAAAGTGAAGTTTTTTTCATCAATTCCCCTGAGAGAAGACAACCGAGAATTAGTAGAATCCTGGAGTGTAGGATTTCTGATTTTCCTGCTACCTACCTTGGACTCCCCATGGGCACTGCACCTCCCGAATCCTTCTAGAGTTCTTTAGTTGACAAATTCCATAAAAAATTAGCTGGCTGGAAAGGAGCCCTCTTAAGTCAGGCTGGCAAGCTCCAACTTCTTAAAGCTTCTCTTCAAAGTATTCCGATTTATACTCTTAGCCTCTTCAGAATTCCAATTAAGTATGCTGATGCAATCGAGAAAATTCAAAGAAGATTCCTTTGGTTTGGGGTTGAAGATAAGAAGAGAATGTCTTTGGTGGCTTGGGACCAAGTTTGTAGACCAAAGAGAAAAGGTGATCTGGGCTTGAGGAGAATCAAAACCTTAAATGAAGCTCTCCTATCCAAACAAGTCTAGAGAATGTTCCATTTTGATACTGAATGGTGTAAAATTTGGCAAAGTAAGTACTCTCTTCAGTCCTCTTCTCTTTCTTCTTTTATCAAATCGGATCTTAGCATCAATGGATCCCACATATGGAATCATGCCTCTAAATGTAAAGAAATTTTAGCCAAAGGAGTGATTTGGAAAGTTGGAAATGGTAGGAAAGTTAAATTCTGGGAGGATCCTTGGCTGTTTGATAAACTTTAGTTGAAATCAATGATTGGGCCCCCTATGCTCCCTCCTGTATTAGAACTTTTGGTTCCTTAGTTGCTGATTACTGAATTGGCAACAAATGGAAGAACATTGAAAGTATCCATCCCAACCTTTCTAAGCTCAAGATCCATATGTTTGTGGTTTGGTTGAATAAAGAGATGGATTCCCTAATTTGGAAACATGATCCTAAAGGTACCTTAACTATTTCCTCTATGTATGATGTCTTGTCCCCCTCTCTCTCAGGTAACCTCTTTTGGTCTAAAGCTTGGATTAAAGGCCTAACCCTCAAAATCAATTTCTTCTTCTGGACCATCCTCCAAAACAAAATCTTGACCCTTAAAAATCTAAAAAGCAGAGGCTTTGCCTTCCCAAATAGATGTGCTATGTGCCTTAAGGAAGAAGAGTCCGTGGACCACCTTGCCATTCACTATTCCTTCTCAACCTCAGTTTGGGAAAGATTTATTAAAAGTTTTAATTTGGCCTGGGTGTTCCCTAAAACTATCAGTGATCTATTTTTCTCTTGGAACATAAACTGGACTAACCCCTTTTTGAGATCTTTGTGGTAGATTTCTCTTCCTCACATCTTGTGGGGGCTATGGAAAGAAAGAAATAACCGAATCTTCAGGGATGTCTCTCTCAATCAGGATATTGTGTTCTAGAAAATTAAATGGGCTATCTAGGAAAATATAGGGATCTTTGAGGGTCCTTGTTTCTCGAATAACTCTATGGAATCAACCATCTTAAGTGAGTGGAATATGTAGATTGTTGACAGACCTAACCCCATCCAAAATAAAAGGCTTGAAGCAAGATGGAACACCCCCCCATATGGCTGGTTCAAAGTTAATTTTGATGGTGCTGCCAAAGGTAACCCGAGCCCTTCAGGTTGTGGCGCTGTTCTAAGAGACGACAAAGGAATATGGAAGGAAATGGTTGCTGTCCCTATTGGAACTCAAACTAACCATAAAGCTGAAGCTATGGCAGCTCTTCAAGGTATCCTCCTAGCTAAAAAATGGAACTGTCCCTACCTTTGGATTGAAGGGGACTCAAACAACATAATTAATTGTCTTAAGGGAATTACAAAACCATCTTAGTCGATCTACAACATAATCATCACTGCTACAGACCTTATTAGCACATTTAAAAAAAGCTATATTTCCCACATTTACCAGGAGGCCAATGGCTCTGCTGACTGGGCAACCAATGCGGCAGTAAACAAAGAGGAAAAGATTACGTGGACGGGAGAACAAGGACTCCCCGAAAACATCAGGCAAATCATTTTTAATAATCGTTATAGAAGCACCCCAAAGATTCTTGATGGATAGGATAATAATTAAAAGTGCTAAATTGAGAACTTTGAGTCATTATAATAATAATAGACTTATTCATTATGATATCAATGTAGTAGTTCCCATGCTTTCTGGGTAACTTTGATAGTTCCGAAAAGCTGTCAGGCTAATTTGCTCTGCAAGTTTCAAAATTTGGCTTTCAATAGTGACAACATGGGCAGAAACAGGAGGAGATACGAACCAAGTAGCTGTAAAGAATGGAAACAAAAGGATGAGGTTTGGGGTATTCTGCAGAAGGGAGGTTTCTTGAATTTTATGGAGAGACTCCATGGTCGAGATGATAGAGTAACTAGTTTTTTCTGCAAAAACTAGAAAAAAGGGCATGCTAAAAATGGGAGACAAAATGGTGGAAATTGATGAGGATTTAATTGCTCAAGCCATAGGTCTCACAAGAGAAGGGTGTAACTTCTACAGAGATAGGAAAGTCAGCAAGGAAGTAATTGAAAGATACCTGGCCACTGAGAAGGAGATAAAATGATTGGTAAAGTTGAGCAAAACTTACTACCCACCTAGGGCTTTTGCCAAACCCTGGTGAAAGGTTCTCTTTGTCTTAATGTGCTATATCACTCTAGATGGGAGGTTCACAAAAGTTTATGGTTATCACTTTGTTCTGTTAAATCATTTTAGGCACAATGAAAAGGTTAACTTCGCTTATTTTCTGTTCTGTTCTATGAACGCTACCATCAAGGCATACAAAGAAAACCCAATGGGTGATACTTCTATCCACCAAGGCCTTATGGTCCTCATATATGACCATATTAAGTCCAACCAAATAGCTCAGATGCAGCCCTCTATGGATTCTAAGGATGAGGGGTCTGACCTGGCCTTCTCAGAGGAAGAGGATTATGACAGTGACCCTTCGACTGATACGGAGGACAACATGGATGTCTCGGACTATGAAATCAGGAAGAAGAGGAGTTACGCCAAAACTAGACCCTCATCCTCTAAGGGCAAAAAGCCTAAAGGTAGATACTAGATAAGTATTTCTTTGAAAAAAGAGGCTTTGGATGACTCTAAGGAGGAGAGCCCTCATGGGCTACTGAAGAAGAAAACAAAAGCTAAAACCTAGGCCAGGAAAAAGTACAAGAAGAAAGAGGAGGTTGTTAAGGAACTGGATGTCCACCAGTAGGAAAGTGCCCTGGATGCTGATCAGAATCTAGAAAATGAGACCATGGGAGAAGCTCTTAGGGTTGTTGACACAATAATCACTTGGCACATTCCTAAAGAGGAACAGGCAACCCCTGGAAAAACTGACCCCCATGCCAACCCTCCCCCCGTGGGAATGAAAGGCTTCATGGAAACTATGGAGTGGCTTATTAATGGTTACAAGAAAGCTATGGACGAAAATAAAAAACTCTGCAACAGAGTTTTGATCTTGGAAACTATTAATACTGGGGAAGGAAAGACCATGGCCAACTATATAGAGGATTTGAAAAACACCATAGCTAAAGCCTAAAACATAAGGGATGCCTTCAATCCCAGGCTTGAAAAAATTGAGAAGGATTTGCTGGAAAGGAACAAGCTTGTTGATGCTAATGACAAAACTCTCTCAGAAATTATTAACAAAGTTGGCAAAATTGAGGAATGTCTGGAGAGCATTGCCGAACAGAGCCTTAGCATCTTGAATATTTCGGCTAACAACACCAACACCCTTATCAGTAAGCTGGATGATGATAAGGAAATCCTGGTCATTGACCCAAAAATTGAAAAAACAGGGGAAGTTCAAGGTCCCAAAACCCGCACAAGAGGCAAAAAGAAGGAAAAGAAACCTAACAAGGATCTGGAAGACCTTAAAGTTGTTGGGGCCACTTACAACAAGCTGGTGATAAAGGCAGAGGATCTGTTGAAGAAAATAACTATGTAGTGCCTTCTCTATTACTTTGTTGTTGTTAGTTTTGCTGTCCTTTTTGGTTGTTGGCTTTTTGCCAGTCTTTATATATGCAGTTCTTATTAGCTGGACTTTCTGGTGTTTATTTTAATTTCCTTTGTTAAAGGTTTCGGGACCTGAAAACCTATTTTTGTAATTAATGAAAACATTGTTTCGAACCCCCGGAGTATATCGGTAAAGTGCCTTTATCGGTATTTGTTACCTGTCAACCGATAGAAGAAATGAAGTGGTAAAAGGTAAAATTAGGGTTTGAGCCCTAATGGTGATGCATTTATTATGGTAGTTGGGAGCATGTTTAAAAGTGACTTTTGTCGTCATTGTGACTTACCTATTTCCAGAGAAGAATTTTTCTAGCTTGAGCAGTGCAACCAGAGTGATTCACCTTGCATTCGAAAGAATTCAGAAAGGAATCTTACACAAGATTTTGCAGCCATTTCAAGCTATCCGTGTGGAAGTCAGATCAATAAAGTTACCTTCTGAAGAAGTGTGTTGTGCTTGACATCGGTGAACCCTAGTTCAGAGTGTGAAGGTATTTCTCATTGAAACATTCTTGTCATCTAGAATCTTCTAGATATGGCTTCTACATCTAAAATCCCTTCTAGTTCTACTGAACCTGAGGAATCACCCGAGTTTCTTAAAAAGAAGATGAAGTATAATTCCTTATCTCAAATTCTTGTCAGAGTCATTATCGAAGGGGATGTTTTAGGATATATTGATTGCAAACTAGAAGACCTAGGGTCTCTAGTGATTCACTCCTAGCTGAGTCTATTCTATGGAGACGATAAGAAGATTAAACCTGAATATAGCATAATTGAGAAGAAGAAATTATACAATGCAGTATATTTTCTCGAGGAATTTACAGAAGAACACATTAGGATTATCCTTAGTAGGGTTCATGGTGATAAGATGTACCTTGAGCGAACCCATGACATTACACCAGAGGCAATTCATGTTGTGACCAGTTTCTGCAATGTTGGGGAAGTCCCCATTCTTCAAAAGATCACCAAAACCAAAGTGACAGAGCTCACCAATTCTGTGAGTGACCAATGGGCAATGACTTTTAACACCATTAAAGATGACTTGGTGAAGTATGAGTGCATGGTAATCGAGTATAGAGTATTTTATGCTAGCAGAATGAATTTTGTTCCTAAAGTTGCGGTGCATGCCGCTTATAGGATGATCAATGAGAATGCAGAATGTGTCTTATGCACCTGCATGCAAAAACAACTAATGGAAAACCTGAAGTCCATCAAAGTGGACAAAACTCTGAGGTTTAAGTTTGGTTAGTTGCTTGTCAGTTTATTTTTCTATTTTCAAGGATATTTTCCTAGAGTTGGTGATGTTCAATGGTCAAGTGACCTGCCAGTTTCTAGACAAAAAAGGAGAGTCTCCAAGCAGTAAGATTTGCATATTCGAAGATTCTGAACAAATATTTTGATGAGTTCGGACTAAAGATGAACCAAAGAATGAGAATATCTGGTGATCTAGTTAAAAAATATGAAGATGACATCTGTTTCACAATCAAAATAGATCATTGCATAATGCAAGTGGTTGATCCCAGAGAAGATGAATTTGAGCCTATGGGCTATGAAGTGGTAAATGATATATTGATAGGGTATGCCTCTACCCTACTTGCTTCACCACTAGATCCCAAAAATAAGAGGATCAATACTTACTTCGAGAGGATGAAATCTGTCAAAGTACTGAAGCAGAAAAAGAGTAAAGCAATGCCATCGACATCAGTGCCAGTTACATCTGCTGCCATTCCTAGAGTGACCAAGAGGTCACTAGCCAAAAAGAAATTGAAGGCTATTCCGCCAAAGGTATTTGAAAGGAAGAGGAAAACCAGGAAAACCTCACCGAATTCAGAAGGCACTGAATTGGAGGTAGAAATGAAGAAGACAAGGAAATCAAGCAAGAAGATGAAGTCAACCGGTAATGTACCAGCTATTGGCAAATGCACACTCCAATGAGAAATTGTAGGTGATTAAAGGTATTGTCATTGATGGTGACCTTACAATCTTGTGATACCGGTAGGAAGACACAGGCATCAGCACTGATAGACTCTACACTGGCATATAGATCACCAACACCAAAAAGGAAGAATACCACCACCTTGACCGAAAACAATTTTGTATAAACATATTTTGTAATTAATTGTAAAATCTTTTGTAAGCCGACATGGCAGAATATAATATGACTCATATATTTATGAGATCATTGTAGATCATTTAATTGGTGATTGATGAAAGGAATATAGCAGACCTAATGTGCGAATTATTAGGTTAAGGGTTTATGTATGTAGCAAAGCTTAAACTGGTACTGAATCTGGCATAGCAGATGCTAATCTAAAGCAGTACAAGACATTGGATTAGTTTAATCCAATTTTGTAAGTCAGTGTGACTTCTTTTGTAATTGAGCAGTGAGCTCTAGGCACTTAGTCTTCCTGCATGTGTAGGCCCCTATTGTAAGCAGTAATATTCTCTTATTGGCCAATAAGTGAATGTTGTAGGTCACAAATCCCATCGAGGTTTTTCCCACACCAGGTTTCCTCCTTAAAATATTGTGTTATGGTGTGCTTTTCATGTTGTGGTTGTTATTCTTATTTGTTGCATTATTTCTAGTTTACTAGTATGCAATTTTAATGTGTTTTTCATGTTATAAGTTGAGAAAATTATATAACCGATCAGATACTTATTCACCCCCCCCTCTAAGTATCTTTGGGAATCCTAACAATTGGTATCAGAGCCTAGTCCTCTATTTTCAAAATCCTAACAGCTTGAGGAAGATCTTGTCACCGATGGAGATAGAAAACTTGAGAAAGCAATTGGAAACAACTCTTTCAGACTATGATACAGAAAAGGAGAAGAATAAAAAACTTGAAGATGATCTGAAGGTTGCATAGGATATTATTCAAGGACTTACACTTAATGATCTGGTGAACCAACTGAGACAAGATAACTATACAATGAAGAATGAGATGCAAGACATGACTATGAGATTTTATAAAGAAATTGAAGATAGAAAGAAGAATGAAGATGACTTCACTAGAAGACTAAATGATGCTGGAAATGAAAATCTAAGACTAAGTCATGAGAATGATATGCTAAAGATAGATCTAATTCACTTAGAATATGATAAAAATGAACTCATGAGACAAAAGGACTTCTTGGAAAATGAATTTGCTACTACAGATCAACACAAGGAGAAATTCAAGAAAAGTTCAGAGGAAATTGATGACATGCTGAAGAATCAGAAACCTAATGGTGATACAAATGGCCTTGGCTTTGAAGTTGGTGAAAGCTTCGATACTGCAAACAAACATGATCATAGTAAACCGGTAAGACAACCTAATGCTTACAAATTTAATGGGAAATGCTTTAACTGTAACAAGTATGGTCATAGAGAAAATCACTATAGATCTAGAAATTATCAGAACACTAATACACCCATCGGTCAATGTTCTAAATGCAACAAAGTTGGTCATAATTCAGAAAATTGTAGAATGAATGTAAGATGTTATGTTTGTGGAAGATTTGGACACCTATCTAATCAATGCAGAACACATACTAGCTCAGGATATGGGAAAGCTATTCAGAAAAACAATGTGACTTGTTATGCTTGTAACAAAATTGGACATATTGCAATATTTTGTAGAAGTAAGGCATCACCGACAAATAACAAAGGTCCTAGTTTGAAGGGTAAAGAAAAGGTTGAAGAGGTAAAGCAAGAATTCTCAAAACAATGGATAAGAAAGTCAGATCAAAATGTTGATGGGAATACTCCTCCATCGATAGAACAGAGTAACACTCCACCGACAGGAGACTCTTCATCTAACTAAAGGAAAATCCTTTGGGGGTTTAGCAACAAACTGAAAAACATGCTAATATACCCTCGGTTGATGGTGAGAAGTTGAATTACTTATTTACCAATAGATGAGTTAAGTTGTGACTTAACTGGAAAGCATTAAATGTGGTAGTTGGAGAAAATAACATTATAAAGAAGTGTTTTGGCTCCTTTTTCATTCACCAAGCCTTCAAATCTTTGAGAGTGCAAAAATTTCCAAGAGAAGACATCCTTAGCGAAAAAGTGAAGCAGTTCATCCATGCATTCATCCTTAAGGTAGATTGAGGTATTTATAACTATGGCTTCTTCATCCACTCCTGAATTTATTGTAAACCCTACTATTATTGAGGTTATCAAGCACCCTAGACCCGTATTCAAACTTGTTCCCGAAATAGCGAAGAAAGATGATAACATAGGTGCATTCTCTCAAATTCCTAAGGGAGTAGTATGTGCTGAAGACCCTAGGATATACATACATTGTCATATAGAGGAATTAGGTGATGATGAGATCAAAAACATGTATAGGATTGTGATTTGTGATGTAGATGGTAATGTCAAGCCGGAACACAAGATAATAGAAACCCTAGGCTTTGTGGATATTCTTAGCATTCCTGATTTTCCCGAAGATGTAATAAGAATAGTTCTAAGTAGAGTCCATGGTGATTTATTTTGGTTGGATTCCATCTATAAGATCACCAAAGAAGTAGTAAAAGCAGTAACAGGGTTACCTTCCACTGGTAGTAGGCCTGATATAACAAAGAAGGTCCCAAATGACACAGTGATGAAACTAACCAGTGCAACTTTTGACAAAAGGTCTCTAAGGGTAAATGATGCAAAGGACATCAATGTCAGATTTATCAGTTTGATCTTAGGTTACAAAGCTACACATGCAAATAGATTGAACTTAGTTTCTAGCCTATGTATCAAAAGTGCATATGAAATGGTAAATGATAATGCTAGAATAGATGTGTATGAATGGCTCAAAGATGAACTACTATACAATCTAAAAAAGATCAAAGGAGATAAGAAAGGAACCTTTAGATTTGGAAATTTGCTTGTTTGCTTAATGTTGTACATTACTAAGCAAGTACCCAGTATTGGTAGAAGAGATTTTGGCTTTGATATACCGGTAGGAAAGCAACTATTGGATTTATTAAACAACATGGGAGAAAACAGAGAGAAAAACATAAATGAACATTTTTCAAGCACTAAAGGCTTGAATGAAAACAAGAATAAGAATATCAGAGGCAATTATAGATAAATATCAGAATAAAATATGTTATGTAATCAAGAAAGATGAAATCTGGATGGAGGCAGTTATCCCTAGGACTATCTGGGTAACTAAAATGAGCTATGAAATAGATGATAATATCATAGAAACTTATGCAAAATACCTCCTTGAAGCACCAAAGGAACCCACTGAGAAAGTCTTTGGAAATGCAGAAACAATTGAAAGTGGAATTCAGTCAAGAAAAAGGGTTAAGAAGGTTGAAGAAACAGTAAGGAAAGGAACCCAACATTCAAAGGCAATTAAAAAGGATATTTTGAAACAAACTGGTATAAAAGAAAGTGAGTTGGAAGGACTTCAACCAGAAGCTCATCTTTCACCGGTTGAAACTTCCTCTAAGAATGATATACCAGCCGTATTTAAAAGAGTAGAAAGGAAAAAAAAACCCTCACTGGCACCCTCACCTACACCCAAGAAAACCAAACAAAAGCAATAGGCAGCTAGGCCTCCTATTAAGAAAATGACTCCAAAGAAGAAGAAGATGAAACAAGATATTGCTCCACTAGATAAACTTCTTAGTGAAATAACAGAGGATGGTAAGTTGAAAAACATCAGCAAACTGTATAACACATTCTCTGCAGATGACAAAGAAAACATAGAAATCAGTGTAATTTTACACTTGGATATATACAAGCAATTCTTGATGGAAATTGTTGATGAGATACCAGCTGATCTGTATAGAAGACTAGAAGCTAGAAGGGTAGCTATTGTTGAGCTGGATAAGAAAATAAAAATTGAAAAATTACTTGCAGTGCATCTAGTTAACTCACCTGATGAAATAAACAAATTAATTAGTGAGGCTAACTAGACAGTGTTTTCAACCGCTCATCGGCATGTAGAACTGATGGCAGGTAGAGTGAATGAAGTCTCTAAGGAAACAATAGATGCATGGGACATATTCTTTGTAGAAAAAGAGAAACAAGAAGAGTTACTAAGACCCAAGACCATCTAAGTATATCAAAAGGATATGGATAAGGGAAAAGGCAAGGTAGGTGGACCTCCAAGCCTTAAAATAACTGATAATGTACTCTCACCTCTTCCTGATACTACACCGACACATACTATTGATAGTCAACCAGCCACTGAGAGTATGGAGGCTCCAATAGAGGATACAAATCCTGAATCTGAAATTTTGTACACTGTAAATATAGACACACAAGTAGTAAATGTTGTGGGTGACAGAGAAACCATTGAGGATAAGAAGGAAGATATGACTACTGAGTCACCGGCTCTAGATGTTGAGATTAGAGTCAATGATGCTGTAAATATAAACATAGAAAACCCTACTCAGACAAAGAAACTGGTAGAGGACACCACTGGTAAACCATTAGAAGAACTGGTAGATAAAACTAGAAAACAATCAGGAGAATCGATAATGGATAGTACAGAGGTACAAACTGAGAAATCAGAAGTGTATACAGAGACCACATTTGAGAAACCAGCTGTTGAGAGCTCAAAGAAACCTTCTGAGACAAAGTTGGAGAAACTGAAACAAAAATAGGTTGAGACACAAGTTCAGATAGAGATAGTGCCACCGGATAAAAGCGAAAAGCCTAAACCTTTGCTAGTAGAAATGAAAACATAGATTGAACTACCAGAGGTTGAATCGAGCAAGGTGATTACTACAACCGGTAGCATGGATATTTTGAGAACAGTTGGGCGGACATCTGGTACTTTAATAACAGAATTCTGACCTACAAATGTAACATAGGTCTTATTGGATTCAATAAAGAAAATCACACAGTGCAATGCACAAGCCTATAAGGCTATTGATGATACAATTCCTATTCTTAAATTGAATGCACCTAAATGCATTGTGAATAATAAGGATTCTTTAGGTCAACTAGACACATTGTCTAAATTCATCACCAGCAACATTTTGACAATTGATCAAATAAATGAGGACACATTCAAGGAGAGAATGATTAAGGAAAAAGAGAAATTCTTTGAGGAAATTGTGAAGGAGAATAAGGAGAAAATGGACACCTTATTACCGGATCTAGGAAAAACAATTTTGGATTTTAAGAAAATGTACAGGGATACTTGCAAAATAGACATCTTAACACAGGATATAGATTCAGAGATCAACAAAAATCAAACTAAAATAAATAATATTGCTGACAATCTAATAGGTACATCTGATTAATTTTTGGAAATAAAAAATAAAATTGTAGATCTTGAAGAGAAAATTGAGAAGTTAGAGAAGGATAAAGAGAGAATAAAGGATAAGGCAAAGAGCTTAAAATGTAAACTTGGTCCTAAACTAGATTACCTCATTTCTTTGAGAAAAGAAATTTCTAAGGCTCTGGTTCCTAGACTTAAGACACCAGAAGAGAAAATGCACATACTCACCAGTACAGTTTAGAGAACACAAGAGGCATTACAAGAAAGCAAAAGATTCAGTGACCAGTTTAAATCTGGTTTTGGCAGATATATTCTAGATTATAACCCAGTGGTTACAAAAATCTAGGCAGGAACCACACTCCACTGACAATGAATGATAACCTTTGCCATTGATGTCAAAGGGGGAGTAGTGAGATGAGAAAAATGATTAGAATAGGACATCATCGGCTCAAGGGGAGCATACAGTTTTGGGCACACACAGTGTTGGTAAGACAAATTTTGGTAGATTCTTTTTGGACATATTTTTGAACACTTTTTTATTTTTCTCATGAGTGTTGCCATCAATGCTAAAGGGGAAGATTGTTGGCAAATGCACACTCCAATGAGAAATTTTAGGTGATTGAAGGTATTATCATTGATGGTAACCTTACAATCTTATGATACCGGCACCGACAAACTCTACACCGACATACAAATCATTGACACCGAAAAGGAAGAATACTGACACCCTGGCTGACAACAATTTTGCATAAACATATTTTGCAATTAATTGTAAAATCTTTTGTAAGCTGACATGGTGGATTGTAATATGACTCATATATGTATGAGATCATTGTAGATCATTTAATAGGTGATTGATGAAAGGAATATAACAGACCTAATGTGCGAATTATTAGGTTAAGGGTTTATGTATGTAGCAAAGCTTAAACCGGTACTGAATCTAGCATAGCATATGCTAATCTAAAGTAGTACAAGACATTGGATTAGTTTAATCCAATTTTGTAAGTTAGTGTGACTTCTTTTGTAATTGAGCAGTGAGCTCTAGGCACTTGGCCTTCCTACATGTGCAGGCCCCTATTGTAAGCAGTAATATTCTCTTATTGGCTAGTAAGCGAATATTGTGGGTCACAAATCCCACCGAGGTTTTTACCACACCGGGTTTCCTCTTTAAAATATTGTGCTATGGTGTGCTTTTCATGTTGTGGTTGTTATTCTTATTTGCTGCATTATTTATGGTTTACTGATACACAATTTTAATATGTTTTTCATGTTATAAGTTGAGAAAATTATATAACCGGTCAAATACTGATTCATCCCCCGCCTCTCAGTATCTTTGGGAATCCTAACACTAGCAACCTCTACACTGGTAAATATAGATATTTCCTCTTACAAGCCTATGACACATTGTCAAAGGACCATAAAGAATATTAGAAGGAAAGTTCTTGATGATTTAAAAGAATATTTTGATGATTTCAATGATAGTGAAAAGGAGGATGTTGAATAAGAACTTATTAAATATTTATGTATTAATGATTGGTCACCTACTGATATTGAATCAGTTACTTCTACATCTTTGTATGATTATTTGGACAATAAATGGTGCATTTCCATTGAAAAGGAACAAGACATCAAGGAGAAAGGTTTTGCTCAATATTTTCCAGATACCTCAAATTCAGAATTGTTTGAGATTATTGATAAGTACAAAGGCATCTTCTTCTTGTGAAGAAGAAGACTTCAGCTACTCGGAGGTAAAACTTCTAAAGTGGAAAAAGACACCCATCTATAGGTTAAGGCAGCTGTCAAAATGTAAAAAGTATCTGAAGCTAATCGACAAGTTGAGCAAGAGCCTGACCTATCCACAACCAAACCGGATGAAATATTTGATAGTCTGGGTGAAAGAATAGTAGAACAAAATGACCCCATTGATGTTGATGCACTAGATATTGAGGATACCACTCTAGATAAGGAGAAATCTGAAAAGGAGAGAGTAGCGAAAGAAAAGGATGAGAAAGCGGAAAAAGAGAAACAGGAAAAAGAGAAAGTAGAAAAAGAGAAACAAGAGAAAGAGAAAGCGAAGAAAGTGAGACAAGAGAAGGAGAGAGCAGAGAAGGAAACATAGAAGAAGAGAGTGGAAGAGGAGAAGAAGAAAGAAAATGAGAAGAAGAAGGAGGAATAAGAGAAGAAGAGGAAGGAAGAGGAGAAGAAGAAGGAAGAGGAAAAGAAGAAGAAGGATGAAGAAGAGAAGAGAAAGGAAGAACAGAAAAAGAGGGAAGAAGAGAGGAAGAAAGAAGAAGAGAAGAAGAGTGGAAGAGGAGAAAGAGAAGGATGCCAAGGTAGCCCAGGAAAAAGAAGAAGAAGAGAAGAAAAGACAAGAGGAGATCAAGGAAAAGGAAGGAGGACAAACACCTAAGGCAACCAAAGATCAAACCAAGCAAGTTGATCTCACCGGTCCCACCGATTTGACTCTTGCCAGTCTGACTCAATCGGTTGATGAAAGTGAGCTACTGAGGAGCATTCAACTAGCGCATGTCAGATTGGAAGAATTGAGGAAAAATAAAGAACATGATGTCATTCAGTTTGTTGTTGACACTCTTTCCAATCTAATCCCTGGTACTAACCTTCCCAGTACTAATTCCTCGCTGGCTAAGCTAAAACTTGTTTGCACAGTAGTAGATGATCAAGTGCAATCTTTAGAAGATACTGTCCAGATTTCTGCAAAGAAGAAGCATAAAAAAGCTTGGAAAGTTTCATTATTCAAGAAAATGGATGAAGATAGAGCAAAGCTATGGGTGAAGGTAACCTCCTCTTGAGCAAAATCTGCAAACCTCACCTATTTTGTGAAGATGCTTTGAAATAAAAGAGTCAACTCCAATCAGAGTTACAGAAGTATATCGACAACTTCAAATTTCCCTATGATTTGCTCATCGTATATGGACAGACTATTCATACTCATCAACATTAGATTGTAAAGCTTGACTCAGAGATCTACAATCAGACTCGAGATCTGCAGGAGCTCCAGTTGCTTCTATTACCAAAATTACAGTTTCTTCAGAAGTGCTTCCTGAACTTGGAGGCTATTACTGTCACACAGGAGATGAGCACTATCGATGCAATGGAAGAATTAGCCTTCCAGATGAAGAACAAGAGTTAAATTGCTGCCTCACTTCTTGATTCATGGTCTTCAGATGTGAATAATTTTATGCATAACTTTAAATCTCTTTTTGAGAAGTTTTACTCTTTATTGTCATGAACATATTCTCTATTTTTATATTATGCAAAAAGGGAATATTTGCATTACTTTGTCATTGTTAGCAAAGGGGGAGTAATATAAAATTTAATGGGGAGTAGTATTGAAAAATTTCATGCACATACTTGTAATTTTTGCAAAGGGAGTAGTGTATATGCTTAGGGGGAGTAATTTTGATTATGGCATCTATTTTTATTTTGTAAGAACTTAGATGTCAAAATTTTCCTAAGTGTTGACATCAATGCCAAAGGGGGAGATTGTTGTTATTTTGATGATGTTTAGTTGTGATTGTTATTGATGGACACACACTTATTTGATGTATGAGTTATTCTCAACCAGTTACCGGTATTGTATGTCATTATATGTATAGTCTTTGTTTGTTAAAGGCTATCGGTGTTTTGCAGAAGATGCTTACCGGTCATAGCATGACTGAAGACCCCAAGCAGTATGAAGACCCCAAACAGCATAAAGACCTCAAGTGGAATGAAGACCTTGAGTGACAATTAATCTTTTTGATCAGAACACTATGTTCCAGTTTTCCAGTCTTCATTTGCTAACCGATAGTCGATATATTGTGTTAAACCAGTATAATTGTAAAGTGTGATGACTTATCATCCACCAACACTTTGGTGGTGTTTATGTGTCATGTTACAAAATGTGTCTAGATGCATTGTACCTAGGAAATTGTAGTCTAATCTTATTGGACTGACATGAAATCAGGTTCCTAGATGAGGACATCATGTCTAGGGTTTTAATTGTTATTGATATGTGCGAAATAGGTATCTCACTACAGAGCTCGTGAGTGCAAAGAATAGAAGACTGAAGTAATGTTTTAATGCATTACCGGAGAACTATCAAGGATCTAATCAAGAATTCTATGCTATCTTCTAGATCATTCACTTGTTGATTACTAATATCTTTGACAAGTTTGAAACCCTTAACCGGGTAGGACCAGCCAAGCCTATTGTAAATCCTCTAACAATATGGTTCACAGTTGTGGATCTGAAATCCTTTAATAGGGTAGTCTTTAACAAGACTTATCTCCTAATAGAGATCTGGATTCCTAACAGGATCTGTTTTGGTGAGGAATGTTGTAAGACCTTAACTGGTCTGACCTTAACTAGTCTGGTTACTATTTTGCAGATAGTTGACTTGTGAGTTTTACTCACCGTGGTTTTTCCCATTTGGGTTTCCACATAAAAATATCTTGTGTTATGGTGATTGTGCTTCTGTGGGTGAATGATTTATTTTCTATGTGTCTTGTTTTTGTTTTAATCAGTTTATTGTTTAAATTGCTACACCAGTCTACAATAAAATTGTTTAAGAGTCTGGTTAAATTGTTAGGCATGCTAATTCACTCCCTCTCTTAGTATTCATCATGGTCATGCTCCTACTATTAAATATTTTAGAATTTTTGGAAGTAAATGTTATATCAAAAAGGATGAAGATTTAGGGAAGTTTGATGCTAGATGTGATGAAGGAGTATTTCTTGGTTATTCTACTAAAAGCAAGGCCTACTAGTGTTATAATAAGGGATTGAGAAAGATAGTTGAAAGTGCTAATGTTAGGGTTGATGAGAAATAGATGAGACCTTGTCGATATGATTTAGATTATCAGAATGATAATGTAAATAAAGGAAAGAAACCTTAGACCCAGAATCAAGTTCAGATCGTTTTGGTTAATCCAGTGAATCAAGGTGAAGGAACTAGTGCAAGCACAGAAGAAAGAACTTAAGACCCTGAAAATAAAGAAAATCCTAAGACTCCTAGGTATGTAATATTGAATCATTCTAAACATCAAATTATAGGAGATAGAAATAAAAGTGTTCAAACTAGAAGAATAATTGTAGAAGATCAGGTTGAGTATTGTTTGATTTCTAAGATTGAACCTAAGGATGTGAATGAAGCATGTAAGGATGAACATTGGGTAAAAGAAATGGATGAAGAATTGAATTAGATTAAAAATAATAATACATGGATTCTTGTTCCTAGACCTAAGGATAAAAATGTAATAGGAACTAAATGAGTCTTCCAGAATAAATTGAATGAGCAAGGTGAAGTTGTTAGAAACAAAGATAGAATTGTTTGTAAAGGATATTCTCAAATGGAAGGAATTGATTTTGAAGAGACCTTTTCTCAGGTAGTAAGGATTGAAGCTGTCAGATTATTTCTTGCTTATGTTTCTTACAAAAAATTCAATGTCTATTAGATGGATGTCAAGTCAGCCTTTCTAAATGGTGAATTGGTAGAAGAGGTGTACATAGAGCGACCTGATTAATTTATATTGATAGATCAAGGAGATATGGTGTGCCGATTGAATAAATCATTGCATATGGTTTGAAGTAAGTGCCAAGAGCATGGTATGCCAGACTAGATAAGTATCTACTAAAGTTAGGATTTAACAAAGGTATTGCTGAAAATAATCTCTGTTTCAAGATTGATCATGAGAACATTCTGATTGTTGAAGTTTTTTTTTATGACATTTTTTTTGGAGGAAATGATAGTTTGTGCAAAGAGTTTGCTAATGAAATGCATAATGAGTTTGAGATGTTTATGATTGGAGAGATAAAATTTTGTCTAGGATTGCAAATTATATAGTTAGAAAAATGAATCTTTATATCAGAGTCCAAGAATGTGAAAGAGTTATTAAAGAAGTTCATATTAGAGGATACAAAACCAGTTGGAACTCTTATGGTGATCGGATGTAAATTGACTAAGGATGATAATTCACCTAATGCAAATCATACCAAACACCAATCTATGATTGGTGGATTACTTTATTTGACTTGGACTAGACCGGATATCATGAATGCTATTTGCCTTGTTACCAGATTTCAAGATGATCCTAGGGAATCTCATGTTGTAGCTATTAAAAGAATTTTTAGATATTTGAAAGGAACTATTGATTTTGGTTTATGGTATCCTAAAGATGATAATTTTAATTTGAGTACTTTTACTAATGCAGATTGCGTAGGAGATATTTAAGGGGATAGATTCTTTTATATTTTAAAGGGGATTGATTCTTTTATATTTTTACACATGCATGGATTCGTTTTATTCATCTATGTACATTCATTTCTTTTATATTTAAAAATATATTGTTTTATTTAATTATGTTGTTTGGATTCATCTAATTATGTTGTCCTAAGGTGTTCTAAGTGGTCTTAAGGGGATTTAAGGGGATATTTAACGAGATTGATTCTTTTATATTTTTACACATGCATGGATTCATTTTATTCATCTATGTACATTAATTTCATTTATATTTACACATATATTGTTTCATTTAATTATGTTGTTTGGATCCATCTAATTATGTTGTCCTAAGGTGTTCTAAGTGGTCTTTAGGGGATTTAAGGGGATATTTAAGGGGATTGATTCTTTTATATTTTTACACATGCATGGATTCATTTTATTCATCTATGTACATTAATTTCATTTATATTTACACATATATTATTTCATTTAATTATGTTGTTTGGATTCATCTAATTATGTTGTCCTAAGGTGTTCTAAGTGGTCTTAAGGGGATTTAAGGGGATATTTAAGAGGATATTAAATTTTTGAAGTAAGTTCATTAAACATGTACATAAACACTTAACTAAAATGAACAACTAAATTAAATTTTAACGACTAAATTTTTTTAACAATGAACAAAGTTAAAATAG
The DNA here is from genome assembly GCF_030272615.1 of Cryptomeria japonica. Taxonomy (NCBI): domain Eukaryota; kingdom Viridiplantae; phylum Streptophyta; class Pinopsida; order Cupressales; family Cupressaceae; genus Cryptomeria; species Cryptomeria japonica. Next base: position 755,786,296 of record NC_081414.1, on the reverse strand, counting down.
ACATAAACACTTAACTTTCACATACACGTACAATTAACTAGAACACTTAACTAAAATCAAATGACTTAGAGATTCTATCATTTAAACACTTAACTATAAAAAATGTAATCTATCTATATATAAATGTGCAAAGTAGTATGAAATGTAGATCTATCTAACACATACACATAGATGTCTATGAAGTGTACATCTATCTAACACATACACACACATGAAATATGGAAAATAAATATCTTGTACACATACACATATGAAATGTGTACAATTTACATGTATGAAATGTCTAGTACACTTGTACAAATATATATGAAATGTATATAAAATGTGTGCACATGCACATATATATATATATAAAATGGGTCACTCAGGGGCTTGTCCTGAAGCATGTCCCGATCCATTCACCTACAATAGAGTATGCACGCATAAAATCATACATTAAACATTTAATTTGAATGTACTAAAGTAATTTTTTTAAAGTAACATGGATTATGAGAATTTGTACATAGACAAGCATACCTGTGAAGAGTCTCTAACATCACCACCATGTGCATGCAGGATTCTAGGAAGTCTATGTGATGAGGAGCTCAAGTTGCATAATAGTGGTGCATCTTGCAATGTTAAAATTTTGTTAGATATACATGTGTACACATATATTCATAACTTGCAAAATAAACCTTAAAAAATAGAACTTAAATATCTAAATTCAATTAATTTAAAGTTATAATGTATGTACCTATGTCTCGTGATGAACAGGGTCGGTGGCAATGTGCAAATCCTCAAACATTGCCCCCTGTGCCTGCAATATAAATTACACATGAACTTGAACATGTACATGTACACAAGGTTGTAGATAAACATACCTCGGGGTCTCTAACACCTCCATCACGTGCATGCTAGACTCTAGAATGTTTGCAAGATGAATAGCTCATCCTGCACAAAGCTCGTTCATCCTAGACAATGTACACATTTTGTTGGATATATATATATATATATATATATACACCTAGAAATTATTTAATCAACACCTAGATATCAATTTAAATAGAAATTAAAAACAAAAAAATAATAATTTAAACTTTATATATACCTGTGTCTCCTGATGAACAATTGGATTAGTGGCACCATCTAAATCTCCACACATCGACCCTAACGTGATACCCTATATAGTTCAAAAAATACAATCCAATATATATATATAATTAATTTAATCTATGCAGTTCATGTGTACAATCAATTAGCTATATAAAATATCTAAATTAAAATTTGTAAATTATATATTATATAATTCATACCTCTCCTGCAACATGTAAGGCTTGTCTGATCCTGTTGATGTCAGAATCATGCAAGGAGCCCACTACAACATGATCCCCCTCACTGTCTGGCTCCATAAGCATGGTAGTGATCATCCTACAAAATATAGTATTAGGTATTGTGGCTCGATCAACTGATGTATAAACAGGAGGAGGAGGTGTATCCTGACTAACTGTTGTATGCTAGGGTAGGGCAATAGGATGTACAATAGTAGTAGGCTAAGAATTTGTATGCTCACAACCATGACTAGATGCACCCGATCTACCAAGTGCATGCCTAACAAATGATGGGGTATCTTGTAGTGGGATCCCATGATCCATAGCAATGACCTGATATGCATCCAAGAGATCACTGGATAAGTATGCGCTCATCTGTCGTAAAGGATCTATGTCATGCATGTGTGCAACATCCATTGGCGATGATATGTCTACTCGAAGATATGGATCATCACTCACTGATGCATTATGAATGCTAGTATGACAGTGCAACAAATATCTACCCACCCGATCTGATGTCATCTCATCCACCTGTGTGGCTATAGTAGCAATACTGGAAAATATGGATTTTTGAGTGTCATCTGGCACACTATCGACAACATGTGCTAGGTCTGAACTCTTGGGAAGAACCACAAGGTTTGGACCAATCAATTCCCATTTATTAACGAGCAGGGGTGCACCTAGTCATCTAAACTTATCTGAAAAATCTGCCCTTCCCTTGCCCAACATGTTTAAGAAAATCGGTGTAATCAATATCATCCACCAAATGAAACTCTGCAAACAATTGTTTGTAGAAATAAAGGGACAACTCATCCTTTTGGGGCCACATATGATGAGTGGCTAACCATCTAGTATAGATAAATGGTGCTACTAATGCATCCGTGCACCTGGTAGGCATATAGCCTTTCACCCAACCAAAGGCCCGATAATGAGGAAAGATGGTTTTCATATTAGCCGTGGAAACCCTATCATTTATTGTGTCCCATTTCACAGTACCACGTACACTGCATGAAAGGGATCTATAGAATTCCTCTACGTTAACCTGGATTATAATTGTCAATGAGGTCAATCATATGAACTAGCTCATGTCTAATAGTCTCACCCCTTTGTTTATTTGTGTGATCGTGCATGGTTTCCAAAGTGATATTTAAATGATCTAAGGCACGTTGGAGTGCCTCAGAAGTCTGTTTGTAGAGCTTTTGTCTCTCCTGTGGAGTTGTTGCAGACCTATGTGACGTCTTCTCACTCCCACGAGGATGAACACTAGGCTCATAAGTACTCGTGGTATGTGATCCAGGCTCGTCAGACATGATGTTCAGTGGATAATGTAGAACTAGATATATATCTACACATGTGCATGTATGTAGTACACATTAAACAATAATTAAAAACTTATACATACATTTAAAGATATTTAAACGTCATAAATGCATACTTGAGTTAAAATTTTCTAGATATAAAGACAAATTTAAGACAAATTTCTAGAGATCTATGGACAAAAGAAATTTAAACAGCTATAAATTAAATTTTAAATTTCAATATATGTCTAATTTACAATTACATATATTTGCATATACAATAATTAATTTGAAAATTAGTCAAATTAAGTCAAATTAAGACCCCAAGTTAAGTCAAATTAATTTAAAATTAGGTAAAATGAATTTACAATTAATTCACAATTTTGCATATGTACAAATTAATTAATAGGTCCTAATTTGGTCTTATGTGGTCCTAATAGGTCATACTTGGGGTGCAAGTAAATATCGTAAAAGAAACCAAGCAGGTCTGCATTATCTCGAATGGCATGGAAACAAGCTCATTAGCTGCCCAGAAGAGAGAAATTGGAGAAAAATAGAGGAAATAGTTAAAGGGTGATAAATACATGTATAGAGAGTATGAAATACAAACAAACAATGTCTGGAGTGTGTGATGTGGTCTCTATTTTATGTTTGGAGCCCAACTAACTGGTTTTGAAGTTGGACGGGGAAACCTATTGGGCCACGCTTGGAGGAAATCAATGTGTTCATGCAAGGGCCACCTTTTTTCTATTATGAGAATGATGCTTTTGCACTGAAGGATATTTGGAAGACAATATCCAAAAATTTCTATGGTGTGGAACCAGAGTTGGTGGACTCGTTGAAGTACTTTTCAACTTCCAGAAGACCAGAGAATTATACTTTCAAAATCACCCTTCTATTGGGAGATTGTGTGCATAGCCTCTTGGTCTCCTAAGATGCTGAAAAGTGTACTTCGAGTCCACCAACTCTGGTTCCACACCATAGAAATTTTTGAAAATTGTCTTCTAAATATCCTTTGGTGCAAAATTATCATTCTCATAATAGAAAAAAGGTGGCCCTTGCATGAACACAATGATTTCCTCCAAGCATGGCCCAATAGGTTTCCCCATCCAACTCTAAAACTAGTTAGTCCCTTTGGACATAAATTAGAGACCACAACACACACTCCAGAGATTGTTTGTTTGTATTGCATACTCTCTATGTATTTATCACCCTTTAACAATTTCCTCTGCTTTTCTCCAATTGCTCTCTTCTGGGCAGCTGATGAGCTTGTTTCCATGTGTCGCAAGGGGCCTTAAGTCATCCTAATGGGTGCAAATGTGTTGCAAGGGGCCTTAAGTGGTCATAAGGGGTCAAGCATATGTTAGAAAACATGTGTGACCCCTTAGGACCATATATGACTCCTCACAACACCATTTGGTCCTATGTGGTCCTACTAGGGCCTAAGGGGTGCACATGTGTCACAAGGGGCCTTAAGTGGTCCTAAGGGGTGCACATGTGCCGCAAGGAGCCTTAAGTGGTCCTAAGGGGTCACACATGTATTCTAACACATGTGTGACCCCTCAGGACCACATATGACCCCTTGCGACAACATTTGATCCTATGTGGTTCTAATAGGTCCTAACAGGTGGACATGTGTCAACCCCTTAGGACCAAATATGACCCCTTGCAACACCATTTGGTCCCATGTGGTACTAATAGGTCATAAGGGGTGCACATGTGTTGCAAGGGGCCTTAAGTGTTACTAAGGGGTCACACATGTGTTCTCACACATGCATGATCCCTTAGGACCACATGTGACCCCTTGCGACAACATTTAATCTTTTGTGATCCTAATAGGTTCTAAGGGGTGGAAATGTGTCGCAAGGGGCCTTAAGTGGTCCTAAAGGGTCACACATGTGTTAGAACTCATGCGTGACCCCTTAGGACCACATATGACCCCTTGTGACACCATTTGGTCCTATGTGGTCCTAATAGGTCCTAAGGGGTCCTAATAGGTCCTAAGGGGTGGACATGTATCGCAAGCTAAGGGGTCATGCATGTGTTAGAACACATGTGTGACCCCTTAGGACCACATATGACCCATTGCGATAAAATTTGGTCCTATGTGCTCCTAATAGGTCCTAAGGGGTGGACATGTGTAACAAGGGGCCTTAAGTGGTCTCAAGGGGTCACACATGTGCTATAACACATGCGTGACCCCTTAGGACCACATATGACCCCTTGCAACAACATTTGGTCCTATGTGGTCCTAAGGGGTGCATATGTGTTGCAAGGGGCCTTAAGTGGTCCTAAGGGGTCATGCATGTGTTAGAACACATGCGTGACCCCTTAGGACTACATATGACCCCTTGCAACACCATTTGGTCCTATGTGGTCCAAAAAGATCCTACAGGGTGGACATGTGTCGCAAGGAGCCTTAAGTGGTCCTAAGGGGTCACGCATGTGTTAGAACACATGCGTGACCCCTTAGGACCACATATGACCTATTGCGATACCATTTGGTCCTATGTGGTCCTAATAGGTCCTAAGGGGTGCACATGTGTTTCAAGGGCCCTTAAGTGGTCCTAAGGGGTCACACATGTGTTAGAACACATGCGTGATGCCTTAGGACCACATATGACCCCTTGCGACAATATTTGGTCCTATGTGGTCCTAATCGGTCCTAAGGGGTGTACATGTGTCACGAGGGGCCTTAAGTGGTCCTAAGGGGTCACGCATGTGTTAGAACATGTGTGACCCCTTAGGACCACATATGACCCCTTGTGACATCCATTTTTATGTTCTAACACATACGTGACCCCTTAGGACCACATATGACCCCTTGCGTCAACATTTAGTCCTATGTGGTCCTAATAGGTCCTAAGGGGTGCACATGTATCGCATGGGACCTTAAGTGGTCCTAAGGGGTCACGCATGTGTTAGAACACATCCCTAACCCCTTAGGACCATATATGACCCCTTGCGACATCATTTGGTCCTATGTAATCCTAATTGGTCCTAAGGGGTGCACATGTGCTGCAACGGGCCTTAAGTGGTCCTAAGGGGTCATACATGTGTTAGAACACATGCGTGACCCCTTAGGATGACATATGACCCCTTGTGACAACATTTGGTTTGTGTGGTCCTAATAGGTCCTAAGGGGTGCCCATGTGTCACAAGGGGCCTTAAGTGGTTCTAAGGGGTCATGCATGTGTTAGAACACATGCTTGACCCCTTAGGATCACATATGACCCCTTACGACATCATTTGGTCCTATGAGGTCCTAAAAGGTCCTAAGTTGTGCACATGTGTCACAAGAGGCCTTATGTGGTCCTAAGGGGTCATGCATGTGCTCTAACACATGTGTGACCCCTTAGGACCACATATGACCCCTTGCAACAACATTTGGTCTTTGGTGGTCCTAATAGGTCCTAAGGGGTGGACATGTGTCGCAAGGGGCCTTAAGTGGTTCTAAGGGGTCACACATGTGTTAGAACACATGCGTGACCCCTTAGGACCACATATGGCCCCTTGCGACACCATTTGGTCTTATGTGGTCATAATATGTCCTAAGGGGTGCACATGTGTAGCAATTGGCCTTTGGTGGTCCTAAGGGGTCATATAAAATAATTATATACTTCTTAGGATGTATACATACACATACATACGTACATACACCTCAGGACATGCTATGAGGGGTCGTGTGTGGTCCTGAGGGGTCACATTCATAGCATGTCCTGAGGTGTATGTATTTCCTAAGGTGTATATAATTATTTTATGTGTATTTATGTATGTATGCACGCATGTATTTATGTATGTGTATGTACATGTATGTGTGTATGTATGTATGTAGACATAGGTATGTATGTGTATGTCCTAAGGTGTACATATAATTATTTTATATCTATGTATGTACATGTATGTAGGTAGGTATGTATGTTTGTGTATGTTTGTATGTAGGCTTGTACGTAGGTTTGTATGTATGTGTATGTAGGTGTATGTATGTATGTGTACGTATGTATTTAGGTTTGTATGTATGTATGTATGTATGTACGTATGTATGTGTATGTATTTACATATGTATGTGTGTATTTATTTTCTAATATTCTAAACTAATATCATAGAATATATACAAAATATATATATATTTTTTGAAAAGTTTAAAAAAATTATTTTCTATTAAAAACAATTAAAAAAAAAAAACAATATTGTATGCTAGAAAAGTGGTATCAACTTGCAATAGGAGGAAACAATTCAAACACACACATGAAACATTGCATTAGAGGTTAGAAATCAATCAAAACAAGTTAAATGAATCTAATCTCTTAAAATCATTCCATGTTCCTCTATCTCCAAGGATGTTCAAGATTCAAGGTGGCTCTTAGCTTGGAAGAGCCCTTGATTCTTTAAGATGACAACCTAAAGAACGAGATTTATGATTCTAAGATCTAAATGGAATGCAACCAAGATCCTAGTGATGATTTAGATATGAAACTAGATGATGATGAGATGCAAGATATTGATATGAAGCTTAAGCTAGTATGGAAATGATAATAAGATGAAGCTAACATGATATATCTAAGATAGGAATGCTATCAAAATGATCTAACATGATATTCTATCAAAGAGAGATAATATGCTTAATGTTATGAGACTATAAGTTTGATGCACAAAGACTTGATTTTTGAAGAAGGAATGGGCTCTATTTATAGGTAAAATAGGGCAATGGATGGTCAAGATTGGATAATCTTATCAAGGGTCAGGATTCAAAGTTATTCAATCCATGTTTTCAATTCTCACCAATGAAATGGTGACAATTGTCAATAAGAGACTGCTTGAGAGGAGATGTAAGAAGCATTAAATGCTTGGGAAGACATGATGGTTACCTTAGAAGGTAAGGGTTAAGATTAGGTTAGGGTAATCCAATGGATAAATCTTTTACCCAAGGGGTAAACTCTTGTGCAAGGGTTAAAGGGATAATCATGGTCAAAGCAATGAATGCTTGATGAGACCCCTGGGTTAGATGAAGGTTGAGCTAGGCAAAAAGTCTCTAACCATGCCACTAAGGGTTAGTTAACCATTAATTGTTTGAAGACTTTGGGGACAAATTTGTAAGAGTCCTTCCAAATTTGGGGGTATTCAACAAGTTATCTTGTTGAATGGATAAAGGCTTTATTGCTTTTGGAAGACTTTCCTCCAAATTTGACAAGTGACATCCTCAAATTTAGGGAAAAGGAATGATCAAAGGGTTTAGGCTAATTGATTAGGATTAGATGGGTTCTAGAAGAATTTAGAAAGGGGGTTAGGAGGAAAGTGGGAAATGTAGGATTTTGCAAGTGGGTGAGGAAAATAGAATTTAATTAAAATAAAATTAATTTATTTCAATTGTGGTTGCAACTTGCATTTGTAGGATTTTGCAAGTGGGGGGGGGGGATTTAATTAAATGGGCTAGAAGGGGGATTTTAGTTAAATGTGAATTTAATTAAATGGCTTAGATAGAAGAAGGGTATATTAATTAAATCTTAATTTAATTAATTAGAAGAATTAAGAATAATTAAATGAATAAAATTCACTTAATTCATTGTGCAACTTTTAGGTGTCTACATTTTGCCCCTCTTTGAGTTAATGTGTGAGCACATGTTGATTCAAAGAAAATTTGTCAGATATGATGCCGTGGATATGAAAAATTGATTTGATATGAAAATTCGATATGATGCCCTAGATTTGTTGAATGATATTGATGATGCCCCAGATATGAAGAATTGATTTGATATGAAATTGATGTCGATATGATATGATAATGCCCCCTCGAGAGATCGTTCATGCACAAAAGGCATGAATGATCTCTCGAAAGAAGAAGAATGCTATTTGAAAGATAGAAGAGTGGATAGTGATTACATGCATGGGTTTGATAAGATTGATTAGATTGATTGGATTGAGATCAAGTCTGATTTCAGGTATGACACCTCCTGTATAAGACATGGATGATCGAGTATCTGGTTTGAGGAATGATACTACCTATATAAGACATGGATGATCGAGCATCTAGTTTTAGGAATGATACCACCTATATAAGACATGGATGATCGAGCGTCTAGTTTTAGGAACAATATATCTTGTATAAGACCGATCAAAATGCCTGGCTTTAGGAACGATATATCTTGTATAAGAGCTGATCAAAATATCTAGTTTCAGGAATGATATATCCTGTATAAGAACTGATCAAAACATCTAGTTTTAGGAATGATACTGCTTGTATAAGACATGGATGATCGAGCATCTAGTTTCAGGAATGATACCGCCTGTATAAGACATGGATGATTGAGCATCTAGTTTTAGGAATGATATATCCTGTATAAGACCGATCAAAATGCTTGGTTTCAGGAATGATATATCCTGTATAAGAGATGATCAAAATATCTAGTTTCAGGAACGATATATCCTGTATAAGAACTGATCATAACATCTGGTTTCAGGAATGATATTGCCTGTATAAGATATGGATGATTGAGCATTTGCTTTTAGGAATGATATTGCTTGTATAAGACATGGATGATCAAGCGTTTGGTTTCAGGAACAATATATCCTGTATAAGACCAATCAAAACGCCTAGTTTCAGGAATGATATATCTTGTATAAGAGCTGATCAAAATATCTAGTTTCAGGAACGATATATCCTATATAAGAACTGATCAAAACATCTGGTTTTAGGAATGATACTGCTTGTGTAAGACATGGATGATCGAGCATCTAGTTTCAGGAATGATATCACCGATATAAGACATGGATGATCGAGCGTCTAGTTTCAGGAATGATATATCCTATATAAGACCAATCAAAATGCCTGGTTTCAGGAATGATATATCTTGTATAAGAGATAATCAAAATATTTGGTTTCAGGAATGATATATCCTGTATAAGAACTGATCATAACATCTGGTTTCAGGAATGATATTGCCTATATAAGACATGGATGATCGAGCATCTGGTTTTAGGAATGATACCGCTTGTATAAGACATGGATGATCGAGCGTCTAGTTTTAGGAATGATATATCCTGTATAAGACCGATCAAAATGCTTGGTTTCAGGAACAATATATCTTGTATAAAAGCTGATCAAAATATCTAGTTTCAGGAATGATATATGCTGTATAAGAACTGATTAAAACATCTGGTGTCAGGAAAGATACATCCTATATAAGACATGATAGAAGATAGTTTAAAAGAATGATAGAAGATAGTTTGGAAGAATGATGAAGATAGTTTGGAAGAATGATGAAGATATGAAAGTGAAGAAAGATTCCATGATGATGTGATAGATATGCATGTGAGGGATACAATGATGAATGATATACATTATGTTTTGATATGAGATTTAATGAGGATGATGTGATGCTTAGATAAATGCTCTTGATTTTGATTATGATGTGAATGTATGATTCATGATGAGATGAATGAAAATGTGATGATACATTGCTTTGATTTATGAGATGTGAGATGTATCTTGAAAATGAGATGCATGATAATGACAATGATGTGCAACTAAATGCAAGATTAAAAATGATGTGCAACCTAATGCAAGATTAAGATGATAATGATGTGCAGCTAATGCAAAGCTTAATATGCATTCTCATTCTCAATGTTGCCATCTATTGTGATCAAAGTGCTAGTGCTTCCTTTTTTTTCATCATCGAGCCTTGATTTGTTGAAAGTTGATACAAGCATCATGGTATAATTGAACCATAACGACCTGAGTATAACTTACATGGATTTTGATATTGCAAGACGACACAAGCATCGAGGTATAATTGAACCAAGATGACCTGAGTGTTGCTTGCATAAACAGACAAGAGTTAACCTTTGTCCCATACAAATCTGAAATGTCCTCAACGATATGTGACTTTATTGCTTCGTAGGACAAATTTGCATGATAAAATACTTCACTCACAGATAGCAGACAAAAAAAATATCACATTCCTTCCTTGCTTCTCTAGTCATTGAGACATCCTTGAGTCACTTAGGAGATATGATAGGAAAAAATTAACAACCATAAGTAATCATGCATGCTATTGGAAATGTATTCTTGTCAAACAAAACATTTTGCAAATAGATCTTTGTTTAGTTGAAATCTGTTCAAGTCCGCAATGTCTAGCCTTCTTGCATTGTCGTTTGTCATTTGTTGGTTCTTCTGATCCTTGTTGTCTTGCTACATGTTTTTGGTCTAATGTTGAAAATGTTGAAGGCGAAATGCCCCCAGTGAGGTCAGGATTTTGCCCCTTGTTGTTGATACTACTTCGATATGGAAATGTACATTGATCACCAAGCCATGGTGGGATATGATTTGGATAACTGATTCAGATAAACCAAGGACAGTGACTACGCTAAGTATGTCCTGGATTGATAAGCATTTTGTGAATTTCTGGTGATGTCTCAAATGGGTGGATATGATATGTACAATATGAGTTGTGAAACATGTACTGCCATCAATTGATAAAGATAAGGCTAACTAGAATAAAATCCAACAGTCATATTGATCTATGTCATTGTTTTGATTTGTTTGATGACTGATAAAAATGTCTGGTTTCAAAGAGTAAGTACCTCGTATAAGACCGATCTGTCTGGTTTCGAGTGTACCTATCCTTGTATAAGACATGTTTGATGTTGATGTTGATATTGATAGATGGATTGATTATCAAGACTCGATGATTGATAGGAATGTCTGGTTTCAAAGAGTGAGTACCCCCATATAAGACAGATCTGTCTGGTTTTGAGTGTACCTATCCCTGTATAAGACATGTTTGATGTTGATGTTGATTTCGAGTAATGAATTTATTAACAAGACATGTGATTAGTTTGATTGTAGACTTTGAGAGTTTTCTTGTTGTTGATCTGATTTGATGGATGGTCCATGTGTTGATGCTTTGATTTTTCAATTTTTATTTGATTTTTTGTTTTTAGTTTTTGGATATTTTGATTTTTTTTTTGAGTTTTTGGATATTTTTATTTTTATTTTATTTTTTATATTTTTGATATTTATTTATTTATTTTTTGATATTTTTGATATTTTGATTTTTTTGAGTTTTTGGATTTTAAAAAAAAATAAAATTTTTTGTTGATATTTTTGATATTTTGATTTTTTTGAGTTTTTTGGATTAGAAGAAAGATGTATTTGGTTGCTCCAATGTATAGCAAGACAAGAAATATTATGAATGGATGACTAAACCATTGAGGTGGAAATGAATTTTTTTGTCCATAGTGTTGATCAAGATCAAGGATGGAATAGGGGATACGGATAGAGATAGGATATGGATAGCATTGGATGATAGAAGAAATGAATAGATAGGATTGATAGATATGGATTAGAGGATATGGATGAGGTAAAGCAAGATTGTAGATAGAATTGGATGATAGAAGAAATGAATAGATAGGATAAGGGATATGGATTAGAAGATATGAATGAGGTAAAGCAAGATTGTAGATAGAATTGGATGATAGAAGAAATGAATAGATAGGATAAGGGATATGGATTAGAGTGAAGAAAGATTGTAGAAAGAATTGGATGATAGAAGATATGAATAGATAGGATAAGGGATGTGGATTAGAGTGAAGCAGGATTGTAGAAAGAATTGGATGATAGAAGTTATGAATAGATAGGATAGCAGTATGGATAAAGTGAAGCAAGATTGCAGATAGCATTGGAGGATAGAAGAAATGAATAGATAGGATAAGGGATATGGATTAGAGTGAAACAGGATTGTAGAAAGAATTGGATGATAAAAGATATGAATAGATAGGATAAGGGATATGGATTAGAGTGAACCAAGATTGTAGAAAGAATTGGATGATAGAAGATATGAATAGATAGGATAAGGGATATGGATTAGAGGATATGGATCAGGTGAAACAAGATCATAGATAGCATTGGATGATAGAAACAATGAATAGATAGGATAAGGGATATGGATTAGAGGATATGGATCAGGTGAAGTAAGATTAAAGATAGCATTGAATGATAGAAGATATGAGTAGATAGGATAGCAAAGCAAGATTGTAGAAAGAATTGGATGATGGAAGATATGAATAGATAGGATAGCGAAGCAAGGGATATGGATTAGAGGATATGGATAAGGGATATGGATTAGGTGAAGTAAGATCGTAGATAACATTGGATGATAGAAGCAATGAATAGATAGGATAAGGGATATGGATTAGAGGATATGGATCAGGTGAAGTAAGATTATAGATAGCACTAAATGATAAAAGATATGAATAGATAGGATAGCAAAGCAAAATTGTAGAAAGAATTGGATGATAGAAGATATGAATAGATAGGATAGCGAATCAAGGGATATGGATTAGAGGATATGGATAAGGTGTATAAAGATTGTAGATAATGATGAAGTTAGATAGGGTAATGGATATTGGAGGAAGGATAATGGGAGATATGGTAGGAAGAATAGAGTGGATGAAATTTTCCCCCTAGCATAGAGATTTCCATTTGCAAAAAGGTAATATGTAAGATTGTCACAGTATTTAGCACCACCTGAATAAGTGTTCCTAAACTTTTCAAAGATAGAGACCCAACCCACACTTGAAACCTCTTGAAAATTCAACTGAACATTTCTAGAAACTGGGAAGTAGACTCAAAAGGGAAGAAGAATCCCAAATTGGATCAAGGTACTTAGTCTTTGATTACCCATGTGTGTGTGCAAGTGGGTTTATTCTAGCTCATATGATCATTGTAATCTTCAGAATCCAGCATGGCTAGCTACATGAGTTACCTTGGATTCAAAAGCATCCTGGATAGAGCCTCGCTGCCAGCGAGCGTCCATAGCCTCGATGAGGTTATCGTTGTAATCTCACAAATATTTCTCCATTTCTAGTCAGGCGTCCATAGCCCCGATGGAGTTATTCGCATGTTCCTTATAGCCAAGCATTTTGATATTGCATTTCAGTGCGTTTTTCTTTTCTTGATATTCATTTTCTTACTCATGCTTTTGATATTTCTTTTTTCTCTTTATTTTTCTTGCATTGTCTTGTAAGTGATGAAACTTACATGGGTCTGATAATTACAGTGGCGCTGAAGAAAGATTTTAGATTTTTCACTAGCCATGTCTTCAATTTAAGAGATCACAATGATTTAGAGCAATCTATTAAGCGTATGAGATATAGTAATCAAAAGATGTTAGTACCAAGATATGATAAGTGGTTCTTTTCTAGATTGAGTGTGTATCCCAACCAAAAGAAAATGTTAAAGAGGAACAACCTCGGATTTAGAAGTGTTTAATGAATAGATATCTAGGAAAAGGACTGAACATTAGATTCGAGCATGGGCAAGTATGTGACAAAATGACATAAATGCCTATTTCACAAATGAAAGATTTATGCAAAGGATTGAATGATAGGGATTGAAGGATAGAAAAGAGGTGTTGGATAAAAGATAGAATGCGAGGATAGATGGAAATGTATTTAAGATGAGTGTTGGTACACAACTTGAGAAGTGATGAAGAGATAGAGGAAAATTGAATTTTGGAATATAAGGACCCAAAATAGATAGAGGAAATGATGGAAGAATAGTTTTGGAAAGATGTTTAGATAGAGGGTTGAAAGAAGTTCAAATATGTGTTCCTTTGTTGATCTTTCTTGTGGATCATTTGAGGTGATGGATTAGTGATGGAGGGAGGTAAGGACCCAAGATGGATGGAAGGGATGAAGAGTTTGATTGTGGAATGAAAGGACCTAAGATAGATTTGGAGGATGAAGAGTTTGATCCTGGAATGAAAGGACCTAAGATAGATTTGGAGGATGAAGAGTTTGAATTTGGAATGAAAGGACCTAAGATAGATCTGGAGGATGAAGAGTTTCCTTGATTAGAGGTGTTGGATAAAAGATAGAATGCGAGGATAGATGGAAATGTATTCAAGATGAGTGTTGGTACACAACTTGAGAAGTGATGAAGAGATAGAGGAAAATTGAATTTTGGAATATAAGGACCCAAAATAGATAGAGGAAATGATGGAAGAATAGTTTTGGAAAGATGTTTAGATAGAGGGTTGAAATAAGTTCAAATATGTGTTCCTTTGTTGATCTTTCTTGTGGATTATTTGAGGTGATCGATTAGTGATGGAGGGAGGTAAGGATCCAAGATGGATTGAAGGGATGAAGAGTTTGATTGTGGAATGAAAGGACCTAAGATAGATTTGGAGGATGAAGAGTTTGATTGTGGAATGAAAGGACCTAAGATAGATTTGTAGGATGAAGAGTTTGACTTTGGAATGAAAGGACCTAAGATAGATCTAGAGGACGAAGAGTTTCCTTGATCTTGATCTTTACTTGGATTAGGATCATTTGAGTTTGTACTTTCCTCTTGATTTGGAATTAGATTAGTGGAGGATATGGAAGGGATATCATGCTCTTTCTTAGGAGGTGGATGTTGAATGGGACTCTGCTCTTGAGATAAAAGGGGATCATCATGGATGGAATACCAAAAGATTAGGGGATCATCATAAGATTCTTGATAGGTGGGATCTGGATCGAAGATGGGATCAAATTGAGATGTCATGATATTGTGATCTTGATTTACGATAGGAGTCATTACCTTTGACTAAGTTTCCTTTTTCTCTGTTTGATAATGAATGGTCATACAAATTATCAAAGTTGATTTTTTTGATAGGTTGACATAGAGAAATTTACTCCTTTTGGTAAGGGCCTTAGGACTAGGTTGCCTCTTCTTTAACTTAGTTTTGTGATGAAGACTTGTTCGTCTCAAAATATGAGGAGTGGTCATACATGAATGATCAATGGTTTCCTTCGATGTTTGGATTGAGATACTTTGTTTGGAAACTTAAGTCTACTTTTATCAAATGAAGGTTTAGATGCCTCCTCACGACAAAGTATGTCAAATGATGTGGATAAAGTTTCCCGATATGGAAACTTGATTTGAAAACTTAAGGTTTAAACTTAGTATGTTGTTTGTTTGATAGAATCCGTTGGATGGTGGACCTTTTGATCAGTGTGATGATGTAACTTGATTTTGATAGGAAAAAGCGTTATCTCTAGCTAGTTTTGGATTTGACAACTTTTGTTCTAAGACTGACTTGTTTGATTTGGAAATGATTTCTTTGGTGTTGCTGATTTGATTTCTTATGGCCATGTTTGATATTGGACCTGAAAGGATACTAAAGAAGTTTGATAAAATTTTCCAGAAAGGCTTGTTTTTCTCTTTAGTTTTCTGAGTTTTGACCATGCACTAAGCCAGAGACTAGATGCGCTAAATAATGATCCAAATGTGCTATAGGAAGACCCCGATGCACTAAGCTACCTTTTCTATGTGCTAACTTAGATTGTTTGATTTTGATTGGTTTGGATGGATTACGTGCTAATATGTTCCGATTACGCACTATTGTTTGAGCTCAAAGTGCTATGATATGCTTCAAATGCGCTACACTGATGTCTAAATGCGCTAGATTGATGCTGACAAGTGCTACTTAAAATTTTACCAGTATGATACTAGTTATGCACTATTTTGATTGATGAAAGCACTAAGATTTGGCTCGTATGTGCTAGAGAATGTTCCAGATGCGCTAGGAAGTTGCTCCTACATGCTAAACTCCCATGATTGCTCTATTTTTGCTGTTTTTGAATTTTAACACTTGTGATTTTGATGGATGTTTTTGTTTTGGATACTCAAGCTTACTAAGTCGAATAGATAAACTCTTGATTACTTGGTTTGATATTCCCCTAATCTTGTTGGATGAAAGTCTTTCCTAAAGATAGTTGAAATGTTGATAACCATCTCAAAATATGCTTTGTTGGATTTGGAAATCTTCTCCACTTTATGATTTTTCCTTGTTTGAACTGACTTTTGAGTTTGATTGTTGGATACTTTGCAAGATATTTTAACATTTGTGACAAGAATACATAGCACACATGAAGACAATGGTCATCCTAATGCTAAACATTGAGTGTATGTTCTTTTGAGGATGTGTTCAAATCTCTGATGTTATCACTGGTTTGATTTACAACAAAAGACACATCAGATAGACTCTTTATTCAAAGGTCATTGAAAATATCATAGCCCACTAGTCTCGATACTCCATTAGCTCAAATAGCCTTGTCACCCCCTAGGGGGTGCCTGTTTTTTTGCCCTTTGCTAGAAATTAACTCAAAGTGAATTGCTTCACAATTGAGGAGCTATCTTGGGAGATATATGATGAGTAATCTTGGGGGCGGATTCTTCCCCACCCTTGCACTATGATATTGCCAATGTTTGGCGACTGACTCAGTTCAAGGTTTATATTTCTAAGGTTCTTAATCAGGCTTCCTGTTTGGCCGTCAGTGATAAACTCCCTTAGGAGGCTTCCCAACCTTTAGAACAAAGGCTTTATGTATCGTAAAGATACTGGGGAAAGGCTAATCACTACACGCAACCGTTGAAAGGGAATTTTGTCACCTTCCACTTTTGATTATAGTGGGTTGGAGCACTTGGCATCAAAGTCATTCCCCACTTAGGTCGTTCCCCTCACACTGGCCAAAGAATGGCTTTAAGAGTTTTTCAACCCCTCGGGAAGGCAGACTTGCCAAAGGATGTAAATGCTTGAAGTATAGAAAGCTTAAGAGTGGTTTGGCTTTTTGATCACCCAGTTAAGGGGAGAGCATATACCTTCCACTTTCGAGACAAGGCAATCAAGTTGTTCTTTTTAGCCTTCAAGACAATGTTTTGTTAACTTCTATTTGGAGATGTTGCTCCAACAAGCATGATGTTCTTTTTAACCTTTCATATCAAAGTGTGTATTTCCAAAACCTTCGAAAAATAAGCTTGGTCAACAAAGTAAATCGTGATGTTGGTCAACAAAATTAAAGTCGATAGGGGAAATTTTTCCCTCTTTTCTTTGCATAAAATGAAGATGAGGTTCTTTTTCCTTTTGCAATGAATTGAGATTGATCCTTTTAGGCACCAAAGGAAGGTGAAGTTTGTTTTAACCTTGCTAAAAGTATTTTTTTCTTGTTCTTTTTAGAACCCCAAATGAAATGTTTTTCCTAACTTGTAGGAATGAAAGGTTTGCTTTGTTGTTCTTTTTACCATGAAATAAGGAAAAGATGAAGTTTTATTTTAAAACACCAAAAAGGAAGGCATGAAGTTCATTTTATGCATCCAAATGAAATGATGAGGTTTATTTTAACTTTTGCAAAAAGGAGAGTGAGTTCTTTTTAACCAACTTTTGTTGAAAGAAAGTAAAAAGAAACTTAAAGCCTCTAAACTAACTCCTTCTCCTGCACACAGTCAGTGATCAAATGTTAGTGTGGGCTTACACAAGCCTAAATTCTGATCTTGGTTACAGATTTTACAATCCTGATCCTGAAATGCCCTAAAATTTGACTAAGTCTAAAATTTGGAGGATCCTCCAAAAACTAGATTTTGCATTATATCTCCTAGAGGTTCGAAGCCCCTCTCAAACATCCTGACAATATATATGGAATATAACTTAAAGTATAAGAAAGAGAAAAAAGAAGAGGAAATGTCACTTATACCACTTTTCTAGAAATGTATGCTGGAAAAGTGGTATCAACCTACAATAGGAGGAAACAATTCAAACACACACATGAAACATTGCATTAGAGGTTAGAAATCAATCAAAACAAGTTAAATGAATCTAATCTCTTAAAATCATTCCATGTTCCTCTATCTCCGAGGATCTTCAAGATTCAAGGTGGCTCTCAACTTGGAAGAGAACTTGATTCTTTAAGATGACAACCTAAAGAACGAGATTTATGATTCTAAGATCTAAATGGAATGCAACCAAGATCCTAGTGATGATTTAGATATGAAACTAGATGATGATGAGATGCAAGATATTAATATGAAGCTTAAACTAGTATGGAAATGATACTAAGATGAAGCTAACATGATATATCTAAGATAATAATGCTATCAAAATGATCTAACATGCTATTCTATCAAAGAGAGATAATATGCTTAATGTTATGAGACTATAAGTTTGATGCACAAAGACTTGATTTTGAAGAAGGAATGGGCTCTATTTATAGGTACAATAGGGAAATGGATGGTCAAGATTGGATAATCTTATCAAGGGTCAGGATTCAAAGTTAATCAATCCATGTTTTCAATTCTCGCCAGTGAAATGGTGACAATTGTCAACAAGAGACTTCTTGAGAAGAGATGTAAGAAGCATTAAATGCTTGAGAAGACATGATAGTTATCTTAGAAGGTAAGGGTTAAGATTAGGTTAGGGTTATCCAATGGATAAAGCTTTTACCCAAGGGGTAAACTCTTGTGCAAGGGATAAAGGAATAATCATGGTCAAAGCAATGAATGCTTGATGAGACCCCTAGGTTAGATGAAGGTTGAGCTAGGCAAAAAGTCTCTAACCATGCCACTAAGGGTTAGTTAACCATTAATGGTTTGAAGACTTTGGGGACAAATTTGTAAGAGTCCTTCCAAATTTGGGGGTATTCAACAGGTTAGCTTGTTGAATGGATAAAGGCTTTATTGCTTTTGGAAGACTTTCCTCCAAATTTGACAAGTGACATCCTCAAATTTAGGGAAAAGGAATGATCGAAGGGTTTAGGCTAATTGATTAGGATTAGATGGGTTCTAGACGAATTTAGAAAGGGGGTTAGGAGGCAAGTGGGAAATGTAGGATTTTGCAAGTGGGTGAGGAAAATAGAATTTAATTAAAATAAAATTAATTTATTTCAATTGTGGTTGCAACTTGCATTTGTAGGATTTTGCAAGTGGGGGGGGATTTAATTAAATGTAAATTTAATTAAATGGGCTAGAAGGGGGATTTTAATTAAATGTGAATTTAATTAAATGGCTTAGATAGAAGAAGGGTATATTAATTAAATCTTAATTTAGTTAATAGGCGATTAGAAGAATAGGGATATTAATTAAATCTTAATTCAATTAATTGGAAGAATTAAGAAGAATTAAATGAATAAAATTCACTTAATTCATTGTGCAAGTTTTAGGTGTCTACAAATATAAATTAATATGTTAAAATAAATACATTTAAAAAAAAAAAAAGGACCGCCGAAATCTTTCCATTCAGATCTCTGAGACTTTTTGCGCCCTCCTACTTAACTCCAAGCCACTCAATGTAAAATGAGTGGCTTGCATGAATTTTGGCACCTATATAGGGCAAGGGGTTTCCGGTCGGAAACCCCTTGCCATGACAGTGCTATGTGGCTGCCGAATGGGGCCAAATCAGTCCGATCGGAACCCTTCCAGTCAGAATAGGCATTGTTAGCCTAAAGTGTGACACAGATCCGTACGATCACCCACTTATTTTTAGGGGTGACACAATTAAAATTATTTTCTCAAACCGTTTTGGGAAATGGCTTGTAACACGCTGAAGATTAATGAACATATTTTTCTTTTTTCTTTTTAGATTTTTTTTATAATTAATTCTTAAGTGTCCATAATTATCTTTTTAGAAATTTGACATGTACGGCCCACATAATTTGACGCAAACTTAACATTATTTTATTTTTTTTTAAATAAATTTTTTTTTGTGTAGATTGATGTCATGTACTTTTTTTTTTCAAAATTCATTAAAATAAAAAAGTTATTAAATTAACAAAATTAGTTAATATTTCAAGTTTATAAACCCGATTTAGTATAAATTAAATGAAAAATAGTTAAACTAATCAATTTTTAAATAAATTTCTATATTTAGAATCTAGACAGTATAATCTGAAATGGGTTTTAATTTTGTATAAAACCCATCTAATTAGAGGCATGTAAACTATTTTAGAAGTTCATATTTGTGCTTCAGTTCATTGAGATTTGAATTTGCAGATCCATGTCTCAGATGTGGCCATCGCAAGCCTATCTAAGACCTAATACCGAGGCAAGTGGTGGGTTATGGAATCAACTTCCACAGAACAGGCCCCCATTTTAAAAATGATAGAACATTTATGAAACGGGGGCCCGTTCCTTTTTTTAACCATTGGTTTTCAGAATGGGCCCCCATTTTAAAAATGAGGCCTTGTTCCTCTTTAACTGTTGGTTTTCGAAATGGGCCCCCATTTTAAAAACGAGGGCCCATTCTTAAAATTATCATTATTGTAAAAAAAAGGACAGATTGCATCAATTTACCAGATTATCACTAGAATTTGTATTGACAAATATTTTATATAGCATTTGGCACTCCTTTTTTATCTTTTTTACACAAATTTCAGAAGAACTCGATAAAGGAAATATTATTTTTTGAAGAGAGGTTTGTAAAGATGGGTTCAAAGCAATGTCAAAAGAATCAAAGTAAGACAATGACACCAAACAAAATTCAAGCACAAAGAGAGAAGGAGACAAAATGCCAAAGAGATCGAAGATCACAACAACAACAATTGAAGAACAATGAAGCATCTAGTTCAATGCCTATTATAGATGAGACCATTGAAGAGATCATGATGGACACAAGAAATGTAGAAATAAACATGGGTATGACTGTTGATGCAAATGTTTATGTGGATGTGGATCCTGGTATGTTTTTAAATCCCCAAGACTATGATGCCGATTAAGAAGTTGGATATAAATTTAATACAACAATACGAAAATAAAATAAAAAATTGAAAAAATATTACACCACCCTCTCTGAAAGAAAATGAATGTAATTTGTTTACTATTGATAGCAATGTGCTAGATAATCTTAATGGGTTAGTTTCTTGGAGACAAATCAGAACACATGTGAATAGATTATATAAACAAATTTTCTATAATAAAAAGTTAGGATTCCAATGTCAACTAATGCTACAATTAATAAAAATATTAAAAATGTGTAAAGTCATGAAAAAAATAGGTATTTATGCAAAACCAAAAATAAAAGAATCATATAAGCAAGTTATATCTACTACTACCAATGTCATCGATTCTATCAAAAAATTCGTCGATCTAAAGATAAGAATGTGGCACGTAGAGTTATAACAACTGTTATAGTTGACAAAACAATTGTTAGTAAAATAATGTTAAGTGATATAAGTGGCTATTTAAACTTACATCATAGAACCTTGTCAAGAGTGGCCAAAAGAAGAGACACAATTGAAATTGATCCACTAAACCATTGTTGGATTTTTAGTGGTAGACTTCAAAGGTCAAACATGAAATTAAATGATGAAACTAAATAATTAATCACAAAATTTGGCATGATAACACTAGAGTTTCATCAAATGCTAGAGATGTTTTAAAGTTAAGGGTGGGATAAAAGAATCTACTCTTGTCAGTTCCAAGGGTAGCCTAATATGCTGATAAAATTAGATATAAAAAAGGCTTATGGCAAAGTGGATTGGTACTTCCTTTGAAGTTGCATGAAGGCCTTTGGCTTTAAAAAACAATGGATCAATTGGGTTTACTTTTACATATCAAACCCTTGGTTCTCTATCTTACTAAATGGGAAATCAGAAGACTTCTTTAAAGTATCTAGGGGACTCAGACAGGGTGACCCTTTATCCTCATTCTTATTTATAATTATATCTAAATCCTTAGGTAGAAGCCTCAATGCATCACAGAGGTCTCATAGACTGACGGGGATTCAAATTACTGGTGGGGTAGAACCATGCACCCATCAATAGTTTGCTAACAACACAATGATTCTAGGGAAAGGATAGTTAAAGAAAGCTAAGGAAATCAAGAACATATTACAATATTATGGGCTTGCTTCAGGAGAGATGGTAAACAAGGAGAAATCAGAAATATTCTTCTTTAATATGGAAGCACAAGAGGAATATAGGATAGCTTCATATCTAGGGTACAAAATAGGGCATCTACCATTCACATATTTAGGGATGTCTCTGGACAAAGGTATCGAAACCAATAAACTTTGGGATCCCCTAATTGAAAAAGTGAGGAAGAAGTTGTCATCTTGGAAAGCCTTATGGTTGATAGGGGCAGGAAGATTAACCCTCATAAAAATAGTATTAGTAGCAATGCCTATCTATCTTCTATCATGTATACCACTTCCAAAAGGGGCCTATAAGAAAATAATGCAAATAATCAGAGACTTATATTGGAATGGTGCGAAGGATAAAAACAAAATGAAACTGATATCATGGGAAAATATATGTCGAGAAAGGAGTGATGGAGGCACGAGAATAAGAAAATTACTATGGCAAAATAAGGCTTTAGGGGCAAAATTGGCATGGAGAATGTACACATCCTCAGAAGCCAAATGGGCTAGAATCCTTAGGAGAAAATACATATCACAAAATCAGAGAGAGACAATATTTAGGAAAACAAACCCACCCAAGGGATCTAGAATCTTGAACTTTATAAAAGAAAGCCGATCCCTCATAGTGAACAATCTATCTTGGGATATTCACGATGGTAAAACAACCTTGTTCTGGAAGGATTCATGGCGGGGTTACCCCTCAATAAATAGTCTAATTAATACAACCAACATAAAAAAACCAAATGAAATCTTTATGGGGTAATCATGTAAGGGATTATATGACATTGGCACCAGAATCGATAATGGGATGGAAATGGAAAAACATGCTCCCATTTTTGGTGGACAACAAAGACCAAGAATTGTTGTAAATTCCTAAGGGCAGAATAATAACACTCAAACCTGGGCTAGATGAGCTTATATGATCAAGATCAAAGGATAGACAATACAATTGCAAAGATCGTTTCAGAACCATATATGATGAGGCAAACAATATCAAGGACTATATCCCTAACACAATTTGTTGGGACAAATTCGGTCTCCCAAAAGCTGGCTTCTTTTCCTGGGTAGCATTTCAGGGGAAGGTCTTAACTGTGCAACAATTTGAACTTAGAGGTTATGAAGGACCCTCAATTTGTATATTATGCAAGAAAAATGAGGAAACAAACGACCACATATTCACAACCTGTAACAACACACAGAAATGTTGGTATTAGCTGATGGGACAATTATGTTGGTCAGGTGCCCTCATCCCTTACCTACAGGATTGGCTCAAAAATTGGCCAATCATCAAAAGGAATAGTATCTTCCACAATTTATGGATATGCAACTGAACAATAGTAATCTGGGAGGTTTGGAAGGAGAGGAACAACATAATCTTCCAAGAGATAGAAATGAAGGTAGAAAATTTGATAGCAAAAATAGAAGCCTCCATCACAAAAACCTCCAATAATAGGAATACGATCATTCCAGAATATGGTAAGACATTTAAAGACTGGGATAACTATATCAGAAAGTAGTGGAAGGGGATTAAAATCCCTCCTTTCTTTAGCAAGGGGAACAAAGATAAGACTGAGAGCAGAAAAGCATGCAAATGGGTGCTCTCGGAGACTGGATGGTGTAAACTCAATTTTGATGGAGCATCTAGAGGCAATCCAAAGGAGACAGGGGTTGGATGTATAATCCACTCACATGAAGGGATATGTATTGGATTGAGATCTCGATATCTAGGGCATATCACTAACAATAAGGCAGAATTGTTGAGCCTAATAGAAGGTTTAAACCTATGCAAATAATTAAAAATACCCAAATTGGAAATAGAAGGGAACTCGACCATCATAGTTAATGCAATGAGGACTAGGACAATGCCAACCCGGGAGCTCAGAAGTTTATTGGATAGAGCCCTCTTTCTAATGGAAATCTTCTCAGATTACATGCTCAATCACATCTATAGGGATGCTAACACATTGGTAGATAATGTAATGCCCTACCAAAAAACCCCAAAGAAAAACCCACATCAAGGGTGAAACAATTTTTTTATTTTTTTTAAAGTATAAACATAATAAGTGCATTAAACACAACATGCACAATAACACAAGTGGAAGACTTATACCAGAATTCCTTAAGGACCAATGAAAAATTAACCAAAAGATAAATTCCATAGTTAAGGTAAATCCAATAATTCATCATTAACTCAATGGTCACAAGAAGACATATGCAATAACGGATTACACCATTGAAAGATTTAAAGGATACAATATAATTTCTCTTCAATAAGCATTTACACATCCATAAAGAAAGCTGATAAATAACATCCCAAACTTAGGATTACATTGCTCTTCCAATACATGGCTTCTCAATATACATATAAAGATACAACTTAACCAAAAACAAGGTTACAAAAGATCATGATAAATTGACCACATAGGTCTTCCAAATAACAATAATCTCCAACATGAGATTAAGCATGAGCCATGAACCACAGAAACACTTGCGAAGCCAATTCTCGCATGAAGGTACGAACAAGAACATCCGATGGGAAGTGGCACTACTACCCGACCATGTAATTCCCAAAATGAAATCACCCCACCATGCTAGGAGATAGCAGAGGACCCTCAAGCAATCAAAAGCATGACATGGATGACAAAACAATATGACCACATGACAACACAATATGACTCCACAAAATTCTAGTTGACTCAACACCACAAATACACAAGTGAACCTAAAGAGAGAGTGTCATTGCATAGCTTATGATTTACCATGGTCGGCCTCCATAGGTCTTGGCCCCCATCCTGGGTTACCTTGGTAACCTTTCTCGAACCTCCGGCTCCAACTAAGTCTCATGAGGACCCTACTAGCCTTTTGTGAAGACAAGGTGGCCGGTTTGCCATTCCATGCCTTCTCACTACATTATGATCCCTGTACAAGCACTCACCTATGTGCGAGGTATAATATCTTATTAAAAGTTATGAACTACCCACCTAATCAATTAATTAGATTATCACTTATTATCTGACTTTCAATGGTTTATATTGCCAACCACTTGGGGTGTAGCTCGCAACTTGAAAGCCATTCTCTCAAAGGACACTAAACAAACATGGTTAGTCTACGAGGACCCTATGGCGAAACAGACAAAAATAACACCACTATCCAAAAACAAGTGGTCAAAACAAGGACCTACTAACTCTTGGTTAACCATAAGGCAAGACACTACATGGTTAAGATAATGAAGTCATCATATGTCACTTGGTCAAAGATACCAAATATGCCACCATAGGACAACTGAACCATAGACCAGAGATAACACATTATAACTCTTTGCAAGGAAAGCTAATATCACTAAGTCTGCACTCAGCCAATCTTTGAGAAAATCAACATCATAAGCACTTGCAACATCATTGATTGAAAATTAAATAAACACTCCTTTACGACATTCACATCTATTCAATTTCCAAACAATATTCCATCAAGAATGAAATCCATATTAAATATTCAAGCGAATAAAACATGAATTCCTAATAGGCATTTTAATCCATTTCTAGAATATATCCAAATCAACCAATTTTGAATTACTAATTCATGGCTTGATTTCCATAACAAATTTATTAAACCACATAATAAAAATCATTTGGAAATTAACACTCATATTTAACAATAAAACCAACTTTAAAATAATTCATTTCATAAAATTTAAGTTCATAGCACATAAAAATTTGTACCGCGAAGGGTACAAGGCCACGTGGGGGCCAAGGCCAACCCACAGTAGTGTTACTGCCAAGGCAACAGGCACTACCTGCCGGTAGTACTGCTGCCTGATAAGTCAGTGTATTGACATGTTTTATCAGGACTTTTAGGTCTTTTTGGTATCTTTTGGGTTGCATTATGATAGTAAAATATTATGCATTGACTATATGTAATCCATGTTTTAAAAACCGAACTTAAGAAATCATGTTTGAACCTTGCCAATTTCTTCCTGCAGCCATGCCAATATATTCCTGCAGCCAAATGGTTTATCTTTGTGATATGCAGATTATTTAGGATGATTTCATATGTGAATTAATGAATGTATTAGTTAAAGTAAAATACATATATGCGTGTTCTTGTATTCTGTTTCTATTTTAGTGCAGGTAATAATTGATGCAGCAGTGAAGAATTCTCTTCTACGCCTAAGGACTGGAGAATCACGCCAGAGAGCTGGAGGTCAAATTAAAAGATATTCAAACAAGCACGATTTGAGGCATAATTGAAGCAGTGTACTTCACCACAGGAGTTTAACGCCAGTACATGTTTAATCTATAAAACATTTCTTCGGCGTGCAAAGGACTGTGGTTCGGTTATAGATCCATAGTTCCTACAGCTAGGCTCTTTGTTATTCCCTTTGTCTGGTAGTGATCCACCTTTTCTTCTGGGCGTAATTGTAGTTATCCATTGTAGATTGTCTTTTCTATTTAAATAAGCTCTCCCTTCTTTCTAGGTTAGAGAGAATGGAAAAGGATTGAGCAGTTTCTGTCACATATTCTAGATTTCCATCTTTTGGATATGTAATCATCTTTCAGGAAGAAGTGAATAAAAAACATGTTATTCTGATCTGTTAAGAGTTCTTTACTGAGAGTTTAATATCACTCATCCAAGGGGGCCCACTTGGTGAGTGATCCTATGTTTATGATTATTGAAGTTAGATTTTACTTAGTTGCAGTAGAAATTCATGACTGGGATGTTCCTGCAGCCACTGGAAATAGATCCTTTGACTATTCCTGCAGCCAAGGCAGAACAGTGTTAGTCCTATTATTTCCATTAATTCATTTCAGCAGAATTTCGAAAAGCTTTCATTTAGTCTTTCTGATTTTTATTCCCATTTCTTCTAGTAATTGAGAATAATCATTCAAGGAGCTTAGTGCATATATTTTGCAGACCCATTTCAAGTTTTACGTTCCTGGATTGACAACTAAATGAACACCAACCATGAGAATAGTAAACTCTATCATATGATCCAAACTTTGGATTGAGAATTCAGTTAGAGATATTATTGTTATTAATGTTGGGGTAGACATTTTTGGCGCCGCTGCCAGGGATGGTGTCAAGCTAAGAGCCTTTTATGATTGTTTTAGTTTGTAGTTAATTGTTTGGTTTTTATGAATTTGCATGTATAATCGTAGAAGAGATGTCAGAGGTAGATTTTTACCCACTCATATTACCCAAGCAGAAGATAGTTCTTCAGATATAAACCCTTTTTCTGAGTTGTATCAAGACCCACAAAATTTGAATCACCCTGAGTCTGAATTTACAGGAGATAGTCTTCAGCTCCTTTTTGGCCCACAAGAAGAAGAGTTGCCTATTGTAATAACCCCCACAAGTCCAATGCAAGGGAACCCACCCCCTGGCGGAAATAATCCACCACCACCACCTGGTCCAACATTTGAGTTTCCCATCTCTGACCAGCATGATAATGCTAACCTTAAGAATATTCCAGCATCTTCACTACCTAAGTTCTATGGGTTGGTCACAGAGGACCCTGATACATTTCTGTTTGAGTTTGATGTTCTCTGTAGGAGTTTTGACTATACTACAGATGCCCATAGACTCAAAATTTTTCCTACCACTTTGAAAGAGTCATCCTTGAGATGGTTTATGAGTTTGGGTAGTAGCACAATCAATACATGGGATGAGATGAAACGGTTATTTCTTGCAAAATATAAAGACTACTATAGAGGCACTGATTAGCATGGGGATGACATCTTTAAGATGACACAAACTACAAATGAGAGCCTTGAGGATTATCTGGAAAGGTTTTTGTTTAGTGTCAAGAAGTCCAAGCATAGTACCTTGAATGAAGATTCCCTCAAATTGATATTCTTGAGGGGTATTAGTGATGAATGCACTGATTCCTTAGATCTCATGGGGGGAGGTGACATTACACAAGCTACTTGGGCTGAAATAGAACAAATTTGTAAGAAATATTCTAGATCCACTTCTAAGAAGAATAGGAGATTTAAGCCAGGAGCACCATCATCATCATCTAGAAATGGAGTTTCTAGGTTGGAACTTAGTCATTTGTTAAAAGATTTCAAAGAGGACATTATAAATAATATGGCTACTCAGTTGGATACATTGGCAGCTAAGAAGAAGCATGAGGAAGCTGATGCATTCCTTGCAGAATTCTGTCCTCATTGTAAGCAATGGAAGAAAGATTGTTGATGTAAAATGGTTGCAAATGTTGAAGTACCTGATTTCAAACCAATTCAAGGGGAGGATGAACAAGTCTTCTATGTTGCTTAGAGAAGACCAAATTTTCCAAGACAAGGTATGCCACCTGATCCACTTTCCTTTTCTGGTTATAGTGGTAGTTCTTATGCACCAAATAACCAATGACAACCACAGTATTCTCAAAATTTTGGTAATTATCCACATTGGTATGGATCACAAGGCCAAGGATGACAATTTGCTAATCAAATGTCCCAGTGGCAGTAGCCACAAGGAAATTGGTATCCACCTCAGGGTGCAGGGAACCAGTTTCAGGGGAATTTGCAACCTAACTCTTAAGGGAGGGGAAACCCATCATGGTCATCCCAATCCTCTGGATATCAACCTCCTAATTAGCAGCCACAACCTCCTGCTTTAATGCCACCTCCTGTAGCCACATCACCACCTCCAAAGCCAACACAACTACCTACTCAATCGTTGCCTAATCCAAATATTAAATCTCAGCAACAACAACAAGCTTATTCAGCTGATGCAAACTAATATCCAGCCTATTCTTTATCACTAGAAGATATTCACCTCTGATCTGGAACAACCCTACCTAGTACCTCTCATCTAGTTATTACTGAAGTACCAAAAGAGCAGCCAACCTCTAATCCTAATGCTGTAATACCTCATAATCAAATATTACCACTATTTCCCCAAAGATTGTCTTATAAAGAAGTTTCAACTGAACAACAACAAAGCTTTGATATTCTTGACCAACTGAAGCACATTTGTGTTAAAATCCCATTGCTGCAAGCAATAAAGGATGTTCCAATATATGGTAAGGCATTGAGAGAGGCATGCCTAAAGAAACATGGCAGAAAGAAAAATGATCCACAAACAGTTCATGTTATGGGTCAATTAGTTGATATTATGTTGGGAAAAGTTGCTATTCCAAAATATTCTGATCCAAGCAATCCTGTTGTGACTATAGTCATTAATGGCAATCAAATAAAGAATGTTTTAATTGATCTAGGAGCAACCATTAATGTGATGACAAGGGAAGTAATGAAACATCTTGAGATAGATAGTTTAAGGGCTACACCTATAGTTCTTCAACTTGCTGATGGCTCTGCAGTAAGACCTGATGGTATAATAGAAGATATAGTGGTTATACTAGATTCTTGGGAGTACCCTGCAAATTTTATGATTTTATCCCCAAAAGCAACATTGGGGGGATATCCAGTCATTTTGGGAAGACCATGGCTTGCCACAGTAGATGCATATATTGGGTGTAGATCAGGAGATATGACTATCTCATATGGTAGTTCCACAAAAGCATTGGCTTTGTATTCCCCTGCACAACCTTAGCTTGAGCAGCAGCAGGCTGTTTGGCCTATTTTGGGAGAGGAATCTAAAGAGATAGACTTTATTAGTCATCTTATGATGATTAATCGAGTACCACTCATGCAGTTATATGATGAGGAATCAATCCTTTATAAGGTTCTGACAAATGAATTAATAGAAGACAGAGAATTGCAAGAATTGGTTCCGAATATTGCTAGATTGGACTTTCCCGCAGCCACTGATATTTTGCACACTTTGTTGCCACAAGAGTTGTCATATTCTCATGTTTCTGATATAAATCAGATTGATCTTACTATCAAGATAGAGGTTGCATTGAATAAATATTTGAACATCAACAAGAATATAGTAGATATTGAAAAGGATAGCTTGTTAAACTTGCTAAAACTCCATAAAAATGCCTTTGCATGAGATTACAAGGATATGAATGGAATTGATCCAATAGTTTGTACACATCGCATTTATATAAAGGATGAGTGTTGTCCCCTTAGACAACCTCAAAGAAGAGTCAATCCTACCCTGAAAGAGATAGTTAAAGAAGAATTGCAGAAATTATTGAAAGCTAGATTTATTTATCCTATTTCTGACAGTCAATGGATATCACCTTTGGTGATAGTTCCTAAAAAAGGAGGCAAATGGAGAGTATGTGTTGATTATAGAGCCTTGAACTTAGCCACAAGAAAGGATCATTTTCCACTACCCTCTATAGATCAGGTATTAGATTCTCTTGCTGGTAAGAAATACTTTTCATTTTTGGATGGATTCAGTGGCTATAATCAAATTCAAATAGCCCTTGAAGAACAAGAGAAAATAACATTTACTTGTCCATGGGGCACTTATGCATATTTTGTTCTTCCTTTTGGGTTGTGTAATGCTCCAGCCACTTTTCAAAGGGTGGTCATCAGTATTTTTTCTGATATCTCTCAAGACATAATGGAGATTTACATGGATGACTTTACAACCTATGGTTCTGAATTTGATCAGGCATTGGATAATTTGAGGAAAGTTTTGTAGTGGTGTGAAGACTACAACTTGTCTCTAAATAGTGAAAAGTGTTTTATAATGATGGAAGAAGGAATAGTCCTTGGTCATCATATATCTGTACAAGGTATATAGGTGGATCCAGCAAAAATTGAGGTTATTCAGCAAATTAATGACCCTGTAAAGCAAAAAGATGTGAGAAGTTTTCTTGGCCATGCTGGATACTACAGAAGGTTCATTAAAGATTTCAGCAAAATTGCAAGTCCTTTATATTCACTGCTTACTAAAGATGCAGAATTTAAATGGACTTCAGCATGTAATGAAGCTTTTTTAAAGCTTAAGAATGCCTTCACTCAGGCACTAGTTCTTAAAGGACCTAATTGGTCTCTACCATTTCAAATCCATACTGATGCATCTGATTATGCTGTAGAAGTAGTGTAAGGACAAAAAGTTGATAAGTTGGAAAATGCTATATATTATATCAGCAAGAATTTGCAAGGACCTGAATTGAATTATACATTTACTGAAAAAGAAATGCTAGCTGTCATATATGCCCTTAACAAGTTTAGACACTATATTACAGGGTATCCAATATTTGTGCATATAGATCATACTGCAATTAGATATCTTATGAATAAGCCATCAATCTCTGGTAGATTGGCTCGCTGGTTATTGTTGATGCAGGAATTTGATATCACAATTGTTGATAAGCCAGAGAAGTCTAATGTTGTTGCAGATTATCTTTCACGTCTTCAATTGCAGGAAGATTCTACAATGATAGATGACACTTTTCCAGATGAGCATTTGTTTCTCATACAGGCTCATACACCTTGGTATGCTGATATTGCCAACTATTTAGCTGCAACTAAGATGCCAGTTTCTTTTTCTCCTAAAGAAAGAAGGTTGTTAGTTGAAAAAAGTTTTAATTTTTCATGGATTGCTGATTGTCTATTCTATACTGGACCTGATCAAGTTATGCGAAGATGTGTCAGAGAAGATGAAACATATGACATCTTGCATGCATGTCATGATGAATCGCGTGGAGGTCATTTTGCTGCCAAAAGGATAGCATTGAAAATACTCAATACAGGTTATTATTGGCCTACACTACACAAGGATGCAGCTCAGTACACAAGGAAGTGTGATAGGTGTCAGCAAATGAGCAGACCTACAAAATCTGATGAAATGCCTCTATATCCTCAAATATTTGTAACACCATTTGATAAATGGGGATTAGATTTTGTTGGCCCCATTGATCCACCTTCTAATGGTAGATCTTATATCTTGGTATGTATAGACTACGTGACAAAATGGGTAGAAGCTAAAGCTATGCAACATGCAAGAGATAATAAAGTAGCTGAGTTTTTATATGAGGAAATATTTACAAGGTATGAAGTACCCAGGGAAATTGTCTCAGATCAGTGACCTTAATTTACATCAACATTGATAAAAGCTTTGGTCAATGAATATAATATAAGACACAGGAAATCTACTCCATACCATCAACAGTCTTATGGTCAAGTAGAGGTTACCAACAGAGAACTTGAAGGTATTCTTACAAAAACAGTGTCTATCCACAAGAAAGATTGGTCTAATCAGCTTTCAGAGGCAATTTGGGCATATAGAACAACCTAGAAAACACCAATTGGATTCACACCTTTTGAGATGGTCTATGGAAAAACAACAATGATGCTTATTGAATTTGAGCATAAAACCTTGAGAACATCCCTACAACTGAATATGACATTATCAGAAGCACAAAAGGAATGCATTCAACAGTTAAATGCTTTAGATGAATGGAGAAAAATAGCTGTTCAACAGACAGAGTTGATTCAAAACCAAAGAGCCAGATGGCATGATAAGTATATCAGAGAAAAGAGATTCAAAGTTGGTGATTGGGCACTCTTGTATGATTTCGGATATAAAGATGCTCAGGGAAAACTCCACACAAGGTGGTTAGGTCCTTATCAAATAGAAGAAGTTTTTCATAATGGAGCAGTTCGGTTGTCCACCATAGATGCTGTTAGATTCAAAATTTTAGTGAATGGACACCAACTATGCCTTTATCACAAGCCTTCTACTAGAGAAGAGTTTCTGCAACAGTTTGCTCCTCCAAAAGAAACACAAGTTCCTGCAGTAACTGGTGATGTTCCTGCAGTAACTGGTGATATTCCTGCAATAACTAATAATGATTCGGTAACAATTCATGAGCTTCGTGTTGCACTTGGGCATGTTAATAAAGGTGATGTTCCTACAGCTTTTGTAGTGAACTTATCTACCGTATCATAATCAGATATTTCCATGTGAAATATTATTCTCCGTACATAAAGTTCCATCCACTACATTCCATCCCACTTTCTTATCTATCACTTCATTTTATTTCGCCATCATTTTTGCCAATTGCAGGTACGTATATATTGTAATTTATTTTAATTTTGCATTTATTAGTTCATTATGACTTTAATCCTATTTTAATCTGCATCAATCCCGACATCTTATAGGCCTATGTGGACACGTGCTAGGTTAAGTTGGGGGGGTACTTTATGGTCCTTTTTCCTAGTAAGATTGATTATCCCGAACATTGATTTCCTAACTGACATTACTTGTGATGATTATTATTTCATGCAAGTGAATAATAAGTTCTATCGCCTAATTTTAGATATGTAGATTTTAGCTTTTTGTGAGTCTTTCAAACATTTTGGTGAAGCAGTGGAAGTATCAGAGTAAAAGATGGGAGGTGATCTGATTCACCATGAACTGACTGTGTATGAAGTTTTGCTACAGGATGTTGTCTGTGTGCACTATTTCCAAAACCATGGCTGGCTGGAGTATTTCTTGAAGATTAGGGATTTCAATGATGAAATAGCTACGAAATTTATGCATTCTTTTGACAAAGGAGAAGCTACAGTTAAGGGGTTGAGGGTAATTGCTACAGAGTAGAGAATTACAGAGGTCATAGGTTTGCTATAGGAAGGAGAACTCTTTCCAGAATCGAAGGATGCAAGAAGTGCTAGGGTAGAGTTCACAATTGCTACAGACAGACCCTTAATGGTAGATAGGCAAGGAACTAGAAGGGTTTCTTTGCCAGCACACTGGCCTCAGGTAGCTCTATATATCATGAAGTATATCACCTGTGAAGGATGGTATTCAAATCTCCACTCGCCTCACTTCAAGCTACTCAGTCATCTGTGTCATAATAGGCAAGTTAATGTCCCGAATTTCCTGTATCATCTCATTTCTATAAGTGCTAAGGAGACTAAAAAATATGGCAATCGCTCTGTTAGCCATCATGGACTGGTAAAGTTGCTAGTACAGTGGTCCCTACGAGATGTTTCACAGATGGAATGGGGTGTGTTTGAAGATATTCTACAATTTAGGGCAGATGAAGCCCCTATTGAAGATAACCCTTCGGTTCAAGAAGGGATGGCTGCAGAAGATCTTTCCAGTGAAGAAGAGGGTTTGTTAGTTGCTGAAGGAGCTGCAATAATTTTAGAAGAAAATATTGAAGCAGGGCTAACTTAAGGACAACTCTCTACCTCTCTTCATGAAGGTTCACCTATTTTGCAAAGGGAAGGAAAAGAATTAGAAAAGGAGGATTCAGATGAGGAATTTGTTGTTCGGCAATAGGAAGTGCACATTCCTCTTGCAGCTAAGAGGCGTCAGACAAAAACAAGAACTCCTACGTTAGTTTCAAAAGTGTATGTTAGGAGAACAAGAAGAAGGACACAGAAAACTCAACCAGTGAGTAAGCAAACAGAGGTCATTGCAGTAGACACTTCAAAAGAAGAGGATGGCACAGATAAGGAAATGCAAGAAAACCCTATAGAAGATGAAATTCAGGAAAATCCTACAGAAGAGGAAATTCAAGAAGCAATTCAGGAAGAAATTGTAATTAATAAGCTTGCAAATCTGGCTTTAGTGGCATTATAATCTGAGGAGACAATTGATGATGTTTCACAGCAACCTAAAGAAAACATGGGAAATATGCCAATCCAGAATGAGGAAGTTATTGAAGAAATTCCATGGTCTAAGGTAGGACCCATAAAAACTCCTTCATCCTTGACTAGCTTGTCAATTGCTTTAACATTCTTTAGGCAATGGGAAATAGAGAATGATAGGTTGCATGGAATAATTAATAAGCAAAAAAAAGAGATTGAGAAGAAAGACAATAGAATTAAAGAATTGGAGACTAAGGTAGAAGAAATCTATAGTATGGTTCTTGAGATAATGCAGTGTAGAGCTCCCCCAAAAATTTATGCAGTGCACTTGAAAGAGCAGTATCTAAATTTTAGATTAAACCACATAGTAAGGGACCTTAGCCCATCTTGGAAACACCTGAGGAATTCTGTCATGCTTTTCAAACCTCTCGACATTCTGTAAAGAACTTGTTATGTGAATTATATTTACATAATTATGCTATGCCCCAAGACAAAGAATGGAATCCCTTGTTATACATTGGGGATATTCATCTCAGAGCTCTAATGTCATGGATACAGAATAAAATGATTCTAGGACCACAAGCCAAGGATTTTGAAAAACTGGAACTTGACTGTCCATTGCCATTAAGGAGGGAAGCAGTAGAACCCAGAGTTCTGTATTATGACGGGCAAAAATTATTAATAAGAGATGATGTTAGAAAGGCAGTATTTCCAATAAGAGAGGAAGTATATCAAGCGTTTGAGCAATTAGTCCAAACCCACAGGATAACAGCACTAGAGGGACTAACTCAATGCTGGAATCATCTACTAGATCATCTAAAACTGGGAGAACCCTATTCATTGCAGAATTTTCATGCAGCTATACAGAGAGCCTCCAGATATATACAACTAGGAAGGGAGAAAACCAATAATTGGTTACCATTAATCTTTCAGCCTTCTATCCTAATGTGGCCACTTTTGGCATGCCAACCAACAGAACAAAATTATGATGTGAATGTTGAAGAATCAACTAGATGGTCCAGGTTGGAGAAAATGAAGGGATTTTACTGGAGTTTGCCTCTCAAGGGAACTAGATAGAACACTGTGGGTGATTTCAGAGTCTTAGCAAAAGTTAGAAATTTCCCTTTTACTGCAGGAGCAACAAACCCTTAGAGTTGGGGGGCATGATAAGTCAGTGTATTGACATGTTTTTATAAGGACTTTTAGGTCTTTTTGGTATCTTTTGGGTTGCATTATGATAGTAAAATATTATGCATTGACTATATGTAATCCATGTTTTAAAAACTGAACTTAAGAAATCATGTTTGAACCTTGCCAATTTCTTCCTGCAGCCATGCCAATATATTCCTGCAGCCAAATGGTTTATCTTTGTGATATGCGGATTATTTAGGATGATTTCATATGTGAATTAATGAATGTATTAGTTAAAGTAAAATACATACATGCATGTCCTTGTATTCTATTTCTGTTTTAGTGCACATAATAATTGATGCTACAGTGAAGAATTCTCTTCCGCGCCTAAGGACTGGAGAATCACGCCAGAGAGCTGGAGGTCAAATTAAAGGATATTCAAACGAGCATAATCTGAGGCATAATCGGAGTAGTGTACTTCACCATGGGAGTTTAATGCCAGTACATGTTTAATCTGTAAGACATTTCTTCGGTGTGCAAAGGACTGTGGTTCGGTTATAGATCCACAGTTCCTGCAACCAAGCTCTCTGTTATTCCCTTTGTCTGGTAGTGATCCATGTTTTCTTCTGGGTGTAATTGTAGTTATCTATTGTAGATTGTCTTTTCTATTTAAATAAGCTCTCCCTTCTTTCTAGGTTAGACAAAATGGAAAAGGATTGAGCAGTTTCTGTCACATATTCTAGATTTCCATCTTTTGGATATGTAATCATCTTTCAGGAAGAAGTGAATAAAAAACATGTTATTCTGATATGTTAAGAGTTCTTTACTGAGAGTTTGATATCACTCATCCAAGGGGGCCCACTTGGTGAGTGATCCTGTGTTTATGATTATTGAAGTTAGATTTTACTTAGTTGCAGTAGAAGTTCATGACTAGGATGTTCCTGCAACCACTGGAAATAGATCCT
Organism: Cryptomeria japonica; assembly: GCF_030272615.1. NCBI lineage: Eukaryota > Viridiplantae > Streptophyta > Pinopsida > Cupressales > Cupressaceae > Cryptomeria > Cryptomeria japonica. Next base: position 755,749,461 of record NC_081414.1, on the reverse strand, counting down.
TTGACTGTTTCTGCAGCCAAGGCAGAACAGTGTTAGTCCTATTATTTCCATTAATTCATTTCAGCAGAATCTCGAAAAGCTTTCATTTAGTCTTTCTGATTTTTATTCCTATTTCTTCCAGTAATTGAGAATAATCATTCAAGGAGCTTAGTGCATATATTTTGCAGACCCATTTCAAGTTTTACGTTCCTGGATTGACAACTAAATGAACACCAACCATGAGAATAGTAAACTCTATCATATGATCCAAACTTTGGATTGAGAATTCAGTTAGAGATATTATTATTATTAATGTTGGGGTAGGCAGTGCCAATCGGTAGCAGACCTACCGACCGGTAGTGCTGCTACCATTGGTATTAGCCGCTACCAATCGGTACCAGCTGCTACCGACCGGTAGCAGTCCTATGAACTGGTAGCACTGCTACCACGTAGTGGTACTATCGACCAGTAGTACTGCTACCTGTGGGTAGCGGACACTACCGACCCGCATGGTGGGACTAGCCCGCCACAGGTAAGGTAAAGTAAAATTTTAATAAAAATTCACTCTTCCTGAGCAATTAAAATTGATTAAGCATGAAAACGATTCATTCCCTGTTCGTTTCACGGGCACACACACCCACAGTGCCAAAAACCAAATAACAAATGGATATTTACCAATAAGGTAAATGGTGAATTAAAATCACACAAAAACCCAATAATTATTGGTTTAAGCAACAATAGAAGCTTTCAATGGGTAGGAGAAGGATTAAAATAAAATTTCCTTATTTCCATACACAAGAAGAATTCCTTGCATCAAGCAAAAAGGCAATAATCCATTTTTTGCCAACATAAACCCCAAATCTTGGGCAATTAGATACTAGGAAGCACACAACAAACTAAATCTAATTCATTCTATTCCAAATAGAAGAGGTAAACCAAGAAGTTGATTTCAAGAACAAAACATACAACAATTAGAGAAATGAACCATTTCTTTCCTATAAACAAGCATATGATATAAGCTTCACAAAATCAACAATAAGAGTCACTCTTTCTTCCATTCTAATCATTCCACAAGAACCTACAAATAGATTTGCATCTTTTTCAACACATAGGAAACAACTGATAGATTCAAAATTAAATTTAAACAAGAAGATATTATCCAACCTTGAAGCAAACTAACAAGCAAAGTGGTGGAGAATCCCAATCCTTGCAAACCAAATCGAATTCCAGCTCCTCTTTCAGAATGGTTTTCCAATTTTCTCTCCAAAAAATTTTCCTTCTCTTCCCATGAATTTCTAGGAATATATGGGGAAAATAATTTCAACCTAAACTTTCTAGGTTAAAAGTTTTCTCCACCAATCAGATTAAATTATTTAAAAAGTAAAAAGCAATCAGATTTACTCTTTTCGAAAATAATTCTTTTCCAAAAACAAAATACAAAAGTCAAATGGAAAGGTAAAAAGGAAAAGCTTTTATTAAATTTTCTATTTCCAAAATACTTTCTTTCAACATAAGAATTTAAAATTTAAATGGCTAGGCAATTATTTATTTCCTTCAATAAAATATATTAATTCAACTTTACACAATGAAATAAGCCATTTAACCATTTAATCTAGCAAATCATTAATCTGAGAGCATAATAATTAACTAATTATGCCAACATAAGATAACATCATTCATTCAATTAAATAACCATTCAAATGAATGAAAGCACGCAAAATGAAGAATGATCAAATAATGACTCACAAAAGACCAAACTAAAGCACTATGACTCGCATACCAGCTAGACGAGAAAGACAACCGACTGACAACATTCACATGAGTGTAACTGCAGGTCACGTTAGGGTCCAACAACTATCTCCTCCACACCCGTCAGACATACAAGGCACGCTCAGACCTGTGAAACTAGGTGGAGTCAATACCCCGTACCTACTCGATACTAGTACCTGCAATGTCCTGCACCAAAGAACCACACGTGCATATAGACAAATATATACACATTACAATAGGATTATATACTCAAATCTATATATAAATTTAACAGACATAAATTTAATGTGCATATAGACAAATATAAGCCAGATTGCAGAATTTGTAAAAGAATATATGTAAATCATTAAATGTTATTAGTCACTGACTGGACCTATGGTCCTGGGCAAGGCTCGAGGTTTTATCCTCTCTGCTCTTTCCTACCGATGCCCACACTGAGTGGAGATCGCAATACTATTTATTAATAAAATATGTCTTAGGCCTTTTACTGAGGAAAAAAAAAAATATAATTATAATTATAATAATTAAATTAATCTTAAAATTAGTTGTTAATGGAATGAGGGAAATATGGATATTATTTGAACGTAGATTTGTCATAGCTAGGGCTTCTCAACCCTAGCTACCTATGCATTGCATGGTCATTAAAGTTGTTTGTGTGGGGTCGATGTATTTTTGGAGATGAGTAGGTGTTTCAGTGGGTTGAGGTGTTGATTTATGGGTGATTTGTAGTGTTTTGGCAAGGGTTTGGGGACTGTTCTGGTACTATTTTCTCTCTACGAATGTTGGTGTGGGTGGGATGCTTTGGTGGGCTCATTTTATGTGGGGTGTGTGGTGTTTGCTTCTTGATTTATACCAAGTGTGTGACTTCCTCAGCTATCGATTTCTATATTGTTGGGCTTCTTTTGTGGTGAGGAAGTTTGGCTCAGGTTTTGATTGTGGGGTGTAGTGGGCTCTTCTGGGGTGGGATTTTGCATGGCTTTGAGTGGAAGCCCTTCTGGAAGGATGAGCATGCCATTCAAGGATGTTGTGGTTGGTAATAATTTCCAACCAATAATGGATGAGAATCCTATCTTCGGAGGAAACAACACTAGATTTGAGGAGGTTTCTTCTAAAATGAGAGGTTTCAAGCCTATGAAGGTAAATGTGTGCTTAGCAAGAAGTGAAAATAGGCATGTCTTGGTGATTCAAACTGACATTGTTGAGGAGAATATTATTTTTTTGTCCAAACATGCTTGCATTTATAAGTTCATGAGAATCCGAGTTTCTTTGCCCTTCTTGGAGTTATGGGCTAGAGGGACATGGAATCTGAAAGGGGAAATGGAAGTGTTGTTAGTAGCTAATGGTTATTTTTTGGTGGTATTTTCATGCATGTAAGATAGGACAAAGGTGTTTAAAGGGGGACCCTATTTTTAAAATCAGATTGGTCTCTTCATTAAACCATGGTATGTTGGATTTAATCTTACAAAGGAACTTTTGTCAAGGGTTTCAATTTAAGTGACTCTACCATGGTTTTCATTGGAATTTCGATGAAACAACATTTTCAATCTTGTCGTGACACAACTTGGCAATCTTGTGGGCCCTTCATGATAAACAATTGTCAAAAAGATAATCTTTTATGCTAGATTGTGTTGAAATTGAATTGAGGGTAAGTGCACAAAGATGGTGGTCAAAAAGGGGGGTATAAGTGGACACTTTTTATTCTAAAATCAAGTAAACCTGAACTTGGAGGCAAAATTTAAAAGTCATCCACTTAAGATATGAAGATAATCAAAGAACAAATATTTTATTACTCTAAATTTAGTTTCCAAAATACTAAACTTTTTCAAAACTGGATAAGATTAAGGGGGTCAAATCCTTCGTGCATGGAAAACTGACCCTGATTTTTTCTGAAAAACATAACATAGTGTTTGACATGCACATCAAAAAAGTCATAGTTAGATTTAGTATTTTGACAAATCCTTTGGTAGAAAGATAGTTAAGAGTGAGTACTAGAAGACGTGTATTTTTTTGTTATTTTTTATTGAGTATTTTCTTTTTATGATTTTTCCAATCAAGCACATCCTGAAAATTAGGTACCTATTCGTGCACGAAGTATAAGTTGCACTAAACAAATCAAAAATACAATTTTAATTTTTTTTTTTTGTAAAGAATCAAGTGCACTACAATAATATATACAATTTTTAAATTTGGATAAGTATATCAAAAGTTGTTTCAAAAAATGGGTGCACCTATGTCTGTGAGAATTATGGAGACACTAGTAAAAGAAATTCAATAATAATATGTTATTGTTGTTCAAATTGAAAAAAAATTATATGGTTAGAAAAGCTCAGAAGATGGGTGAAAATATGGTGGAAAATTTTAGAAATAACCAATTGATGAAGTGTAAAACTAATGATGACAAAGTCGATAAACCAAGTTGATAAAATTAAAACACGTCAAAAATAAGAGAAATGGAGGGAAATCAAACTTGCAAACTGTAGCTTTGTCATCCAGGCCTATTTCCAAGCCTAAATAGTCAAAAGCGCATACGAGGTACTTATGATTTAAAAAGCGCATATGGGGTACTTATGGTGTAAGTAGTGTGTACGTGCTCTTTTTTACTATAAACAACGTGTACGTGCTATTGTATAATATGATATTCTATATATAATATGTGTATATACATATAATATATGTAATATATAATATGTCTATAATAGGATACTGTATATATAATATGTGTATATACATATAATATATAATATATTAAGTATATGTATACACATGTAAGTGTATTGTCTCCCCCCCTCTCAAATGCATACAAGGTGCCTCTCTCTCTCTCTCTCTCTCTCTCTCTCTCTCTCCCTTCCTCCATACCCCATCCCTCTCTCTCTCCCCCTTCTCCCTTCCTCCATACCCCATCCCTCCCTCTCTCCCCTTATCCCTTCCTCCATACCCCATCCCTCTCTCTCTCCTCTCGCTCTCTCCCTTTCTGCCTTCCTCCACACCCCCATCCCTCCCTCTCTCCCCTTATCCCTTCCTCCATACCCCATCCCTCTCTCTCTTGCTCTCTCCCCTTCTCCCTTCCTCCATACCCCTATCCCTCTTTCTCTTCTTCTCTCCCTCCCTCCCTCCATATCCCACTACAACTGGTGTCTGCACTTCTATAGAAGTAAGTGAATTTATTTCTTGTCTGCAGCTTCCTCTTTGATTTTTTATCATGTATGCTCTCCTAAGAAAATTGACTGATGGATTTGTGTGTGTATATTGAATTTGGAGGAATAGGGTTTTGAAAATTGAACCATGGGTGTATTACCATGACAAACAAGGAAACCTGCAACAATATTCTTCTCGAATGTGTTTTTAATGAGCAGAGAAGATGGGGAAAAATAGTGTCAACAAAGAAACATGATGAGTCAGAGTACTTGCAATATGTTTTTCAGAAGGAAACAATAGGTAAGAAGAGAAAGAGGGAGAGTAACACAGATGATATTCTAAAGAATGATAGTGGTGGGTATGCGAGAGTTCCCATGTTGTTAAACAATGCCTGTCACCTAAAGAAATTAAAGTTTGTTGTATGCATGACTAGTGGTAGTATATGACAATCATTACTTATCAAACAACTTGGAACGGTACATACCCATGAAAGAAATCAAGTGTGTAATTCCTATAGTCACAATCGAGATCAGTCTTATAACTTTGCAAACTTAATAGCATCATATGTTTTAGAACTTAGGTAGTACTCTTAGGGTTAGGGTCAAGCTCTTACACTTTCTTTTTAGCGAAGACTCATTGTTTGTTCAGTTGGAGTCTCGTTGAATGATGGATTTGTGTGTGTATATTGAATAGGAGGAATAGGGTTTGAAATTGAACCATGGATGTATTACCGTGACAAACAAGGAAACCTACAGCAATATTCTTCTAAAATGTGTTTTTAATGAGTAGAGCGGATGTGGAAATTAGTGGTCAACAAAGAGAAACATGATGAGTCAGAGTACCTGTAATATGTTTTTCATAAGGAAACAACAAGTAGGAAGAGAAAGAGGGAGAGTAATACAGATGATGTCCAGGAGAATGATAGTGGTGGGTATGTGAAAGTTCCCATGTTGTTACACAACTCCTGTCACCTAAAGAAATTAAATTTTGTTGTATGCATGGTAGTGGTAGTATATTATGATCATCACTTGTCAAACAACTTGGAACGATATATACCCATGAAATAAATCAAGTGTGTAATTCCTATAGTCACAATCGAGATTAGTCTTATAACCTTAGAAATTTCATAGCATCATATGTTTTAGAACTTAGGCAATACTCTTAGGGTTTAGGTCAAGCTCTTACACTTTCTTTTTTACCAAAGCCTTGTTGTTTGTTCGCTTGGAGTCTTGTTGTATGATGTTCTATTCATAACTTTAAATTTAATATATCATTTTATTAGCCCACCATATAACCCCTTAAGTGTCATTAGAGGTCATATGGTGGCATATGGTGTCCGATGTCCTCTCTCTCTCTCTCTCTCCACCCTACTCTCTCTCTCCCTTCATCCATACCCCTTCTTCTCTCCCACCCTTTTCTCTCCCTCTCTCCCTCCCTCTACCTCTCTCTCCCTCTGTCTACCTTCCCTCCCCCCATTTCTCTCTCTCTCTCTCTCCCTCTCTCTCCCTCTCCCTCCTTCCCTCTCTCTCTCTCTCCCTCTCCCTCCTTCCCTCTCTCTCTCTCTCCCTTCTCCCTCCTTCCCTCTCTCTCTCTCCCTCTCCCTCCTTTCCTCCTCTCTCCCTCCACCCTACTCTCCCTCTCCCTTCCTTCATACCCCTTCTTCTTTCCCACCCTTCCCCCTCTCTCCATCCCTCTAC